>NC_138725.1:906352-1086352 GCF_965113295.1 Leuciscus leuciscus
GTGTTTAATGATGATCATTGCGAATGTGACATTGATTTTACACAACAGTTCAACAAACGAAATATTAATATTAAGTGATGTTCATTTTCAACACAGTTGTCAATATTTTTTTTTACAACAAAATAATATCTCCAACGAAAGCCACAGCAGAACTGCAGCACACAGCAGTGTTTGTGAACGAATCTGCGGCTTTGAACGAATCATTAGAGTCAATGATTCAATGATTAATTCATAAATACAGCCACTTGCTTCATTACTGAATGAATGACTCGATGACTCTCCACCTACTGGCGGTTTTAATTCAATATTTAAAAGCATCACTTCGTTTTTACCATCATTGCATATTTCTCTATTGAACATTTATTATGAACATTCATTATTTAAAGCATTATTTATTTTATAAAGGTATTTGTAAAGGTACAAATGCACTGGAAAAAATCGATTTAAGGGTGCAAATATTGTCCCTTACTGAAAAAGGTGTGACTGAAGAGTGGGTAACTTAAGCAGAAGGATGTTAACAGCCTCATGGGGAACAACTCTAAAAAGTTTGAGAACCACTGGGACAGGGTTAAGGAATAGAACAAAATAAACATCAACATCAAAGCACAATACACATACCAAGGGCAGAAATTGGCCTAATATTCAGAGCTCACTTGCAAAGTTAGGTTAAAGACACAAAACAAAGAGGGATTCAAACAAATAGCATATCAATAACAATGTAGAATTTACAGACTGTGAGCAGAAGAGTAATATTAAGATAAAAAATGTGTTTTTGATGGAGAGAAGAGTGGATGTTTGACGGATGTCTTGAGGAAGAGCATTCCACGACCTCGGAGCCACTACGCTAAAACACTCCCATGGTTACCAGACTATTGAAACCGACTGAATATGACCCAGCCCCACCGAAGATATTTTTCACCAGCCGCCACTGCCTGTTTATGAATGAAATTAATGCATTTATTTGTCATTTAATCTGATGCAAACAGGGAAAGAGTAGAAAACACTTATTATCCTGTCGCCCCCTCTAGTGGACAGCATTAAGTAGTACGGCCTTCATTGCTCAGATAACGCAAGTCAATTGATTTTTTGGGAAAATAAGTCTGACCAGTTAGAAAAGATATAAGCGAAGTCAGACCAGTCTTAAGGTCTGAGCTGAATTTGGTGAAGCATTAAAGTTCTAGGCGGAGTCAATTTCTCATAATAATAATAATAATAATAATAAATAATAATAATAATGTTCAAATATGCTGGCTTTCTTAAGCCAACATAATAAAGAAAATTCAGAGAAACATCGACCAATTCAGTATGTAATAAAATTGTATTAGTTTTATAATAAAACTAATAACATTTTAAAGGTATGCCGTGCTCTTCAATTTACATGATTTTAATTAATCCCAAACCTGGTAATTTTGTCAGTAATAATGTACGTTCACTGATTCTAGCTTCTTTCTTTTCTGTCTCTTTCTTTTCATGTGAACTGAGTAGGCTACACATGCTTACATTCATAAATATAAACTTTATTTCTATTAAATTTTCAAAATTATGTATAGCCTACATGTCACACACGCCTACCTGCCTTATAAATAATTAAGTGATAAATGTTACGGACATATTATCATGGTACAGTTCAGCCTATTATTGATTTTTATTTCCACTTCCCTTTTATCCAAAGAGACGGAACTATTTGCACTATATTTATCAATGGGAAATACATCATGCTAAAATAATCTGTCATACTGTGGCTCACATTATTGGAGTCGCTTGCAAGTCGCAGCAGCACGAATTACGTGACCAGCAACATATTTCTGCTTCACATATTGTGTGTAGTTAACAGTGAGTGATGGTTTCAGACATTATTTTATTAAGGTGCATTTGTCAGTGCCGCACTCGTACTGACTCTTATTCTGCCTGACAGAAAGAAAAGCTCGTAGCGTTCTGAAGGCGGAGCGGTTTGACCAATCAGATGAAAGGGGCGTTTCAGCACCGCCCACGTGTGCAAATGAAATATTGAACCCATAAACCGATTTGTAAACCACTAACGAAAAATGAAAAATCGAGCCAAAATCTCATTTTTGGTTTTTTAAACTAAACTAAAAAACGAATAAACGAGCTGGTTTTCATTTCTCGTTATTCCATTCCAAACAGGAAATGAAATGATCAAAAAGTACACGGACCTAAAACCTGTAAATGTGAATAAAATCCTGAACATTATAGAAAAGCTGAATGTATGGCTGAGCATACAGTATCATAATGCAATAAACATAATTTGCATAATGTGTTGGATGAGCAAAATGATCATCCAGCTTCTTCCATAATGTTGTTGTGTAAGAATAACTATTTGAATAACAATAGTGGTTTGTGTGTGTGTGTGTGTGTGTGTGTGTGTGTGTGTGTGTGTGTGTGTGTGTGTGTGTGTGTGTGTGTGTGTGTGTGTGTATATATATCACGTGCACATTGGAAGCAAAACTGCCTTTGGATTTGGGTTTCACTAGCACTTTGGGCTTTCCTCCACTTGGGCTTGAGTCTTGGATATCACCAAATATTGGGTCTGACACAATGTTAGCTTGTTTTTCTTATGATTTGTACTTGATTTTTCTTATTTTCAAACAAAACAAGACATTATTTAAACAATCATGTACTTGACATATAACCAAACCACTAAATCGAAAACGTGTACATAAAACAAAACAGTTAATCAATAAATTGTAACAATATAACAGTATAAATAATAAGTGAATACATAAATAAATAAAATAATATGAGGTAAAAAACAAAACAACAAAGAAGAAAAGGTTGGACAGGGGTGTTGCCAGCACCATAAGTTCCCACTGTATGCTAAATCATATTTACCATGATTATTATTTTATTTTTGTCTCACCACATGCCACTACCAAATGCAAAAATGTTCCCCATTTATCAGAATAAATATCAATCCTCCCGTGCAGACAGAGAGAGTTTAAGGGCTGCCGCCGGCCCTAAATCCAAAAGCCACTCAAAAATAGGAGGTTTTCCATAAGATTTCCAGTTTTTCTCAGTTATCATTTATAATTTCTTAATTTTATTTGAGAAAAACTACTGTCAAATACACCATGATACTCAAAGCTCTTCACTTCAACCCATCAAAATAAAACCCCGCTTTCTAACTTGACAGTAAAATAATTATAATAATCATAATGGTAGGGTATTGCCATTTATTTAAACATTGTTTAAGAAATATTGAGTAAATCTCTGTTGTGCAGCACTTTGCCAAAATATAAAAGGATAAGTTATTTTCAGTTGATTAAAACTTTATTTAAAGTATGCATTAATTTCATTGCCACCATTTTTTTTATAGTATATTTGTATTAAATCAGTACAGAAGCCAGAAAACAGTCAAACCAGAATTTCTGAATTTTTAATCAATTATTAATGAGTTTAACTAATCTGTAATTCAATTATTAAATTTAATTGATTGGATGTTTTTGATGAATGAAATAAAACAAAATATAAAATGCTTTACAAATGCTTTCAAGCATTTGTTCAACCAAAACACACACGCACGCACACGCACACACACACACACACACACACACACACACACACACACACAAAAATGGTTTGACCATTTAATACCGAAAACGTGATATTTTCTGAGACGATTATAATACCATGAAAATCTCATACCGTTACAACCCTATAGTTACCACACCTAAAGAACAATTACAGTGCTTTAAACTATAGGACAGGAAGAACTAAATTAACTAATCTCTGCATCTAAACCAACAACAAGTTTATTAGATCCAACACCCACTAAACCCTGATAGAGTTGTTCCCTGTAGCAGACGAGCCTCTTCTCAATATTATTAACTCGTCTTCATCTCTAGGTCATGTTCAAGATCCTTCAAGCTGGCCGTTATTAAGCCTCTCATCAAGAAATCACAATTGAATCCAAATGAATTAGCAAATTACAGGCCCATTTCAAATCTTCCATTTACGTCTAAAATACTAGAAAAAGCCGTGTCTGCTCAATTGTGCTTTCTTTTGTGCAAAATAATATGTATGAAATCAGAATCCTAGCGGCAGCGTTCTGTATGAGCTGACACTGTCTTATGGTCTTTTTGGGAAGGCCAGTGAGGAGTCCATTACAATAATCCACCCTGCTGGTGATGAAAGCATGCACAAGTTTCTCTAAGTCTTGTCTGGAAACAAAGCATCTAATTCTTGCAATATTTTTTAGATGATAGTATGCTGATTTAGTTATTGCTTTGACATGACTACTGAAACTAAGGTCTGACTCTAGTGTCACACCAAGATTCCTGACTTGATGTTTAGTTGTTTGACCCCTAGAGCGCTGTCTCTGTGCTGTGGTGTGGTCGGAAACCAGATTGAAAATTGTCAAAGTATCCATTCGAGCATAAGAATTTGTTCAGCTGATTGAAGACAACTTTTTTAATGATCTTGCCTATGAAAGGAAGATTTGAGATCGGCCTATAGTTGCTTAATATGGTCTTATCCAGATTGCTCTTTTTCAGGAGGGGTTTGACAACTGCACTTTTCAGGGAGTTTGGAAAACTCCCAGAGAGAAGTGAGGCATTTACCACTTCTAGAAGATCTGCTTCCAAACTGTTTAACACACTTTTGAAAAAAGATGTGGGAAGTGTGTCAAGAGCGCAGGTTGATGGTTTAACCCCCTGAGGTCGGCAATCGCGCCGGCGCGATAGGCTCGTTTTTTTCCTTATCAGTGCAAAAAAAAAATCTAAATACTAATATTAATTTTTATTTTATATGCTTGTGTTATACATCAATCAATCCTGTTAAGTGTGTATTATTTTTGTGTATACTTACAATAAAAACAAAGTGTGCTTTTCGCCAAATAAAGAAAAATAAACTTGATGCGAGTTCTGCCTTCTCTCTGTCAGTGAAGTCCATTCTGAAACGCGTCCGAAAATGAACTGTAACTCAGCGAATACTCAGTCAAACAGGGAAACATACCCACGGGCATAAAGCTTGAGATCGCATCTTTTAAATGAAGTCATTTATATAAAAAACAAATATTCTCAGCTTGTGAAATCTGTATTAAAAGAGAGCGATTCCAGTCGAGCTCATTCAAATGTAATGTGACCACGCCTCCGGAGAGCGCACGCTATTCAAACGCAAATTCTGAGAACCATTTCAGTCCTGTGAAACGCCCATCAGCTGTAAACACGAGTGAGGCATAATATAGCCTACCTAATAATCCTGGAGAAAAGTTTCCTCAGAACAGTGCTGATATGAGGAGCAATAGATCCCGCTGAGGAGTGAGGTAGGCTAAGTTATCTTTTCTCAAGTGTTAATGTGGAATAACGTTATGGAATAACGTTAGTGTAGGCCTATGTAAACCGCAAAAAGATGAATCGCGTTTCTATAATATGAATCGCGTTTCTGTGAGATGAATGAAGGGTACATATTTGTAAAGACTGTTTAGCCTAAATATGAATCGTGTGTCTGTGTGTGTGAAAGAATAAACCGCTTTAATCAACTAAAATGCTTTGCTATACTGAGATGAGTAAAAATCGACTGAAATATGTTGAAATAAAATGTCTTTGTATAAGCAACGTATTAAACTGCAAATTAACATTTATATGCCTTAATATTTCATAAAAACAACGTTATAGTCTATATAACTATATAGTTATAGTATATAATATGAAAGACAACATTTTGTTGACTAGATTTGGGTACAGTTTTTACTGTAGAATACTGCCACATCAAATAAGCTTTTGTTTAGCAATTTCTGCTCATATGTCCTATATATATATATATATATATATATATATATATATATATATATATATATATATATATATATATATATATATATATATATATATATAAAATACTATTTTTGTCAAAAATAAAGTCATAAACCTAAGATGTTAGATGTTCCAATGTTGGCTATATTCAAACTAATGAATACATATGATAAAATGTAGGCCTATAATAATTTTTTTACAAAGAAAGAGTACACTTGAAATATTGTTGAAATTGTAATTATTGTTGTAATTGTAACCTTTTTAATAAAATAGCAAAACATATTTACAAGATAGATGTAAGCAAAATCTTAAATGGTCAATATAAGTCTTCTAAATATATCTTTTGTCCTTGCATTCATTCTTGTGGCTGAAGTGTCACACCTGAATGAATGGCTTATCATGCAGAGTCATTACGCATAATGGGTGGGATATTGTATTCTCAGGTGTAAACTACTCCTCGTTCACGCCCCCCTCGCATATTGGCTTTCCAAGCAAAACCTGTTTTACACAATTTAAATCAATGTATTGTTTTACGTGAACGATAAAGCAAGACTATTTTCTAGGGGTGTGAACCGACACACGGTTCGATTATGATTATTATGTCATCGATCCGGTTCAATTCGATATCACGATGCACCGCATCCTCAATTTTAAATTTTACTTCAAAAGTGATGTGTGCGCGAATGTGCTCGCCTGTTCGGGAAGTTGCAGTGACAGAAACAGTGACATTCCAGTTTAAGTTTCAATGGATTAAAGCTTGTTTATGACACTAAGAAAAGGAAAATCTGTCAAATAAATTTTGTTTTAAAGAAATGTTCATTTAAAAGCAGCGCTCATTAATCAGTGTATTATGTTACCATTAAAGATGCGCGCATCAACCGTCGCCGAGTCCGCTGTTGAAAGTGATGACCATCCATTTATTATCACGCGTAACAACACAGAATAATTGTAATTTGACCATCGGGTGCGGATACTTAAATCAGAGAAAGTTATTGGGGCGGGTGGATGATTTGTTTTTGGCTGCGGATTCGGGTGACGGAGCTCATCCACTTACTCTAAAGCAGTCAGACTCTGCCGGGCGATAACAGCTCGGGGTGAAAACGGCTAGCGTGGTTTATCAAGTTAGTGGTATTACCTCCTGCATATTAGTGTTGTCACGATACCAAAATTATTGTTTCGATACCGATACCAAGTCAAGTATTGCGATTTCGATACTTTTTCGATACTTTTCCTGAAAAGGGAGAAACACTCTTAAATATCATTGCTGTGCTTTATTTTAAAACCGGGACAACATTCTAATCATATAACACACTAATAAATGAACATATGAACAGCAGATATATAAAACATTTGAACAAAATATGAAATATAATAATATAAAAAATAAATTAGAGCAATGACATTCAAGGTAAAAAAAAAATATATAAATTTAGCAGCATTATCTCATTTATCATAAGAAACATATGAGCTTTATCTTGATTCTGAACTTTGAATAAAAATATGAACAGCGATTATATTAAACAATGTTTAATATTGGTAACATATGATAAGCCACATTGGTGATATATTTGACATCTGGGGAGAGAGTTGTGGAAGGCCTATACTTCATGTTAAACATAAATATATAGCAGCAAAGACAACGTCGGCAGTGTTGACGGCAAAATAGGCTACAGAATAATTCGTTCTGTATTGAGAGGTGCAATATTTGAAAATCGATAATATTTTTTTAAATTACATTTATAGGCCTATTGTATTTATGTCAAAACTTTCAAACATCAAAATGTCATTTATTAATATGTATTCGTGTCAAAATGACATAGAAACATCTTTTCCTATTCTATTTTGCCTGGAAACGCTTCCAACACACTTGCGTGTCGCGTGAAAAATAGGCGTCGGTTCTATTTCTAGCATACACGCGTTTCCCTCGAGCCGCGCCCAGACGCGTGTGTCACGCAGGCAGTTAACATCGGAGCCGAAATAAAAACGGACACGACACGCAGCCGGTCATTCTTAGAAGTATCCATACTAATAAATTAAGGAATCGTGACGTTTTTAATTTCCGATTTACTTTTTAAGTATCGGTGCACCGTGCAACAGAGCAAGGTAGGCAACGTACTTCCATATGTCACTCCTCGCGTCATCTTTCTACGAGTCGTGGACCACTTGTGCTCGCACATGCAGCCATCTCGCTGTAGTGTTTTGTCACATGACACTGACAGCGGCAGGTTCTTTGCTGCGTGCGTCAGGAAAAAAACACAGACGTCCATAGGGAGGCGTTTAAAAAAAAAAAAATTAAGTATCGATACTGATAAATTTAGGTATCGTGACGTTTTTAATTTCCGAGTATCGCGATACTTTTGAAGTATCGGTACACCGTGCAACACTTATTTGTGCGTGACATGAGCGTACCCAGCGCGTGTCTTCTGCAGGTCGAGCTTACCACGTTGTTCATAAAAGCCGAAATGTGCCCAGATGTTGGCTTTTAAAGTAGTTGGAGCATTTTTAATTTTCTCTCACTCGCGTCTCACCTCCCTCTGCCATTGTATGCTACCGCAACAAAGCACGTACGCAACAAATGACGTAATAAAAGCGTCAGTACATTATAACCGGTTATGGTCTATTACTGAACCGATACCGAATCGTCCTCGTCTGCATCGCGATGCATCGTAGAAACGATTAATTTTGACACCCCTACTATTTTCACATAATTTTGAAGCCAGAACTCGAAGCGACAACATCCATTAGTCAAAAGTCTTGTTGACACATATTTAGTATGTGTTTTGTGGTCTTATTTCAGCAACTTTCATTTTAATTTTTTTCAATAACGCATTAACATTGTTCTCTTAAAAATTCAAACATATACATTCATGTTGATCACATATTATTAGGGCTGGGATAAACGATTATTTTTTAAACGATTAATGTAGCGATTATTTTTTCGATGCATCGATTAATCTAACGATAAATTTTTTCGGACCGATTCGAATTCGATTCGATTATCGATTATCTCCCCATTAATTGACTACTAACAATTTATACATGTTGATTTACATATCTGAATGAAAAAACATGAATTCCTTAACATTGCAATATATGTTTATTGCTCTTAAAATTACAAAATAAAAGACTATACAAGTGCAAAGTAATGCATTCTTAGTCAGAGATAGCATTCAATAAAACCTTAAAGCCTTGAAAACACATAGCTTACTGAAACAAGCTTACTGAACACATAGGGCCTAGCTAGCTTACTGAAAAAAAGTTCTTTCAGATGAAAATAACAACAACTTGATGACTAGCATTCAATAAAAAAATAAAAAAGGTCACCCAAAATACTTGTTTAGAGCAACTGAAAGAATACAGTAGCCAATGTAAACTTGAGGGCTTTAAGCTAATACAGAGAGTGCTTTTCCAGCGCGGCCGGGGCTCTCTCTCGTACGCGCCCCAGCAGTCATTCTATTATACATCACTCACTGATCAAATAAGGCTTTGACAGCCGCCAAAAAAAAGATCAATGCAGAAAAAACCCTGGATTGGTTATATAACGTTGGACAGAATGTTGATCCGGCCATCGCGTATATTCAGCGCACATAAGGTAAACGTTTTGCAAACGTTTTTTAGAGAAATAAAAACAGGTCGACGAATCGATGCGCATATTTTGCGTCGACGTATTTTTTGCGTCGACGTCATCGATTACCTCGACGCGTTGTCCCAGCCCTACATATTATGGTAGCCCTGTTTGTGCTATATAGAGTGAATTTACACCTTTGCCATTATCATGTTTATAAATAACTGAAAAAAGCACAAATGTCAGGGCATGTCAAAACATCCCAAGGGCCCCAAAAACACCTTAGACCCCAGAGGGTTAAGGTGCTGTACGGTTTCTTCCAAAATTTTGCCATCAATTTCTTTGAAATCAGACAAATGGCGCTTTTCCATTACTATTATTACCTCGGCTCGCTTTTCGCTCCGTTTTCCATTGCAGATAGTACCTTCACAATAGTACCTGGTCGTCATAGAGACGCCGCAGGAAACTGCCGTGACTTAATCTTCTATGCGACACACACCCGCTACCCACACACACAGGACAATGGAGGAAATCAAGTGTATGATGTTTTGGGATGTTTTTGTTTTTGCTGTTTTTTTATTCAGGATACTCAGTCTGCCGCGTGCAATGATGACACAGTGAATAGTGACGATTCTCTCTGACCAATCAGCAGTCTGCCGTGTTTTCACGTCACATTTTAGTATTGCCTCAGCTCGCTCAGAAGCTCACTGGAGATGGTACGAAAAAAAGTACCTGGAAGCAGGTACAGGTACAACTTTTACACAGTGGAAAACCAAACAAAGGTGAGTTGAACTGGTACTGTGTAGTGGAAAAGGTGCTGGTGCTCGCCACCAGAGGGCGAGCTGGGCCCGCTTTGAGGTGCCTGCCATTTTTTTTGAAATCTGGGTGCTCGCAGCAAAAGAGTGGTATAGTTTGGTTCCAGCATACACCAGTTCTTCCATTTTCTGTGAGAAGCACAGAAGTGGAGATTAGTGTTGCACGGTGTACCGATACTTCAAAAGTATCGCGATACTCGGAAATTAAAAACGTCACAATACCTAAATTTATCAGTATCGATACAAAAAAAAAAAAAAAAAAAAAACGCCTCCAGGACGTCTGTGTTTTTTTTCCTGACGCACGCAGCAAAGAACCTGCCGCTGTCAGTGTCATGTGACAAAACACTACAGCGAGATGGCTGCATGTGCGAGCACAAGTGGTCCACGACTCGTAGAAAAAGATGACGCGAGGAGTGACATATGGAAGTACGTTGCCTACCTTGCTCTGTTGCACGGTGCACCGATACTTAAAAAGTAAATTGGAAATTAAAAACGTCACGATTCCTTAATTTATTAGTATCGATACTTCTAAGAATGACCGCGTTCCAGATTTGCAAGGCCGGCGACACACTGGCTGCGTGTCGTGTCCGTTTATATTTCTGCTCCCATGTTAACTGCCTGCGTGACACACGCGTCTGGGCGCAGCTCGAGACGCACGGAAAACGTGTGCATGCTAGAAATAGAACCGACGCCTATTTTTCACGCGACACGCAAGCGTGTTGGAAGCGTTTCCAGGCAAAATAGAATAGGAAAAGATGTTTCTATGTCATTTTGACACGAATACATATTAATAAATGACATTTTGATGTTTGAAAGTTTTGACATAAATACAATATAAATGTAATTAAAAAAAATATTATCGATTTTCAAATATTGCACCTCTCAATACAGAACGAATTATTCTGTAGCCTATTTTGCCGTCAACACTGCCGACGTTGTCTTTGCTGTTATATATTTATGTTTAACATGAAGTATAGGCCTTCCACAACTCTCTCCCCACATGTCAAATATATCACCAATGAGGCTTATCCAGGGTGTCCGCGGATCCTTAAAAAGTCTTAAAGGGGTGGTTCGGTATTTTTGACATCGGACCTCATTTTTAAGTCAGCCTGGTTGTTATTCATCAGTGGAGAAATTTTTTTTTTTTAATTATCCAGTCCTTATATTTGGATAGTTAGCCGATGCTAGGCTAGCGCGAGTCAATGGTATATGTTAGCCAGCCATTAAAAAACGTTTTACCCACTCCACAGTGCACCAAACGCAAATCAATTATAACACTAGACCAGGGGTAGGCAACCTAAGGCACGCGTGCCAACACTGGCACGCGGAGGGTTAATCGCTGGCACACAAGCAAATGCGAGAGAAGTGTATGTATTTCATTCAGATAAAGTAGTCTAGTTTTATGCCGGTCAAATGCACTCGATTAACATCGCGCAACATCAGCATCACACGTGCACACGGAACGCACATGTAGGAAACCTCGTGAATTACGGCCGTTTCACGCATATTTTTTTCGCGTACATGTTAATCCACACCGGGAGCAGGAGCAGCGCGTGAGCGCCCAACAGGAGCGTCGCGTGAGCAGCAGTGAAGCAGGGGTTTCGCCGCCGAGTCTATTTTGTCTGCGCTGCTCACGCTCAATTTAAAGCCCCCTTTCACACAGAGATTCCAGAAAATACACGGATAAAGTGACCCGAGATTTGACCCGGGTTCGTTTGATTTTGGTTCATTCACACTGCCAGTGATTTTCCGGAATCAGAGTGCGTTCTCACACAAGCCGTACAAATCCCGTAAAGACACGTGACATCGATGTAACTTAAAATGTCTTAAGTTTGCCTGCGATTTCTCTCTCTGATTCGATCATAAACTTGCACATAACGTATCGTTTCACAGCTGGCGAACGATCCCGGCTTCAGCGTCATCACTACGACACGGCATTATTACGGCTTTTGTTCACACAGGACTCTTTTCGTTCCGGGACTGAACACGGCAATGTTACTAGTGTCCCCAACCCGGCATCAATCCCGGGTCGTGTTTGCATTCACACAGAAGGCAAAGCGCTGTGCGCTGGGTTCAAAGCGCTGTGTGAAAGGGGCTAAAGTGAAAGCACACTTTTGATGGACAAAATAAATATGATTCCAAACAAAAGTGCCCAAAATGCACAGAATGTTCATGTCTAGTGTGTTTTAACAAGAACTGGATTAGGTTATGTCAGAAAAGAAAATTAAGACTCAAAAATATTTATATAAAATTTACCCATTTAAACTTGTTTTTATTATTCAGTTTGGGTAAAAGGATATGGTATTTTATATATAAAAAAAATTATATTTGTGTGTGCTGTAAAGTAGTTCGGAAATCGGAATCGGCTAAAAAAAATCGTTATCGGCAGGTCAAACTCAATGAAAAATCGGAATCGGCCTAGAAAATTGTAATCGGTGCATCTCTAGTTAGGAGTTATAAATATTATTAAATTGTCTATCTAAATCTAAAACAAATTTCAAGAGAAATATTAAAATTTCTGTACTATTTCTGTGTAAGCCATTATGAAAATGTAAAATGTTTGTGTATTTATATGAGTGTGTGTGTGTGTATATATATATATATATATATATATATATATATATATATATATATATATATATATATATATATATATATATATATATATATATATATATATATATATTAGGGATGTCAATTTTCACAAATTCCCATGATCGATCGTCCTTTAAATTAACGATCAATTAATCGATTAATCGTTAGCCTTAATACGGCGATATGCGTCTGCAGTAGCTATGGCCAACAGCATGACAGGGTCTGCAAATGCTGCTCAAAACGCTATGTTCCTCACCAAATCAATGAGAATGGTTTTAATATAAATAAAGGGCTTGTAGGATTGTAAAATGTTTCGATGTGATTGATAATTAAATTAATTATTTAATAATCAAATATAACTACTAATACAACGTGTCACCAACGCCGCCTCATATGCGCTTAGAATGTGTGACTGTTGTGGACGCGCTGAATGAATCTGCTACCGTTAAACTGGAGCACTTTGCTAGCACGTTATTTATCTAAAAGAAACGCATCCTATATGAGATTAATCAGATATATTCAAAATAAACATAATATTACAAATTATATCTGCACAAAATGACGCAAATTCATGCACAAGTGAACTTGAACTAAGTTGCGTGCCATTCATTCAGAACTACTCATGTTGTGGACGCGCTCTTCCTGGAGCAACGCGACACGGCAACTAAACCCAAATAATTCACAATGCTTTATTACAATATTGTTCTCTTTATAATGTTATGTAATATTACAGTCCCAATAGTCATT
The DNA here is from genome assembly GCF_965113295.1 of Leuciscus leuciscus. Taxonomy (NCBI): domain Eukaryota; kingdom Metazoa; phylum Chordata; class Actinopteri; order Cypriniformes; family Leuciscidae; genus Leuciscus; species Leuciscus leuciscus. The sequence goes on from NC_138725.1 coordinate 919,846, forward strand.
ATTAGTCGTGCACTGCCGTTTGAGCTGCGCGCACTGAAGCTGACGCTTTACTACAGAGTTAATTCTTAACCAAATGCATCCAATATGAGATCAGTCAGATATAGATAGGCATACACAAAATAAACAGTATTACAACTTACATTTGCACAAAACAAAAGGCTGCGAATGCACACGCAAACTTATAGTCATGATGAAGGTGTAAAATGGTCCCAAACATAACTCCGGGGCGCTCGCTTTACATGTTTCGCGGTTGAGCAGCGCGCACACGCATGAAGACCTGCTTAATCGATGATCGATAAGTTGTATCGATTAAATGTATTATCGACAATTAATCGATTGTCGATTAATCGTTGACATCCCTAATATATAGGCAATGTGTGTGTTGTGGCACAGTGATGAACTTGGAAACTTAAAAATGGCACTTTATGACAAAAAGGTTGCCGACCCCTGCACTAGACTATCGATGTATATGTCCGTTGAGATAATAATGTTAGAAATCAAACTTACCTTTCATCACATTGCATTAGTTATAATTTGTTCCCTGTAATCATAAGCCTTGTCTACAGCAGCAGCGGAGTGATATTGATTACCTAGGCAACCGAGTGAGCCGGTACACACATGACGTTAGCTGGATGTAACGACTGTAGTGCGCTTCTGTTCTGTGTTTACTTTTTGCCGCATTACTAACCGGAGCAAAGTAAAATTCCGCAGCTGCTGAGAAACTAGTTCCTTTGGGATCATTGAGATGAAAGGTAAGTTTGATTTCTAACATTGTCTCAACGGACATTTGCATCGATAGTCTAGTGTTATAATTGATTTGCGTTTGGTGCACTGTGGAGTGGGTAAAACGGTTTTTAATGGCTGGCTAACATATACCATTGACTCGCGCTAGCCTAGCATCGGCTAACTATCCAAATATAAGGACTGGATAATTTTTTTTTTTAAATGTCTCCACTGATGAATAACAACCAGGCTGACTTAAAAATGAGGTCCGATGTCAAAAATCCCGAACCACCCCTTTAAAGTCTTAAATTCGATTTTTTTAATTTAAGGCCTTAAAAAGTCGTCTTATTTTTACTAATGAAAGGTCTTAAATTTTCGATGGCAATTTGACTTACACATATCTAAATGTTTTCCAAATTAGAACCATCTAATTAGCGTACTGCGCACTTAATGCCAGCAGCCATGTCACCCTGTAGCCCAAGACTGGTTGCCCACTGAAGCTAAGCAGGGCTGAGCCTGGTTAGTACCTGGATGGGAGACCTCCTGAGAAAAACCAGGTTGCTGCTGGAAGAGGTGTTAGTGAGGCCAGCAGGGGGTGCCCACCCTGTGGTCTGTGTGGGTCCTAACACCCCAGTGTAGTGATGGGGACACTATACTGCCAAAAGAGCACCGTCCTTCGGATGAGACGTTAAACCGAGGTCCTGACTCTCTGTGGTCATTAAAAAAAATCCCAGGATGTCTTTCGAAAGAGTAGGGGTGTAACCCCGGCATCCTGGCCAAATTTGCCCCTTGGCCTCTGTCCATCATGGCCTCCTAATCATCCTCATATACTGATTGGCTTCATCACTGTCTCCTCTCCACCAGTAAGCTGGTGTGTGGTGGGCGTTCTGGCGCAATATGGCTGCCGTCGCATCATCCAAGTGGATGCTGCACATTGGTGGTGGTTGAGGAGATTCCCCCCTTCCATGTAAAGCGCTTTGAGTGCCGAGAAAAGCGCTATATAAATGTAATGAATTATTATTATTATTACTTTTTTATTTATTATTCTATCTTTGTGGATTTGCTTGTTCACGTGACATTTCGCGTCATTCGCGGCATCATTACGTCCGTCTCCTGCACTCGAAACAGGAGGAGAGAAGGAGAAGCGAGTTAGTAGCCTAAATGTCAGTTCAATTCTAAGTTCATTCTTTATGTGCGTAGTGGTGTGCGATGTGTGTTATCTATTATGATATTGTAATCATTGTTTAACGATGTACGAGGCACTGCGAGCTGACATCGCTTTGGTCTCTCGTGCTTTCACTGCATGTGTACAGTTATGTTCCCAAATGAGTTTTTGTCTCATATTTATATCATATTATGTTGTTATCATAGGCCTAAAATATCACATCAGCAAGACCCGTGCACAATTGCAAATGTGATTATTATTTTATATAACAGTTAAATTAACAATAAATTAACATTGTGAGTTAAATTTTATAAACAATATTGTCAATATTGTTGTTATCCCTTTATTTCGCTGACGAGAATTTCAAAATGAAGCCATAGCAGAGTCTCAATGCAACAGACAGCGATGATTTTTTTTTTTACTGGAATCTGCATTTTGAACGAATCAATTTAATGATTCAATGAACAATCACTTGCTTCTTTCCCGAATGAATCAACCGTTAGAACAAATCGGTTGAATGAATGACTCCCTCAACTCACTTAAGACAGTGACTTGCCGCCACCTACTGGCAGCTTTAGTTTCACATTTAGAGTACCTTTTAATTAGAACATTAAAATTAGAAATCAGTTCATATTTAACAATCTCATAGCTTTATTTATGCAATTGTAAATGTAGTGTAAATATATTAATGCCAGATCTGATGCCACTTCTGTGTCACCTCTGCACTGCAAAGATGGATTTTGATTTAATGATTTAATTTGACTGGTAACTGTGGTATTGTGTAATTATTCTAATAGAATTTAATTTGAATGTTAGAATTTGACACAAAAGGTGATGCATACATCTACAAATGTCCATATATAAGTGAAAATGCCCCTTGAAATCAATTTAAGGTGGCAAATATTGCCCCTTAATAAAAAATGTTAATTTCTGTCACTGCTGTGAACTGACCACTGCATAGAATATGAAAAATATGAATATCTTCGTCAGTCAGCTGTCAACAACAGGCTTAAACCAGCCATGGCACCCAACACAAAAACACAATCAGTAAAATGTTATCTAATTATTATCAAGAAAACTACGATCAAAAAAAAATATTGATCGAGACATATTTTGTCAATATTGCACACCCCTAATGCATGGTATTAATTTTGATTTCTTTGGGTCTTAAAAAGGTCTTAAAAAGCCTTAAATTTGACTTTAAAAAATGTGCAGAAACCCTGTTATCATATGTTACCAATATTAAACATTGTTTAATATAATCACTTTTCATATTTTTATTCAAAGTTCAGAATCAAGATAAAGCTCTTATGTTTCTTATGATAAATGAGATAATGCTGCTAAATTTATATATTTTTTTACCTTGAATGTCATTGCTCCAATTTTTTTTTTTATATTTTGATATTTCATATTTTGTTCAAATGTTTAATATATCTGCTGTTCATATGTTCATTTATTAGTCAGGGTTTTTCCTGGCTGAAAATGAGGCGGAGGTGGCAAAATCCGATAGCTCGGTACCTCTAGGGGGGTCCGGGGGCATGCTCCCCCGTAAGAAAATTTTGTACATTTTAAAGATAAATGCATTATTCTGGTGCATCTTTTTATGTATAATGACCACTAGAAGGTAAAAAAAAAAAAAACTTTTTACAAGCATGTATTTATTTATTTTTAGGTATTTTAATAATCAGATAATTTGATTTTATTTACAGTTCATAGGGGGCCATGAAATTACAAAACAGTACTAGTAAATTACGTGACTGCTACTTGTGATAGCTTATTTTATAAAAAACGGCAGAAGAATTTCGGCTATTGCCTAAGTCAGGCTGGCTCTATGGATATATTTTAAGTAACCTAACTAGTTTGAGAGCCGAAGCTTAAGAAAAACAGTATCGGTACCTGGCTGTGACAAGTGAAGGCACTTCGATGCTGCAGAGAAGGTGCTTCTTGACTTTCGTGCGTCTGTGGAGGTTGTGATAACTGACAGGTGATGTTGAAAAGGGGGAGGGGCAGGGGCTCGTGCGCTTTCGCAGAAATTTACCTTGCTCCGTTTGAGACAGTTTAGGTGCTTAAAGCCCTGCATTTCAGCCCGAGCCCGACGTGCCAATATTATTATTGACTTATTTATGCCCCTAGGGCCGGGCTTCGGGCCAATTCTCACGTCATAATTCACATGCGGGCCGGGCCTCTGGCTTTTTTTGGGTTATCCTTCTTTTTATATTTTTAGACATTAATTAAAAAAATATGAGAAGCTGACGACGACGACGATAGAAAAACAAACATAGAAAGACATTTCATAACCTCATAACTTTCTTAATCTTATAGCCTAATTACACAGTGACATATGACTGACATGACAGTCTCATGCACGCACGCACGCACACACACACACACACACACACACACACACACACACACGCACGCACGCACGCACGCACACACACAGAAGGTTTCCCATCAGCGCGACCCACGATTCACCTCATGTGCAAATAATGGAGAATATTAAGAGAAAAAATCGCAGATGGCCAACTTAAAACGCAGCGGGAAGAGTGATAGAAGAGAGGAGGACTGGGTTAAAACCTTAGGCTACACTGTGGATGCTATTCTTTTTCTCCACGATGCTCTGTAAGACTGCTCTAACTTTTCGTTTCATTGGACTTTATTTTCGTTGAACTGTTGGAAACTACGGATGCTTTTCGTTTGATTGGACTTTTATTTTCGTTTAACTGTTGGAAACTACTGGAAAAAAGAATGGCCATGTTCTGTCGTGCATTTTTGAGGTAAGATAACCTGCAAGTTTATTTAATTTAATTGGTTTAGATAGGCTATTGCTCCTTTCGTTTGCGAGCGCTGGTTCGAGCAGCCTGAGCCTGCCTCAGTATTTCAAAAAAAGTTGTTTTACTCACTGTGGTTTAATAAATAATCATTTGTTAAATTAACTGTCTGTGTGATATGCTTGAAGTGTTTTATAGCCTATCTATGGATTGTAGCCAAGTAAAGTAGCCTATTAGCGTTGATTTGAGAGGCTAAATTGATCAAACATGTTGTAGGCTATACTCGCTGTCGGCTGCTTGGTCGTCATTTAAAAAAAAAATGCTCCAAAACATTTGTCTAAATTAACATGATAAAGAAATGAAAAGAAACATAACTAACAAAACTGACCTATTTTAATGGCTGCAAATAGGGCAGGCTGCCGCTGTGTAATAATAATAATAAAAAAAACGGACTCGAGTCGGACTCAGGCTGATAATTCTGATGAGCTGTCGGACTTGTGCTTGAGCGTCTCGGGCCAGGGCCGGGCTCGTGCTTATTCTGATGCAGTCGAAATGCGCAGAACGGTTTGAGAATGGAATGGAACCCGGCCGTGAACCCGCTGCAGAATCGTGTCGGTGGAAAAGAGGTATCTAATCATGTGATTCCGTCTTGAGTTTTTGTCGACAGACGGAGGCGGCCCGAAATTTGACAGAGGCGGCCGCCTCATAATTCTCTATGCAGGAAAAACCCTGTTAGTGTGTTATATGATTAGAATGTTGTCCTGGTTTTATAATAAAGCACAGCAATGATATTTGAGAGTGTTTCTCCCTTTTCAGGAAAAGTATCGAAAAAGTATCGAAATCGCAATACTTGACTTGGTATCGGTATCGAAACAATAATTTTGGTATCGTGACAACACTAGTGGAGATGCTGGAGAGAGGGATAATGTGTCTGGTGAGCGGGGCTGTTCCTCTGGTGTTATCGGAGGCTGTAATATGCTGTCCTGGCTGTTTTCCAGGAAGTCATCCTTGGGTGCTGAATCTTGGAGCAGTTCTAATATGTCTGTCTGTGGTGAGCTCTGTGGGCAGGGTTCAGCTGAGATTGAGTCCGTGAGCAGAGGTTGTTGTGGCAGAGTAGTGTTATCATTGTCCTTGTGTGATGTCAACCGCATGTCTATTTTGCTGCGGAAGTGAAGTCCTGTGGTCATTCATACTGTGTCCAGGTGTGTGTGTGCCATTCAGATTGAGTGGATTGGCACACACTGCAGAAGGATGATTGAGGGAGAAGTAGATATTGTCCATTAGCACTCTTGAACCAAGTTTGTTTGGGTGGTGGCTGATTTTGTTTGTTTGATAGGGCTGGTTTGAGTAAAATTTTTTTGAGCTTCGAAACTTCGGTAGTAATGAACATCGAATATTCGAAGCTTCGGAGAGAGGGGGCTGAACATACTCTTCTCTCTAATAAAGGCAGTATTCTCTATGTGACTATGTCCGTTTGCATTTTGATTATTTCGAGAACCGTTCATCCAATCGACTTCACAAGGGAGTGCAGTTTTGCATTTGGTGCAATAGGCTATAGAAGGACACGCGAGACGCGACACATTCAGAATTAATAAACTTTTAGTAAACTACTGAACAGCGCAAGCGGGAAGCGGCTCACCTCACGCGGGCAGGGCTTACAGTGAGGAAAATAAGTATTTGAACACCCTGCTATTTTGCAAGTTCTCCCACTTGGAAATCATGGAGGGGTCTGAAATTGTCATCATAGGTGCATGTCCACTGTGAGAGACATAATCAAAAAAAATAAATCCAGAAATCACAATATATGATTTTTTTAACTATTTATTTGTATGATACAGCTGCAAATAAGTATTTGAACACCTGTCTATCAGCTAGAATTCTGACCCTCAAAGACCTGTTAGTCTGCCTTTAAAATGTCCACCTCCACTCCATTTATTATCCTAAATTAGATGCACCTGATTGAGGTCGTTAGCTGCATAAAGACACCTGTCCACCCCATACAATCAGTAAGAATCCAACTACTAACATGGCCAAGACCAAAGAGCTGTCCAAAGACACTACTAGAGACAAAATTTTACACCTCCACAAGGCTGGAAAGGGCTACGGGGAAATTGCCAAGCAGCTTGGTGAAAAAAGGTCCACTGTTGGAGCAATCATTAGAAAATGGAAGAAGCTAAACATGACTGTCAATCTCCCTCGGACTGGGGCTCCATGCAAGATCTCACCTCGTGGGGTCTCAATGATCCTAAGAAAGGTGAGAAATCAGCCCAGAACTACACGGGAGGAGCTGGTCAATGACCTGAAAAGAGCTGGGACCACCGTTTCCAAGGTTACTGTTGGTAATACACTAAGACGTCATGGTTTGAAATCATGCATGGCACGGAAGGTTCCCCTGCTTAAACCAGCACATGTCAAGGCCCGTCTTAAGTTTGCCAATGACCATTTGGATGATCCAGAGGAGTCATGGGAGAAAGTCATGTGGTCAGATGAGACCAAAATAGAACTTTTTGGTCATAATTCCACTAAACGTGTTTGGAGGAAGAAGAATGAGTACCATCCCAAGAACACCATCCCTACTGTGAAGCATGGGGGTGGTAGCATCATGCTTTGGGGGTGTTTTTCTGCACATGGGACAGGGCGAATGCACTGTATTAAGGAGAGGATGACCGGGGCCATGTATTGCGAGATTTTGGGGAACAACCTCCTTCCCTCAGTTAGAGCATTGAAGATGGGTCGAGGCTGGGTCTTCCAACATGACAATGACCCGAAGCACACAGCCAGGATAAGGAGTGGCTCTGTAAGAAGCATATCAAGGTTCTGGCGTGGCCTAGCCAGTCTCCAGACCTAAACCCAATAGAGAATCTTTGGAGGGAGCTCAAACTCCGTGTTTCTCAGCGACAGCCCAGAAACCTGACTGATCTAGAGAAGATCTGTGTGGAGGAGTGGGCCAAAATCCCTCCTGCAGTGTGTGCAAACCTGGTGAAAAACTACAGGAAACGTTTGACCTCTGTAATTGCAAACAAAGGCTACTGTACCAAATATTAACATTGATTTTCTCAGGTGTTCAAATACTTATTTGCAGCTGTATTATACAAATAAATAGTTAAAAAATCATACATTGTGATTTCTGGATTTTTTTTTTTCGATTATGTCTCTCACAGTGGACATGCACCTACGATGACAATTTCAGACCCCTCCATGATTTCTAAGAGGGAGAACTTGCAAAATAGCAGGGTGTTCAAATACTTATTTTCCTCACTGTATATGCTCCGAGAACGGACACTGCACTACTAGTGATATAAAACGCACACAGTCTGTTAACTTAAGCAATACTTTTAAGGTAGTCTAATATTTTTCTGACTAATAAATTACTGACACAGTAAAGGGTAGATTTAAATAAAGACAAACGAAATTGAAATAAAGAAAAATGACATTTAAATAAAGAAAAAACGAAGTTTAAATATAAACTTTTATAAACGAGATTAATTTAGATTGATGATAATAATGGGTAAAAAGGCTAATACATTTTGTTTTTCTATTATTCTATTTTCCACAATGTCAAAGCAAAGCAGCTTAACCCAAAACACAAGCTCAGGCATGCACTTCGGTCCATATAAACTCTGCTGTTCTGCGTTCTAGCCAGAGAACACTCCCGTTGCTGGAACACTTAGGCGTCGGTTCTATTTCTAGCATGCATGTGTTTTCCGCGTGTCTCACGCAGACAATGTGCAAACTCCAACCTGTTAACATGGGAGCCGAAATAAAAACAGACACGCCACGCAGCTGAGACGCTCACGCCACGCAGCCAGTGTGTCGCCGGTAGGGGTGTGACGATAACCGCATCACCGCAATATCGCGTTAATGAGATGCCTACTAGTGTGAGGTCATCACCGCATAGGCTTGGGCGGTATTCGAATTTTGATACCGTCAAACCTCCTCCCTATTTTACCGGGGTATACGGTATTACCGTGACTAATTAAAAATTATGACATAATGGGCTCAGACGGCGTCACCAAACTGTTGGCTTGTGCCTACACCGTTCAGAAACTGAATGCCAGATCGGGCAAAAAATAAATAAAAAATCAAGCCCAACCCCTGCACGTTGTGTCTGAGTCAGGCCGACGGCATTAACTGTTATTATGAGCCGGAGCCCACCATTATTCAACATAATATCTGTGTGCGTGCAACAAGCAAAAAGTGCCTCTGTAATCCGGTGACACGTGTCCATTGATTTTTATTAATACAACTTTTCTGCAAAGATGGAAGTTGACGATCGCCATCTCTGTAGTGAACGCGCCTATAGAGAGAAATGCACATCATTACACAATCAGAGAGTGGCCTTTTTTTTTTTCGTTTTGAATTGTTTCGTTTAAAGAAATTGACGATCGGCATCTGAACGCTATAGAGAGACATGCACATCATGGATTACAGAGAGTACGTTAGGCTAGTTTATTTATTTTCGTTTTGAATGGTTTCGTTTAATGAAATTGACGATCGCATCTCCGTATGTACGCGCCTAGAGAGAAATGCACATCATGGATTACTTGGCCTAATCAGTGAGTAGCCTATTTCTTTCGTTTTGAATTGTTTCGTTTAAATAAATTTCAAGCTTTATTTATATATATTTGCCATGTCTGTGAGGCATAGCCTACACTGAGTTTCGGTTAATTTATGAGATTTCAATGCAAGTGACCGCGGCATGCCCATCATGTCATGATTATCCAGGAAATTGGTTGATGAAAAATGTATTAAAATTAAGAAACAATATATACAAAACGAAATTCGTTTTAAAGAGGCCTTTTACAAAACGAAATTTATTGAAGTGGTCAAATCGTCTGACTCCCGATGCATCCCATCTTATTTGTGCCGTTCACTTTTCATAATCAACAAAGATGGAAAAAATAACATTATAATATTTTAACAAATACGAAACTTAATGCGCTTATTTAATGAACTCGAGAACAAAATGCATCCTGGCAGCAGTGAGTGGGCGGTTGTTTCGGAGATGCGACATTAGGTTAGAGGTGTTTACATCTCTTGTATTTACCGCCTCTCCCTTCTCATGCGGTTGGAACCAGAAATATTGCCAAACTGCAACCACACATAAGCAGTTTTTAGGCAATAATAAATTATATAGCCTATATTATAGGCTATATAAGTGCCGGTAATGACGGTATTGAAACTGATACCGGTGCTATTTTAAGATCCCGCGGTATCCGATATTACCGTAATACCGCCCAACCCTATCACCGCACTTTTTTTTTTTTGCTGAAAGTTACAGGAGTGCATATGGTGTGTGATATGAACTATAAACGCATTAATATTTGCTTATAATTTACTGTATTCTGCGAGTCCCATGTTCAAGTGCTTCTGGAGAAGAAAAAAACGCTTCCTGCGCAAGGGAGGGACAGTCCATTAAACATATGGGGGATTTATTTTTTTGTGTGTCTGATTATTATTAATTAACTGCTAGGTTTTGTGATGTTTACAGATAATGTTCAATTAAATACAAACAAACACAGGCATAAAAGACAAGCATAACGTAAACAGTTGGAGTTAGATTTTAATTGCAAGTAGCGATCTCTCTTATGTGGTATAGGCAAGAACAGTTGACGGCGCTAGCCGAATGATAAAAAAAAAATAGCCACGAATAGCCAAATACTGTCGCCTTTGAGGCAGGTGACAATTAAGGGGAAGCCGGTGAATTTGGACAAGGCAATATGCCGTATTTGTCGCACAAAACTATCTGTCTCGCGAGGAAATACCACTAACTTAAGACCACATCTTAGAAAAATTAACCATCCTGTGGCGTTTGCTGGACTTAAGAAGTGCAGCACACCTACCTTAGGTCAGTGACACACTGGCTGCGTGGCGTGTCCGTTTTTATTTCGGCTCCCATGTTAAGAGGTTAGAGCTTGCACACTGCCTGCGTGAGACGCGCGTCTCAGTTGCGGCATGAGCCGCGGAAAACGCGTGCATGCTAGAAATAGAACCGACGCCTATTTTTTCACGCGACACGCAAGCCTGTTGGAAGTGTTTCCTGGCAAAATAGAATAGGAAAAGATGTTTGTATGTCATTTTGACATGAATACATATTAATAAATTACATTTTGATGTTTGAAAGTTAAGGTTTTGACATAAATGCAGATATAAATGCAATTAAAAAAAATATTATCGATTTTCAAATATTGCACCTTTCAATACAGAACGAAATATTCTGTAGCCTATTTTGCCGTCAATTCTGCCGACGCTGTCTTTGCTGTTATATATTTGTTTAACATGAAGTAGGCTATAGGCCTTCCACAACTCTCTCCCCATATGTCGAATATATCACCAATGAGGCTTATATGTCACCTAGCAGCAGCAGCGCTGTTTCTGATGTGCAAAGACATAGAAGACGGTTAACCGCCAAACCGCAAGATTTGTTGCTGCTTCACCGCGGTAAGAGAAAATCCCATACCGTCACAGCCCTAGTCGCCGGCCTTACTCGCAAATGAGAACCGTTTCGCAGGGGATCCCAGGTGTGCAAAAAACAAAACAAAAAAATGAATATTCGAATGTCAAATTTTCAAATCGAATACCAACCCACCGAACGAATATTTTGGTCCAGCCCTAGAGATTGACTTGGCCAGTCTAAAACTTTCCACTCCTTGCCCCTGATGAACTCCTTTGTTGTTTTGGCACTGTGTTTTGGGTCATTATCTTGCTGTATGATGAAGGATCTCCCAATCAGTTTGGTTTCATCTTTCTGTAAATTGGCAGACAAAATGTGTCTGTACACTTCTGAGTTCATTTTGCTGCTGCCATCATGTGTTACATCATCAGTGAAGATTAATGAGGCCATCCCAGAAGAAACCATGCAAGCCCAAGCCATGACATTGCCCCCACCGTGTTTCACAGATGAGCTTGTGTGTTTGGGGTCATGAGCAGATCTTTTTTTTTCTCCAAACTTTAGGCTAGCCTTTCCATCACTTTGGTAAAGTTTAATCTTTGTTTCATTAGCAAGAAGAATATGAAGGTCAGGCTGGAATTTGCCAAAAAGTACAGAGACAAGCCTCAAGCATTCTGGGGCAAAGTTTTATGGTTTGCATCTTCTGGTGTAGCCTCTGTACTTTTGATCATGAAGTCTTCTGTGAACAGTAGATTGTGATACCTTCACTCCTGCCCTCTGGAGGTTGTTGCTGATGTCACTAACAGTTGTATTAGGGTCTTTCTTTACAGCTCTCACAATGTTTCTGTTGTCAACTGCTGATGTTTTCCTTGGTCTACCCTTTCGAGGTCTGTTACTTAGTATACCAGAGGTTTCTTTCTTCCTCAATACATTCCAAATGGTTGTACTGGCTATGGCCAATGTTTGTGCAATGGCTCTAATTGATTTTCCATTTTCTCTCAAATTCACATTTGCTTGTTTTTCACCCATGGACAGCTCTCTTGTTTTCATGTTGGTTACACGTCTAAATGCAGTCTGCACAGGCAAAACCAAAATCTGAAACTGAGCGCAGCTATTTTTTTGTTTGAATAATCAATGTAATAGGACACACCAGGGCAACAAAACACACCTGCCAGTCACATGTTCCAATACTTTTGGTCACATGAGCAATGGGTGGGTTCAAACAAAAGGTTATATCTTCTAAGTTGTGTATCAGATCCAGATGTAAATACCTGGAAATAAAAGCTGAAATGTTGATCTCTTCCCTCATATTCATCTTTTGATGTCAAACCCAAATATTTTCAGTCTACAGAAGAATTAAAGGAATTGCCACTGTTCCAATATTTTTGGAGGGGACTGTATATCTCCAGATAATAATAGGCAGATGCAAATTATCTATTCGTCACCATTCACTTGCCTCTTGACGCCACCTTTTCCACCTCTTCACAATCATGGAAAGTTTCAAGGACATATAATCAATTTATAAAAAGGCATCAAATTATCATAATATTTTATAGCAGTTGTCTACTTTCTACTAGAGGGCTGCATTGGGATTGAGTCCCGCCGGGTCCCGCGGGACCCAACGCAATTCTCGTGGGAGCGGGCGGTTTGAACTTTGCTGCGGGCGGGAATGGGCGGCTAAAAAAAAACACTGCGGGATCGGGAGGTAGCCACACCGTGTCCTAACTACACGCGACGCGCTAAAATTCCAGCAACAGGCAGTGTGTCTGTCCACACTAGACGCGACGCGACTGTGAGACGACACAACGTCAATCAAAAATCACAGCCAATCAGAACAGTGTGTGGGCGGAGTCTCGCTGCAAGTGCACAGCACCAGAGAGTAATCTTGACGGCACTCGCAAGAAAATGGATAAGTAGCTACATAATCAAATTCACAAATATTACACCATTTAAAAAATACATAGGCTACTGAGTAACTAAAACAATCTTTGTCAAATAATACACTTCTTTGTTCACAGTTTTAACGTTCTTGTTTCCATTTGTTTAATTTCAAGATCTGAGGTGAATTATATCCATTGTTGCTTTTACAGCTACAAAGCTGGAGCACTAAATGATATTCAAAGTCACATTTCACACTTTTAACATTAAATCAAGCACATAAACAGTACCTGAGATTATAATTGCCACACTTTGTGTTTGTTGTTCCAGCGCGACATCGCAGAAAAATAGAAACCGTTTCTAAAATAGAATCGTCGCGTCCCGCCTGGTTAAGACAAACACTCTGATTAACATGGAAAAGATACATTTTATCGCGTGTTGCGGCATCGCGTCCCGTGTAGTTAGGACACGGTGTAAGCGTTTTAGATGCCCCAGCCTAGCCAGGCTACTATTCATCTTCCTGACTAGTGCGTCAGAATACATGCAGGCCAGGGAAACGAAACAAACAACCCCATGAATCTCTTTAAAGGGATACTTCACTTTAAAATGAAAATTCTGTCATCATTTACTCACCCTCAAGTTGTTTCAAACCAGTATGAATTTCTTTCTTCTGCTGCACAGCAAGATAGATATTTTGAAGAATGTCAGTAACCAAACAGTTAACTGGAGCCATTGACTTCCATAGTATTTTTTTTTTTTCCTACTATGGAAGTCAATGGCTCCAGTTAACTGTTTGGTTACTGACATTCTTCAAAATATCTATCTTGCTGTGCAGCAGAAGAAAGAAATTCATACTGGTTTGAAACAACTTGAGGGTGAGTAAATGATGACAGAATTTTCATTTTAAAGTGAAGTATCCCTTTAATAATAGTAATACAAATACGTGTTTTTTCCTGCGGGACGAGAGAAGACAAAATCAATGCATCTCTATTACTGTGCGGGAATAAATTCTCAGAGTTTTGCGGGTGCGGGCGGGAGTGAACATACATATTGCGGGAGCGGGCGGGAGTGTAACATGCGTTGCGGGAGCGGGCGGTAATGGTCAGAAATTCGGCGGGCGGGAGCGGGATGAAGAAAACAGTCCCGCGCAGGGCTCTACTTTCTACCATTACATCAGGGCTCACTTTCATGTCCTTTCACTTTATATTTCTCTCTGTTAATTATTTTGATGTCCTGAAAATTAAATTTAATATTTTTTTCTTTCATGTCAGGCCTGATGGAAGTGAAGGAGGAGAGTCAAGAACTGATGGAAGTGAAGGAGGAGAGTGAAGAACTGAGTGAAGTGAAGGAGGAGAGTGAAGAACTGAGTGAAGTGAAGGAGGAGAGTGAAGAACTGAGTGAAGTGAAGGAGGAGACTGAAGAACTGATATTTTTAAAGAAAAGAAGAGCCAAGAAATCTTTCACCTGCACTCAGTGTGGAAAGAGTTTAACAAGCAAACACAATCTTGAGATTCACATGAGGATCCACACCGGAGAGAAGCCGTTCTCATGTGATCAGTGTGGGAAGAGTTTCAGTCAATCATCATACCTTAATGTTCACATGAGGATCCACACCGGAGAGAAGCCGTTCACATGTGATCAATGCGGGAAGAGTTTCAGAAGAGTAGCAAATCGTAATCAACACATGAGGATCCACACCGGAGAAAAGCCATTCTCATGTGATCACTGCGGCAAAACATTTCTTAGGGCATCAGTCCTGAAGAATCATCTGACAGTTCATACGAAGGAGAAGCCACATTTATGTTCTGTGTGTGGAAAGAGTTTTTCACTTCTGCTGTATTTACATTTACATCAGAAAATTCACACTGTTGTGAGAGAGTACATGTGCTTTGAGTGTGAGAAGACTTTTACTACAGCAAACAGTTTAAAACTGCACCAGAGAATCCACACTGGAGAAAAACCTTACAAGTGTTCACACTGCGACAAGAGATTCAGTCAGCCAGGACATCTGAAAACACATGAGATGATCCACACTGGAGAACAACCTTACAAGTGTTCACACTGCGACAAGAGATTCAGTCTGTCAGCACGTCTGAAAACACATGAGATGATCCACACTGGAGAAAAACCTTACAAGTGTTCACACTGCGACAAGAGATTCAGTCTGTCAGCAAATCTGAAAACACATGAGAGGATCCACACTGGAGAAAAACCTTACAAGTGTTCACACTGCGACAAGAGATTCAGTCTGTCAGCACGTCTGAAAACACATGAGATGATCCACACTGGAGAAAAACCTTACAAGTGTTCACACTGCGGCAAGAGATTCAGTCTGTCAGCAAATCTGAAAACACATGAGAGGATCCACACTGGAGAAAAACCTTACAAGTGTTCACACTGCGACAAGAGATTCAGTCTGTCAGCACATCTGAAAACACATGAGAGGATCCACACTGGAGAACAACCTTACAAGTGTTCACACTGCGACAAGAGATTCAGTCTGTCAGCACATCTAAAAACACATGAGAGGATCCACACTGGAGAAAAACCTTACAAGTGTTCACACTGCGACAAGAGATTCAGTCTGTCAGCACATCTAAAAACACATGAGAGGATCCACACTGGAGAAAAACCTTACAAGTGTTCACACTGTGACAAGAGATTCAGTCAGCCATCAAATCTGAAAACACATGAGAGGATCCACACTGGAGAAAAACCTTACAAGTGTTCACACTGTGACAAGAGATTCAGTCTGTCAGCAAATCTGAAAACACATGAGAGGATCCACACTGGAGAACAACCTTACAAGTGTTCACACTGCGACAAGAGATTCAGTCTGTCATCATCTCTGAAAACACATGAGATGATCCACACTGGAGAACAACCTTACAAGTGTTCACACTGTGACAAGAGATTCAGTATGTCAGCAAATCTGAAAACACATGAGAGGATCCACACTGGAGAAAAACCTTACAAGTGTTCACACTGCGACAAGAGATTCAGTCTGTCATTCTCTCTGAAAACACATGAGATGATCCACACTGGAGAAAAACCTTACAAGTGTTCACACTGTGACAAGAGATTCAGTATGTCAGCAAATCTGAAAACACATGAGAGGATCCACACTGGAGAAAAACCTTACAAGTGTTCACACTGCGACAAGAGATTCAGTCTGTCATTCTCTCTGAAAACACATGAGAGGATCCACACTGGAGAAAAACCTTACAAGTGTTCACACTGCGACAAGAGATTCAGTCTGTCAGCACATCTAAAAACACATGAGAGGATCCACACTGGAGAAAAACCTTACAAGTGTTCACACTGTGACAAGAGATTCAGTCAGCCATCAAATCTGAAAACACATGAGAGGATCCACACTGGAGAAAAACCTTACAAGTGTTCACACTGTGACAAGAGATTCAGTCAGCCATCATCTCTGGAAACACATGAGAGGATCCACACTGGAGAACAACCTTACAAGTGTTCACACTGCGACAAGAGATTCAGTCTGTCAGCACATCTAAAAACACATGAGAGGATCCACACTGGAGAAAAACCTTACAAGTGTTCACACTGTGACAAGAGATTCAGTCTGTCATCATCTCTGAAAACACATGAGATGATCCACACTGGAGAACAACCTTACAAGTGTTCACACTGCGACAGGAGATTCAGTCTGTCAGCACATCTAAAAACACATGAGAGGATCCACACTGGAGAAAAACCTTACAAGTGTTCACACTGTGACAAGAGATTCAATCAGCCATCAAATCTGAAAACACATGAGATGATCCACACTGGAGAAAAACCTTACAAGTGTTCACACTGCGACAAGAGATTCAGTCTGTCAGCACATCTAAAAACACATGAGAGGATCCACACTGGAGAAAAACCTTACAAGTGTTCACACTGTGACAAGAGATTCAGTCAGCCATCAAATCTGAAAACACATGAGAGGATCCACACTGGAGAAAAACCTTACAAGTGTTCACACTGTGACAAGAGATTCAGTCAGCCATCATCTCTGGAAACACATGAGAGGATCCACACTGGAGAACAACCTTACAAGTGTTCACACTGTGACAAGAGATTCAGTCTGTCATCATCTCTGAAAACACATGAGATGATCCACACTGGAGAACAACCTTACAAGTGTTCACACTGCGACAAGAGATTCAGTCTGTCAGCACATCTGAAAACACATGAGAGGATCCACACTGGAGAACAACCTTACAAGTGTTCACACTGTGACAAGAGATTCAGTCAGTTAGGAAATCTGAAAACACATGAGATGATCCACACTGGAGAGCAACTTTACAAGTGTTCACACTGTGACAAGAGATTCAGTCTGTTAGGAAATCTGAAAACACATGAGAGGATCCACACTGGAGAGAAGCCGCACACGTGTGATCAGTGTGGGAAGAGTTTCACTATTAAAAGTCGCCTGAATCTACACATGAAGATCCATGCAGTGGAGAAACCACTTAAACACAGTCTGAGATCACGGTAAGTAGTTTATTTTCATGTGCTGAGCAACAAAGCTCTTCTGTGTAAGTTAGCCACACATCACCCTATAGCCAAATCTCTCCTCTCCACCTATAGCCGGTGTGTGGTGAGCACAGGACACTTTGTTGATTGATATCTATTAACTTGTGTTCAACCAACAGGAATGTCTATTTTGTCTGTTCAGATCAATGCAAAAAAACACATTCGCTCTGACAGCAGGTGGCGCTCATGTAAAGCAGAAATAAAGCACTATACAGGACTCTAGAGTGCGAGTAAATGGTCTCATTTTGCGACCTTTTTTTTTTCTGGCACACGGCAAACGAAAGCAGAATGAAACCGCGCCACTTGTTTGAGCTGCGCAGCGCAAAGAGTTTATCAGCTCAGAGCAATACTAGACAGCGGTTTACTCGTGGGCCGATCTCGATCACGCAACACCATTACTACACAGAGCTGGCAGATTCATGCTACTGCTAACCCGGACGTCAAGGTCACTTCAGTGATTTGGGAAAAGCACGTAAAAGTCCTGGCAGTAAGCAATGCATAAGGATGTAGTGTAACGACGAATTATAATTTTTTTCCGAAGTGTTGACAACTTAGTGTTAACTAATAATTGTTGCAAACTGGTACAACCAACAAAATATTAGTGCATTCCTGGAACTGGGCATCGTTACACTACATCCTTATGCATCGCTTTCTGCCAGGACTTTTTCAATAGATCTGATGCCATCATTAGGCTGATTTAAGAATTGAATTTAGGCTGCTATATTTAACAGTGAGTTCATTTAATTCAGGTGTGAGGATGGTGCATCAGGAAAGACAGGGTAAGGCAACAGGTAGGTCTAACATTAGGTGGAAGTGTAGGGGAGCCACTTGATACCTACAGATTAATTTCTTAATATTATTAATATTTTTTGACAATATGTCTTAGTGGAGAAGAACACAGGCATCAAGTACAGATGAGACCAGTGAAGACATCAGGTAGGAGTTCTATTAGTTAGACCACACAAAACTAAATGTCCAGTATAGTCTGAAGTTCTGTTGACCAACCTATTCACTGTGTCCTTTTTGGGGAAAAAATAGTGCAGACAGAGATGGAAAGCTACTCACCACTGAGGAGGAATTGGAGGAGAATGTGGAAAAGAGAGGTGAAGATGAGGTTTACATTTAGTCATTTTGCAGATGCTTTTATCCAAAGTAACTTACAACTGAGGACTAAGGCAAGCGAGTCATCGTGAAGAGGCAAAAAACTATGCAAGAAGTGCTCCAAAATACAAAGTTCAGGCATTGCTCAGAGTAGGTGGAAGAGAATGTGGAACAGAGAGGTGAAAAGGAGAGGGAGGTGGAAATGGAACAGAGAGGTGAAGAGGAGAATGAGGTGGAAGAGATGTGGAACAGAGGTGAAGAGGAGAGGGAGGTGGAAATGGAACAGAGAGGTGAAGAGGAGAATGAGGTGGAAGAGATGTGGAACAGAGAGGTGAAGAGGAGAGGGAGGTGGAAATGGAACAGAGAGGTGAAGAGGAGAATGAGGTGGAAGAGATGTGGAACAGAGAGGTGAAGAGGAGAATGAGGTGGAAGAGATGTGGAACAGAGAGGTGAAGAGGAGAGGGAGGTGGAAATGGAACAGAGGTGAAGAGGAGAATGAGGTGGAAGAGATGTGGAACAGAGGTGAAGAGGAGAGGGAGGTGGAAATGGAACAGAGGTGAAGAGGATAATGAGGTGGAAGAGATGTGGAACAGAGAGGTGAAGAGGAGAGGGAGGTGGAAATGGAACAGAGAGGTGAAGAGGAGAATGAGGTGGAAGAGATGTGGAACAGAGAGGTGAAGAGGAGAGGGAGGTGGAAATGGAACAGAGAGGTGAAGAGGAGAATGAGGTGGAAGAGATGTGGAACAGAGAGGTGAAGAGGAGAATGAGGTGGAAGAGATGTGGAACAGAGAGGTGAAGAGGAGAGGGAGGTGGAAGAGATGTGGAACAGAGAGGTGAAGAGGAGAATGAGGTGGAAGAGATGTGGAACAGAGAGGTGAAGAGGAGAGGGAGGTGGAAATGGAACAGAGAGGTGAAGAGGAGAATGAGAGGTGAAGAGGAGAATGAGGTGGAAGAGATGTGGAACAGAGGTGAAGAGGAGAGGGAGGTGGAAATGGAACAGAGAGGAGAATGAGGTGGAAGAGATGTGGAACAGAGAGGTGAAGAGGAGAGGGAGGTGGAAATGGAACAGAGAGGTGAAGAGGAGAGGGAGGTGGAAGAGAATGTGGAACAGAGGAGGAGAGGGAGGTGGAAATGGAAAAGAGAGGTGAAGAGGAGAATGAGGTGGAAGAGATGTGGAACAGAGAGGTGAAGAGGAGAGGGAGGTGGAAATGGAACAGAGAGGTGAAGAGGAGAATGAGGTGGAAGAGATGTGGAACAGAGGTGAAGAGGAGAGGGAGGTGGAAATGGAACAGAGAGGTGAAGAGGAGAATGAGGTGGAAGAGATGTGGAACAGAGAGGTGAAGAGGAGAATGAGATGGAAGAGAATGAGATGGAAGAGAATGTGGAACAGAGGTGAAGAGGAGAGGGAGGTGGAAATGGAACAGAGAGGTGAAGAGGAGAATGAGGTGGAAGAGATGTGGAACAGAGGTGGAAATGGAACAGAGAGGTGAAGAGGAGAGGGAGGTGGAAGAGAATGTGGAACAGAGGTGAAGAGGAGAGGGAGGTGGAGATGGAACAGAGAGGTGAAGAGGAGAATGAGGTGGAAGAGATGTGGAACAGAGGTGAAGAGGAGAATGAGATGGAAGAGAATGTGGAACAGAGAGGTGAAGAGGAGAGGGAGGTGGAAAAGGAAAAGAGAGGTGAAGAGGAGAGGGCTGAGACAAGGCCTTACTCAGAAGATCCTTCTGACTGGCCACCACCACACCGGATTGGGGACTCATTTAGGCAGTGTATGGTTGAGAATGGCCCACAGAAATGTCCTGATGGGCCGTATCCAAGATCAGACAAGAGTAGACAGTGTTTTTCCAAATGTAGTGCAGCGGGATTGGTTACTGTACTCCAAAAGGACAAATAAAGTGTGTTTTGTGTGTAAGCTTTTTGGTGGAGCTAGAGTTGACACGCTTTGTGGTAGGGTACAATAACTTTCAGTGTCTTTCAAAAAATGCTGCAGCATCATGAAACCAGTGTTGATCACATAAATGCTTGCCACTGAAGGGATAGAATGCTAAGTTAGGAGATCCTAAAAATGGAAATTTCCTGGGTGTCCTTGATGTCATAGCACAATATGATGTCACACTAGCAGAGCATCTTAGAAAGGTAGCCTCTAAAGAAACCACAGGATATCTTTCCTGGTGCACTCAAAATTAATTTTTAGATTCAATTTCTGAATGTGTACTTGGTCAAATTTGTGCCCAGGTCAAAGCCTCCAAGTACTTTGCAGTGGAGTTGGATTGCACACATCACATTTCAAAGCAGGAGCTGGCCTCCGTAATAATCCTGTATGTTGTTACAGACGACAACAAGAATGCCACCATCAATGAGTCTTTTGTTGGCTTCACAGTCGTGAAGGACACAACTGGTAAAGGCCTCACAGAAACACTGACTGGGGTGCTGGATAACCTGGGGTTGGAGTTGGCAAACTGTAGGGCCAGAGCTATGACAATGGCTCAAATATGAGGGGTACACAAGGGTGTGCAAGCATTGGTGCAGCAGAAGTGTCCAGAGTAGAGGTCTGCTACCCGACCCGAGCCCGACGGGTCCCGAAAAACTTACGGGTATCGGGTCGGGTTCGGGTTAATGTTTAACTATTTATCCCCTGCTGTAGCCACAGTCTGAACCTCCTGTTATGTGATGCTGTGTCATCAAACAGAGTGTGTCTAACCTTTTTTGGCACTCTCCAAAGAGTGTATATAATAATAATAATAATAATAACTAAATGTACACCATTTGTTCAGCTTCGGTGAAGCGGTGGGATATTCTGAAAGAATTTGTGGACATTACACTGAAGCCTGGAGTGATACCAGGTGGGAAGCAAAAATAAACTCTGTCAAAGCTGTACGTTTCCAGTTAGGGGGGATTCTTGATGCTTTGGAAAAGCTTGAGGAAGTGGAAAAAGATGGCAAAACTGTCTCAGAGGCAAAGTCGCTGTCTGGCGAGATTGTCAGCATGGAGTTCCTCATGTGCCTCTTGGTTTGGTATGATCAATTGTCAGAGATCACCATGTCAGCAAGGCAATGCAAGCAGTGAACATCTAGATGGACACTGCCATTGGAATGATAGACTCTCTTAAAGAATTCTTGCTTAAGTATAGAGTGCAGGGCTTTCAAAAATCCCTTGACATTGCACGCCGAATAGCCATTGAGAGGGATGCTTCCCCTGAGTTTAGAGAGAGACGTTTCAGAAAGCAAAAGAGATTTCATGGTGATTATTCCAGCACTGGCCATTATGAACAGGAACCTGAAACGCAAAATTGTTGCTGCATACCCCTCTGACACTGGGTAGTTGCGGAGGCCAGTTCCTGCTTTGAAATGTCAGGTGTGCAATCCAACTCCACTGCAAAGTACTTGGAGGCTTTGACCTGGGCACACATTTGACCAAGTACACCACATGTGTCAAACTCAAGGCCCTCCTCATTATTTTATATGGCCCGAGAGAGCATATTGGTTAATTAGGGATGCAACGAAATTTAGGCTGCTGAAAATAAAAAAATTTGGCTGAAAATAACATCTTCGGTTTTTGGCCGAAAGATACTAAAGCCGCTAGGGGTGCGCCAAAATATCGATATGGCGATATCTCGCGATATTTTCTCCCGCGATCGATTCTCGATGCGCTCTTGCCAAGTATCGATCCTAAAAGCCGTTAGTGGCATACACGGGCGTACACGGTGCGAGTTCGGACACTCGGGAGGTTGTGAGATATTGCACACGTTGCGAGTCAGTTTAACTGCTAATCGCGTCAAAGCAGCTGGTACACGGCACGACTGTCCTGCATGAATTTTATCCCGAGCCGGCAGCAATCACGTGGGCTTTCGCGCTAAACACAGAGACCGTCATGTTGCGAATGGGAGAGAGAGAGAGAAAAGTGTGTGTGTGTGTGTGTGTGTGTGTGTGTGACAGTGACAGTGTATGAGCACGCTGTATGGTTGCTGCCACTGAGGTATAGCCCCATCGACGTGGTTGTGTATGATTTGGCAATATGGGACAGCTGGTGAAAAAACATGTTTAAAAATTATCGGGAGGTCGGGAGGTGCTCGTAACGTGCTCGGCCCGGCTTGAAATTCCTCTCACACGCTGCGAGCCGCGACCATGCGAGCATCACCGATTCCACTCGATTTCTCCCGAGTGAAAAAAATCATCTGCAGCAAAACAAAAATAGTGTCGGTGACTGTTTTGTTGCAACTGATAAGACACAAGTTGTTTTTGTTATTGTGTTTCATAGAAAAAAATAAATGGGGATTCATTTTCCTAATTAAAAAAAAAATATTTTTATTTCTTAAAACATGATATATTGTGAGTTATTACTGATAATATATCGATTATCGCCATATCGTGATATTATCGGTATCGTGAACAATGTATCGCAGCCCTAAAAGCCGCCGCGCCCCTCCGTGTTTGGCGATGGTTTGACTCTGGCTCAGCGTGTTTTATGACTTTGCGTGCGAGTCCGCTTCCGAAGATGCATAACTTCGAAGCGCGTTCTGCTGTGTGTGTGCGCTCACCGCGCTGTGCTCTAAGCTCCGTGTTCACAGTGCGTTCTGCTCAATGTTCCGCAAGCAACCTCCGTGTGTGTGTGTGTGTGTGTGTGTGTTTGTGTTGTGAGCTCTGCTCACGCTCATCGGAAAGGCAAAGTCCGCTAAAAAAAAACTTACCGACATGAAATTTCTCTGGACTTGTTTCTTTTTGCAATAGCACTACTGTGCTGTAACATGGTGTGTATAGCCGTGCTGGTCAACACTGGTAAAGTTACACGAATCACGATCCTCTCGTTCACTGGTTCTCTCCCTGCTCTGCTCATGCTCTGATAAAAATAGCTTTGTAGGACTATACTTTATTTTGACAATTGGTCAAAAAATTATTCTGTTAAATCTGATTCTGCTGCATAGAACTGATTGAAGAATAATATATTGATATTTTATATTATTTTAATATAGGTACCAGTATTAGCCTTTTCACCATTTGTAGCACTCCGCTTGTCTGTATTTGCTTTGCGCCACTTGCATCATTAAGTGACTGTCAGTAAGTGATGGGCGATACTGCAAATTTCGGTTCCGATACCAATTAAAAACAGGGCCAGTATCGCAGGGATTAAAGTTCTCCGTCGCTACGACGGATTTCCGTTAATTGCAGCAAGTCTATGACAGATTTCCGTCAATTGCAGGGTTCCAGTCTGTCCTTAATGTCTTAAATTCACTTTTCATAAATTTAAGGCCGTAAATAGGCTTTCATTTCTCAAATAGTGTAATAAATGTCTTAATTTTAGTTTGAATAGGTCTTAAATTAAGGAAAGACGAGGTGTATTCACCCTTCTGAGGGGGATGTGATCAAAGCCTGGAGTGGAGCAAAAGCACGTTCCTCTCTCCACTCTAAGCATTCTGTAATCACTTCGCTCATTGTCCACTCCGGGTTTTCAATTACCGCTCACGGAAAGCGCATGTCAGGCTACAGCTGAGCGCTGAGGTAGAGAACTATATTTCAGTTACCGTGGACACACTTATAATGCAGGTAGGGCTGGGCGATATATCGATATATTTTTGAAATGTGATATGGAATTAGATCATATCGCATATATCGATATAGTTCAAATTTACGCTGTGATCCTTGCTCCCCGCGCCCCTCTCCTCCGCTCCTCCTTTTCCACTCTGCGTGCGTGTTTAGAGCATGTTATGTTATGAGAGGCGAATAATGACTACTTCAGAAAACCCAGCACAATAGGAACTACCAGGCAGTGACATAAGTGTACGCTGAGATAAAGTTTTTCACCTCAGAAAGACGGACTTAATTGTCCTGTCAGCCGTTATACTGTAGTCGTAGCGCACACTCTTCAATTGCACGCGCAAATGCGGCGGCGCGCGCTGTATATCGCCTCACTGTATATAAAGCGCAAAAGAAACTACGAGCATGCAACGCCGTTACGTTGTAAATTACACAAAATAAAAGTAATGCAGGTATGATTTTCATTCTATTCACCAGGAGCAGTTTCCATGTTTCATTAACAGTTATTGTTAATATTGTGTATTCACCATGGTAACTGTCCCTTCCATATTAACCCCAAATTGCCACTATTTTTCTTTCTGTTATTTTTATATTTTTTATACCTAAGTATGCAGCCCTAACTTAGGTGAAGAAACCTGTTTATTATTTATTCATTTGATTTTGCAACTGTTCACTGATACGCCTACTGGCAATATTAAAGCGGTTTAAAACGTATCCCCTTAAAACGCTATTGGTCTCGACTATTTAAAAAGGTATATGACTTGGCGTAAAAAAAAATTTCAGTCAGAAGAATTTTTTTCACTTTAATCCCTGGTATCGCCGATATCAATACCGATACCAATACTTTTTCATTTTAAAAGCATGCACTTGAACTTGTATGCACTTTCCTGTGTTAGAGCAGTGTGTCATGATTTATGAGGTGAATGCATCATTAATATGCTAAATCTGAATACGTTTTCATGACTACTAGGCCTAAATATTTTGTGATTTGTGCTCTCAACTCGCCTGTAATTAGTCAGTGACTTTTACAAAACTACCCTAATTATATACTAGCCTACTAGCCATACTGTTCAAAGGTTTGGGGTCTGTAAGATTTTTAATTCTCTTCTGCATTTATTTGATCAAAAATACAGTAAAAACTGTAATACCAGTATTACAATTTAACATAGGCTATCTGTTTTCTATGTCATAGTAAACTGTAATTTATTCATGTGATCAAAGCTGAATTTTCAGTATCATTACTCCAGTCATGATGATATTTCATTTTAATATGCTGATTTGATGAACAAAGTTGAAAGAACAGCATTTATATGAAGTAGATTTTTTTTTAACAGTGTAAAACCCTTGACTGTCACTTTTGATCAATTTAATGCATCGATCCTTGTTGAATAAAAATATTCATTAAAAAAATCTTACTGACGTCAACATTTTGAACCGTTTTGTACACTTTTGGTTTGTTTATTGCGAAATAACTCCCGATTGTTCCTCTGTCATCTAAGCAAGGCTTCATTTCCCAAATGCACTGGGCCTGTGAGCTCAGCGAAGCACCAGCATCCAACGCTCTCTGGGATTGATTGGTTTCAGCTTGTATCCAGATGACTAGGAGAAAAAGTTCTATCCTACACAATTATCCGCTAACATTAGAAGCTTATTTTATGCACTGAATTGCGTGCTAAATTAATAAAAAATTACTGGTAAAAAAACACACATTTGGATCGATATTTTTATGTGAGGATCGATCCTTTTCGATACCATGTCAGTATCGATACTTCAGGATCGATCCGCCCATCACAAGTGACAAGTGACTGTCTTTATCAGTGAACAATTGAACTTTAAACTGATTAGTGCCAAAAACATTGATTAACTGAGGAAAGAAAGTTGCTGAAACCAATCTTTAATGCTAATATAAATTGCTCATTTGCCTCTGGACACCTCTTTGATTGAAATGTAACATCTATGCAAAATAATCCTTGAAAGATTTCTCATTTAAGGCCATTCCTGTTTGGAATATGTGGTTGAGTATTGTCAACAATAAGCAGAAACATTCTGCATTTCCATTTTGTACTGTGGATCATTCATTGCAACATTTATCCTCATTCTCATTTTTAAGAATCTGCTAGACAAATAATGTATGCTACTGCCCACTGACATGCTTTTAAAGCTATTGTTATCCAGATTTTTTGGCCTTTAAACACCTTAAAATGCACATGTAGGTCCGAGAAATCCAAATTTTATCGGGGGAGCATGTCCCCGATCCCCCAACTACCTCACATTTGAATATGCATGACTGTGTGGTAATGTGTGCTGGTGTGGCTACAGTGCCAGGGCTGAATTTTTGAGCCAGTTTGCCCCTGCATATATACAATATACATTATTCTCTGTATCAAATCATTATTACCCCCTGATGTTTCGGGCTCATCCCCTGATGTTTTTAAAACCTAGAAACACCCCTGCAAATGCATATACAATGTTTGTAACTTAAATAAGTAATAATAAAGAGACAATATATTAACATTTTAAAAGTCTTCCAGTTACAACTGGCCCTTTGAGGGCAGCCATAATGCTGAAGTGGCCCTCAGTGAAAATGAGTTTGACACCCCTGAAGTACACATTCAGAAACTGAATCTAAAAATTCATTTTAGACAACATTCTATTAACAAGAATTAAAGGGGTAGGAGTACATAAGTTTAGCTTCTTCCTACTCCTTTTCGCACATGAGATAGAAGTATGTTCGCACAGAAAAAAAATAAAAATAAAAATTGTAATTTGTTACGGCTTATTTGGTGTTATTTTTTTTCTCTTTTTTTTTTGTTTATCTTTTATCTAAAAAAAAAAAAAAAAAAATGCTTTAAACATTTTGTATTTTATTTTACATATTCTTCTCTCATGTTCGAAATAAAGACTTCAATCAATCAATCAATCAAAACAACAATAAACAATTCTGAATAAGAGACAAATGTTCAATCAATGATTATAATGGTTAATTTCTTGCAAGAAAGGCTCACAGTCACACAGTTAGTCAGGAGAATGTGAGAGTGCACGCCCAGAGAGGAGACTCTCTCCCTCTTTATATCTTTATATCTCATAACATAGATAACATGGGGCCATAGCCCAGGCTCTTAGCCAATTGAACCTTTCTCTGCCTTATTAGGAAAGTACATGATTTATTATAGGGAAAGATAATTTAATATGAATAAAATAATGCATAAAAAAAATATATTTTCATAACACTGGGTATTCATTAGGGCTGGGTATTGACACACATTTCACAATTCGATTAGATTTCGATTCAATATTGATTATTTTGGATATCAGGTTCAATACATGGCAAATTTTCTCAAAGGAAACAAATCTCTTCACTAATGCTGTAAACTATGGAGTCAGTTGTAGCCTATAGGCTTCATTAGCCTACTATAATATTGAAGGTAAAAATTTACTTATTTGTATACAAACACTTAAATTACAGTTTTATTTATTTTTATAATAATAAAATTATATGAAATATAAACATTTAAATGGTGGCTGTCATAAAAACTTGCCAGCTTTATTCAAACATGCATTATGAATATATAATATGGTGCATATATTTAGCAAAATGCTCCTCTCTAGAGTTAATTTTTCTAGCTGACTGACGAGTTTATGATCACTGGATATGGTTTTTCTGAGGTAAATGTGGCGTTACATGACATTGTTTACAAGCTGTTTTACTAACGTCTTTCCAAAGTTGAAACACTGAGCGATTCCATGTGACATGATACGGATTTCGATAAGTTGTACTCTATCATTTAACACACTTTCAGAAGCTCATTCATGTTTATTTGGCGCTGTAACTGGTATTATTAAGACGGAAGAGAAGATCATGTGCTTCTCTTGAGATGAGCCAGAGCAATCTCACGCCACAGCGCCATTTATGTTTTTGAATTTCGTAAGAAACTGGAATTTGAAATCAGAGACTTTGTTTAATATCAATAGTAACAAAGCACAAAGATTATTGCGATTTATTGGATGGGATGTGCGCAACAATGTTCCATTCATTCATCAACTGTTAAAACAGGATGACTAATCGATTATTGGGATTTAAGAATCAATATCGGTTCGAAAAAATGAGAATAGATTAAAATCGAGAAATCAATATTTTTTTTGCCCAGCCCTAGTATCCATCCATCATTCTTCTTCCTCCAAACACGTTTAGTGGAATTATGACCAAAAAGTTCTATTTTGGTCTCATCTGACCACATGACTTTCTCCTAGGGGTGGCACGGTTCACAAAACCCACGGTTCGGTTCGTATCACGGTTTTAGGGTCACGGTTTTCGGTTCTGTACGGTTCTTGTTGTTGTTTTTTCTTTTAATCTTTAACACTCCAAAAATTTACTTCAGCATATGATATATAGCTGAATTATCTAATTATTAATTTATTTATTTCATAAATGGGGTGTGTTTGCAAAACGCAGCTTCTCATTTCCCGTGGGCTGTGTCGGACAGTTATTTGTCACCACTTTTTGCCAGGGTTGATATTATGTCCCAGCACGGATGTACCAATACAAATAAATAAAACATTTCCAGTTAACTAGCAAAGTATTCGTTTCGTTCGTTTGTTAAATAAGAAGCAATCTAGCGCTGAAATGTGTTTTTTTTAATCAAGTGATCAAAGTGCTCGTTGCCGTTGCGATCAGTGGCGCTGATACAGTGTTCTCGTGGCTCGCGCACACACCGCAGCGGCCGCACATTCTTCACTCAGACGCGCGCTTCAGTCCGTTGAGGAGACTCTAGGCTACTCTATTCGTTCCGATGAAATCACAAAACAAAATTCATACAAATCTGTCCCTGCTTGATATACAACCGCTGATAAACATAATCGGTTTTGATGAAAAAGAAAAATATATACGAGTGCAGATTAGAACTCAGAACCTTTGACACGCTTGGCAAGTTCTGCCACTGGACCATTAAAGTACATACCGGTACGTGGAACAGTCGATCTATGTAGCCTATTTATTCACGTGAAAAAAACAACATATAGCCTAGTGGAGTTGATCTCATTAAATGTCTAAGTAAACCCAGTGTACTATTTAAATCGATTGCTGGACATTGTAATGTTATTCTACATTTGTCTGATTTATGATTTAGCATTGTATTAGCAGTAGCACGGGCACAAGGCTACATTGCGCATGCGTCGAACCGTGCGACGCACACACGCACCGAACCGAGACAAGCGAACCGAACGGTTCGGATGTTTTTTCATGTACCGTGCCACCCCTACTTTCTCCCATGAAAAAAAAAAAGAACTTGCAAAATAGCAGGGTGTTCAAATACTTATTTTCCTCACTGTATGTGACAACATTCTGAACAAGCATGCAACATTTTATGGAGATCGGACCATAGGTGGCGCTATAACTGTTAAAAAGCTTTAAAAAACACATTTCATTAGTAAATTGCCTTATCTGCTTAACCCCCTGGGGCTCGTTTTTTTCCTTATGAGTGCAAAAAAAAATTTTTTATATACATTTTTCTTATATGCTTGTGTTATACATCAATCGATCCTGTTTAGTGTGTATTTTTTTTGTGTATGCTCATAATAAAAACAAAGTGTTGTGCTTTTCGCCAAATAAAGAAAAATAAACACGAAGCGAGTTCTGCCTCCTCTCTGCCAGTGAAGTCCATTCTGAAACGCGTCCGAAAATGAACAATAACTCAGCGAATACTCAGTCAAACAGGCATACAGACACACAGGCATGAAGCTTGAATTCTCTTCTTTTAAATGAAGTAATTTCGTGTCCGTTTTTATTTCGGCTCCCATGTTAACAGTTTAGAGTTTGCACACTGCCTGTGTGAGACGCGTGTCTCAGGCGTGACACGAGCCGCGTGGAAATCGCGCGCATGCTAGAAATAGAACTGACGCGTATTTTTCACGCGACACGCAAGCGTCTTGGAAGCGTTTCCATGCAAAATTGAATAGGAAAATCTGTTTATATGTCATTTTGACACGAATACATATTAATAAATGTCCTTTTGATGTTTAAAAGTGTCTAGGTTTTGACATAAATGCAAATATAAATGTAATTTTACAAAATAATATCGATTTTCAAATACTGCTGTATTGAATGAACAGCTTTTAGCAAACTCTTGCTATACTGAGATGAGGAATATATACTGTATGTGTTTTGTCAAAAATAATCAACTAACTAATGAATCCTTTACTTTGAAATACGTATGATAAAATGTTTACTTTGAAATGTATAGTTTTGAAAGACGTTGACTAGTTTTAAATATAGATTATAAAGTATGTATGTGTATGCATATATATATGTGTGCATATATATATGTGTGTGTGTATATATGAAGAGTTCAGATGCAAAAGCCTCTAAATGCCATCTGAAATTTTCTTCTAGAATGATCTTTTTTTATGAAGCTTGTATATTTAAGTTAGCTATAGGTGACACACCTGAATGAATGGCTCATTAAGTATGCAGGGGCATTGTCTCATCAGGTGTGAACTACTAAATATGCATGATGCTGTTGGAGTGTTTACGCCCCATCCGCATATTGGCTTTCCAAACTAAAAGTGTTTCACCAAACTAAAATCAATGTATCGTTTTATGTGAATGATTAGGCAGGATGATTTTCACATCATTTTGAAGAAAAAACTCTAGGCGACGACATCCATTAGTCAAAAGTCTTAT
Organism: Leuciscus leuciscus; assembly: GCF_965113295.1. Classification (NCBI taxonomy): domain Eukaryota; kingdom Metazoa; phylum Chordata; class Actinopteri; order Cypriniformes; family Leuciscidae; genus Leuciscus; species Leuciscus leuciscus. Next base: position 950,633 of record NC_138725.1, read on the forward strand.
TGCCACATATTTAGTATGTGTTTTGTGGCCTTATTTCAGAAACTTACATTTTTAGTTTTTTCAATAACCATGCATAAACATTATTCTCTCACAAATGAAAACATGTACATACATGTTGCTCACATATTATGGTAGCCCTGTTTGTGCTATATAGAGTGAATTTACACCTTTGCCATTAATATGTTTATAAGCAACTGAAAAAAGCACAAATGTCAGGGCATGTCAGAACATCTCAAGGACCCCAAAAACACCTTAGACCCCAGAGGGTTAAAGGCCTTAAAATGCTTGAACCCTGATAAATGCTGCTTGCAGCTTTAATTATCATTATTATTATTGCAAGTGACTTGATTGTTGTTGTTTTTTCAGTTCATAATCAATTAGCATTCAGCTGCAACTTCTACAATCCAACATAACAATATTAAAGTTTGAGCTTCATTTCACTAAGTTTTCTTTCTACCGCTGTGATTTTCAGGTGCTGAAGATGAACAAGATGATCAGGAGTGTCTGAGGATTGCTCTGATCGGGAAGACAGGAAATAGGAAGAGTGCAACAGGAAACAGTATTCTGGGAAGAGATGAGTTTGTCAGTGAATTAAGACTAGATTCAGTCACGACAGTTTGTGGAAAGAGAGTTGGTGAAGTTGATGGTCGACCAGTAACTGTTGTTGATACTCCAGGTCTCTTTGACACGACACTGACAAATGATCAAGCAGTAAAATAAATATTGAAATGTATTTCCATGTTTTCACCTGGACCTCGTGTGTTCATCATTGTGTTGAGTTTGGGAAGATTTACAAGAGAGGAGATGGACACAGTAGATCTGATAAAGAAGATCTTTAGTCCAAGAGCCGCTCAGTTCAGCAACAAAAGAGTGAGAGAGAACAAATGAAGATGATGGCAGATCTTCAAAGAGAGAAAACAACATGGTATGAAATGTAATTATACAGGATGCAGGAGAAATATAATGCCAGAACTAAAGCAGAGGAAATGTATAAGGAGCAGATTTGGGCTCTCAGGGATAAGCTGGAGGAAGAACATGATGGATATGAGTTACTGCAAGAACAGTGTGAAATCCTTCAAGATTAACTAGAGAAGAAATCGCTGTAATCTCCTGTGATCAGAGTCCCAAATAACTACTACTGCTTCACATTACTGTTCTACTGACCTACCTGCTAATTAGTTGCTGTAAAGCCTTAAATCTAGCCTTTGGTTGATTGACTTACAGTGCATATTAATATTCTGTTTGCTTAGGATTCTGATATTCTCTGTGTATTTTTTCTGATCAAATGTTATTGTCTTTGTGTTTGCCTTGACTGATTTTTGTAATAATTGTCTTTAATTCTGTTTTTGTCGAAATGTAAAAAAAAAGAAAAAGTGTGTGTGTTGAGTGTGTGTGATGACCTACGCTCATTTGCTGTGTGCCAACAACGGTTAGTTGGCTTGCCAGTTTATCCTTGTGAGGGACCTGGAACATATTATATCATTTTAGTGTTGACTCTGTGGATAACTACAAGATATTGTGAAAGCAGGCATTTACTTCATTTTCTGTTGGTAATTAAAATGTATTGTATAACTTCTTATTAGCTCTGTTCACTTGATTATGGTTATCTGGGAAATGTAGGGAGAGTGTTTTTTATTTTGTACATATATATTTTTCCTCCAGTTTCTGGTTAGAGAGGAAGCTCAGGGAAGTTTGTGTTGTTGCTTCTTTTCTGTTATTATTTTAGGCCTTTCTCTCTCCTGAAGATTTATTCCCATCTTTTGTGAAGCCTTTTTGATATATGAAGGAAATAAATACTTTTACTTTTCCTTAAAGTTGTGTTATGTTTTCACTCTGAGACTGAGGCTGAAGTGTGTTCTGCACATATCTTTTCATCTCTACGTTATCATACTTTCTTTTCCTTTGTTATCTCTCCTCCCGACTCCTAGACTGGGAGGGGAACACGGATCGCTCTGAGACTTTAGTAAGATCCAAGCGCAGCTTCAATGGAAAATCCAGAATCGTAGTCATATGCCAGACAAAGGGTCAAAACACTTGCTGCAAATAGCTCATTCTGAATGGTCTTCGGTTGCTTGTCAGCAGTACGTTGTGCCCTCGCAATATGACAGGATCAAACTTAGCTAAGAGTTCCAGCTCTTTTAAAAGTGATCATTGTTTGGCTGAGAAGTGTGTCACTTGACCCTCTCAATGCGTGAAAGGGACTGGATTATGGCCACTAAGCGGGTAAGAACCTCCCTCCAGCGCCTCTTCTCAAACTCTAGAAGTGACATTTCCTGCATGTCTACTGTTTCCCCCTTTTCCAGACGCATCCCTAACTCCTTCCATGCTGCCAGATGTTTGATGTGTTCAGGTGAGTTCTCGTGGGTGTTTAAAGGGGATGGTGCATTTAATCCACTTCTGATTAAGTTGTAAACAATTTACAGCAAAAGCGGAAGAGTGCATTGCTCTTAGGTGAATAGCTTAGCCAGCTTCTCCTAATTTGCTCACCATTTACCAAAGTCCTGTAAAAGTAGTGTTGGTGACATGATCTACCATCTTCTCTTCTGGGAAAGACCTCTGTTCACTAAATCAGATCTCTTTGCACCTTGAGAAGACAAAAGGCCAGTCAGCTGGGTCAAGAGGTGGAGCTTGCTGGACTTTAGCTGGAACATCTGCAGAAGGTGCCTCAGTTGGGGTAGTCTCTTTTGCTTGGGAATCAGATGGATGGGATTCTGAAGACTGAGGTTTTGCCTCAGGAGGATCAGCAGATGACCCTTAAATATGAAATATACATTAACAGAAATGAATGGACAGTGTAAAGGCTGATTTCAATAAAGTAGGCACAATGTTGTGTTGTACAATATAAATGAATACAACCAGTGTTTTATATCAGAGTGCAAACTAAAAATCCTAATCCTCACCAGCAGCACTACAGAATCATTCTGATGACTGTCGCTGCAGCTGCGTGTACACTAAGAGATTAGGCTGAAATGTAGTACTGCATTTCTAGTCATTATGCACAATTGTAACAGTATCTTATGCATTTACAAAAACACCTTTAATTTATGCTTTATTTTATATGCTTCTGTGTTATACATCACACACATCACACACATGACCAGCGTCGGCCAATAGTGAGCCTACGTGTGATGTGCAACACAGAAGCGCTGCGCTGTTACACTACGTGAACTCACTCGAGGCCCAGAGAGAAGGAAATGAATAGTGGAATAAAGTCGTTATTTTTGTTTTGTTTTTTGCGCACAAAAAGTATTCTCGTCGCTTGATAAACTTAAGATCGAGCCACTGGAGTCACTTGGACTATATTAACGATGTCTTTAATACATTTTTCTGGGCCAGCAAGTTCCATTCCCTTAGAAGCCTATGGAGGAGTGATCCAGCTCTCAGATTTAATCAAAAATATCTTAATTTGTGTTCCGAAGATGAACGAAGGTCTTACGGGGTTGGAACAACATGAGGGAGAGTAATTACTGACAGAATTTTCATTTTTGGGTGAACTATCCCTTTAAGTGATGAATCTCTTAAAATCATTCTAGAGTTTTATAACAGGGTATTGGAAGAAGGGATTTTACCTAAGAGATGGAAAGAAGCTGTAATATTTCCCATAAAAAATAAAATAAAATAAAAACAGGTAAAGATCCAAGTATTCCTTTAAACTACAGACCGATAGCATTAACATCACATCCAGGTAAAGTTACGGAAACAATGATTACAGATCGAGAATAATGTTTTTTCCCCATATCAAAATGGTTTTAGACATGGAAAGGGTACAATGGACTCAATTATTAGTTTGGAATCAGATATAAGCAAAGCTTTGATGAATAAAGAAACTCTAATAGCAGTTTTCTGTGATTATGATATGTTATGGAAGGAGGGTTTGTTGATAAAACTAGATAAAATTGGAATAGATGGAAAATTATATAATTGGGTTAAAGAGTTTTCAATTGAAAGAAATATTAAAGTAAAGATTGGGGAATATATATCAAGGAAAGGAATAATTGAGAATGGAACTCCTCAGGGTAGTGTTATAAGCCCTCTTTTGTTAATTATTATGATTAATGATGTATTTGCAACAATAGATAAGAATATCTAGTAATATTAATAAATATATAAGTAATAAATATTCAGAGTAAGATAATTGAAGAATTTCAGATGAAAGGTAATCAACAATTAAGATTTAAATCTTATATTTAAGATTTTTTTTTATTTATATATAAATTATTTATATTTATATATAATATAAATTATGTATAAATACATATACAGTATATACATGCAAATATTTCTTAAATAAATACATGCATATGTGTGTATTTATATATACAAAATAATTATACACAGTACACACACATATATTATGCAAACACAAACTTTTATTTTGGATGCGATTAATCTCGATTAATCTTTGCCCAGCACTATTATTTTTAGTATCAGTATCCTCTCTGGAATGTGATGGGCTTTGGCTGGAGATGGAGGAGCTGAACACGCAGCGACAGTGAAAGCACGAGCACGGATTGTTCTGGGAGTTGTGATATACTGTCTCTGATCTATTGCCTACAGTAGATGACGGTAATGCTCTTTTAAGAATGCGAACCGCCAATAAGCCCAAAGAAGAAGAACTGAGGAATGCGGAAGTGACGCGTGTCGCGAGGTAAACACCGACAGCTCCAGCACTGATGAACCCCATTCACTCTCAGTGTTTCCGAAGCATGCTCGCTGGTAAGTTGATGAAATTACTGTGTTTTTCACTTTTAAACACTTTAGTCGTCCTCTCATGAATCTAGGCAGTAGTTGTGTTTTATGTGGTGATGGCAAAATCGAGGCCTCGTGAACCAATGAAACAGTTGAACCAAATGTTCCATATTGTTTCGAGGCTTCGAATCAATCCGACACCCGTCTCAACGGTGACACCTAGTGGTCACTTGCAGGTGTTGATCTGAAACAACCTTGACGAGCCATTAAAAAAATGTGTTGTTTTTTTATTATTATAATGTTCTAATATGTGAAGCTTGTAACCTATAGGCTCCTCACTGTGCATAATGTTATTTTGGTCATGAAAAATGAATATTAATAAAAGAAATCAAGCCACAATGTCTCACTTTTTTAGAGATTTTTATTCAAAAATATTAATTTCTCTGCTGTGGAAGGACTTAGCCTACTTCTTTTTTTACAGATAATTTCTCCAGCCTTTGAAAAAATCCTCTCACAAGGGACACTTGTTGCTTGTCAAATGGCGCATCATGGATGATGTATTGTTGCAGTAGGCTAGCTGCCGATCACAATACACACATCTCACTTTATTTGGGGTTTCTAAATGGAAATGCTCCCACACCACTGATGTACGGCATCTCTTCTGGGGAGCCTCCATTTTATCTATCTATCCAAATCTATCTATATATGAATCGATCTATGTATCTAGATATGTATCTATAATCTATGTATCTATATATGTATCGATCTATAATATATGTATTTATATATGTATCTGTAATCTATCTATATATGTATCTATCTATTAATCTAGCTGTCTATATATATTTATATCTATGTATCTATTAATGTGTCACTATATACTCTGTCTGTCTCTAGCCTATCAGTCAATGTGTTGTGTAAATTTAAATGTAAGTCTAAATTGCCTATAACTAATCAAATCGCACTATGTCACTATATCACCAAAAATCCGCTATCTCAAAATCAAACTCCTCTCACAAAAACCCACGAGGTCAAAATGCGTTTATTTCACTTTTATACAGATGTGCGATTGTGTGGTCTGTTCCCGACCGTGTCAATCAAACGCTGATTCGGCGGACCACACCTGATGAAACACTTAGTGAAACACTTCGAGGCTTCGTTTGGCCATAGTCACGTGACATGGGTGTTTCGAATCACGCTTCGGATCAGTGTTTCGACACATCTGCGCTTCGGGATCTCGCAAAGCTTCGGAACGACTGTTTCGCTTCAGCCATCCTTAGTTTTATGTAGCCAGCTTTAGTTAGTGTTGTAAGACTGAAAATACTGGTTGAGGCCTGATTTATGGGACAAAAGGGCCCGGCTGGCTAATTAACATTGGAACTCTCAGAAGCACATGAACTAACAACAAAGAACCCACACAAGAGCATGGTTTAATGCGAATGTTTATCATTGACTGTTATGCTTTTGGTGTCATTTGAAATGTCTCAAAGTGAGTGGTACAGATATCTCATATCCAGATAGATAAAATAAAAGGAAATAAGGTTTATAGAAGTTCATAGGGAACTGGTTTAGAGATAATGCCAGATAAGGCAACCCCCCTTCTGTGGGATAGAAGCCATTTGAGGGTGGTCTCACCCCATCCCCCTTGTCACCTGGTCAGAGGATAAAGGAAGGTGTTCTGGCTCTCTCTGTCTCTTCTTCTTGGCTGGACGTGGAATTGGATAGGTGGTTCTCTCTCTCTCTCTCTCTCTCTCTCTCTCTCTCTCTCTCTCTCTCTCTCTCTCTCTCTCTCTCTCTCTCTCTCTGGTCAAGCTGGGTAAGATTCTTTGGTGTAACCAATGTATAACCATGTTTTAGATATCTGAATTGATTGTGGAATTGATCTCTGATATCTGAAATATTAAATTGTTACATATGATTATTATAACTGTGTTTGACATTGTTTATTTAATGGTTAAAAGGAATAGTCAAACATTCGCTCACTTTTAGTGAGGCACAGATATTATTAAAACCTTTCATTTATGGAGTCAGATGAATTAACGAGTGAGTACATGATTAATGTATTGCAAATTTAACCAACCAATACTTTGCATGAGTGAGGACAGAACGCGTGATAACCTTCCCCGTGTATTGGCGAACCGGAGATTGGGCCAATATAGCAGGCCTTACAGAGTGGTGACCTCGGACGTGATCTCAGAGCAGATCAAAACAGTTTCACGAGAAATGTCCTTTTCAGCAAGTATTTGGGATTTTAAAATCAACAAGAGGTTTGAACATCTTCTCTTTCTTCCGCCGCGATGGTAAGTAAACTTTTTCTGCCCTTTATAGAAGTGTTGAAGAAATGTTTGCATTGTTTACGGGTCGGAATTAAAGCCCTTTGTTTAGAACGTGATGCGGTAGCCAGATGAAGAATGAAAACCCTTGTGCATTAGATTTTAAAGATCTCCTTGTTTTGCCTAAGCAACAAGAAACGAAACCTAAAGTATAGCATCTTCCAAATAATGAATAATCGATGAAGAGCTAAAAAAGTAAAGCCGAAAAGTTTTAAAATCAGGCGCATGTTTTCCGGCCATTGTTGAAACCAGCAACACGTGAAAAGAATGAGCAAACTAACAGAAAACAGAGAAAGAAAAATCTAAGTTTGTAAAAGATCGGAAAACACATGATTTTATAAATAAAAAGGCAGATCGATGCATTGTTTATGAAAAGAAAATTTGGAGAAAACAGGATGATATGATTTACAAGCTAAAACTCAAATATCAAGGCTAATGCTAAGTGCTATTGTCAATGCTAAGCCATGCTGTGCCCAAGGCTAATGCTAAAGGCTAAAGCCATGCTGCGTCCAAACGCTTAAACCATGTTTTGTCACACTGGCTGACTGGTAGGCCCAAAAGCCACATTGAAAACATTAATATCCTATACTAAACCTCTATATTCCATTAAAATCTTAAACTTTGACACAGATGGAATTAAATTAAGTAATTCAATTTAATTTGGCTTATTTAAGTTCCTCTGAGAAGTAAACCCCTAAAGTATTTGATATGCTGGGATGGAGATAGATCTTTTTTAGAAAGAAGATTATCTAGTCAAAAATCTGGTAAAATTAACTGTAAGCCCATTATTGTGAAATCATGTGTACTGATCATGTCTTGTTTACATTATGGGCCGAAAAGGTTCAGCCTACACTGTACAAACTCAGTAGAAAAGGTCTTAACATGGATGCTATTAACAATGAAATTTTCACTTGGTGGAAAACAGTGGGTAGTAAACAGAAGAAATCAAAACATGGTGAAATAATTGAGGCTTTAAACTTCATAAGTTATAAACGGCTAAATGAGTTAACAAAATTTCTATCTTCGCTTATGGATGCTAAATGTGAAGAAGTACATTCTAAAAATGCAGAGGCACAAAAGTCTGAGGAAAAGATTCAAGATCTTCAAACACAGCTAGATAAATTACTAGCTGAGCTGTTAGCCCTGACTAAAAAGTGTAAAAATCACAAAGACACCATTGCAGATCTTAAGGCTAAGCTAAATGCTAAAAGCAAGTCTCCCAACAAGCTTAACAGTGATTGGGCTAAAAATGTACACTTCTTAGATGAGGCAGCCTGCTCTAATAATCTTGTATCTTTACAGACAGATGAAGCATGTGATAAAGTTATGAAAAGAGTGCCTGTTTCTGCCCTTAAGGTGATACGGCACCCAAACGGCACAGAGTCACTCATTCGGCGTCCTTTAACAGTAACTGAATGTAGCTTGTTTAAAGCAGAGATCGGACCATTCCCTTTGAAAGGGCCATTCGAACCATGGTGGAGACACATTGTTAGTCTAAAACATGCATTTCAGCTCGAACCAAAAGATATTTGGCAAATTGTTATCAGCTCAATTCCAGATGTTCTGAACTATAAGATACCACAGGTTTTGATGACAGGCACCATTGTGCAGTCAATGCATCAAAATGAGCCTGAGAGCGAAATCTTGAATAGACTAAAACAATGCCTTCGCGAGCTGCGTGGTTGTAGTCCTGTTGGATGGGAATTGATTTTCAATCGGAAACAGAGTACTGAAGAATCGTTTGAGACATATGCAGAAAATATGTTTGAATTTTTTGAGGAGTATTCTGGAATTGAGGGTGTTCACCACAACAATGTAATTCTCCTTGAATTCCTGCTTACAAATGCAGGGCCGCGTGTACAGCAATCACTCATGTGTGGTGCTTCTCCAGCACAAAACACATTCGAAGGTATAGTTAACTGGGCAACAAGAATTGAGTCACGGAAACAAATGCATGATGAAGTAGCTGTGTTAGAATGTCATGAAGATCCTCCATCTGCAGGAGAATTCAGAAAGCCACACTGTGGCAAACTGAACAGATTCTGTAATTCCTGTCACAAAACAGGCCATACAGAGGAAAAGTGTTGGTCACTGGGCAGAGGCAGACCTCCACCCTATTTCATAAAACGCAGACAATCACAATCTAATGACAAAAACCAGCACTCTGCAAGTAACCAAAGCTCAAATGCATCTAAAACTCTTACTGACCTAACAACTTTGGATGCTCAAGGCCTTCAGCTATTAGCGTCATTTGCTAGTCGGGTAGCAGCCCAATAGCAAATAGCTTAATAGTTTAACATCTAAATTCATTGAACCTGTCTGCATTTTCAAATTTGAAATTGTTCTTAACACATCGTGCACATAGAACACAATTTGGTTGTTTGTACTACAACATGCACATAGGCTAATTTAAAGTTTATTCTTTAAACACAGGATTGCTTTACTGTAAGTGTAGTTGAAACACTTAGGCAAAGGTGATATAGATGTTGTATTCTATTGTTTTGCTGTGGGTGTATTTGGAACACTTAGGTAAAAGGGTTGTAGATGTTGTATTCTAGGCCATGTGTCCTGTGTTAACTGAAGTGAACGCGTGTGTCTGTGCTGAATTTGATGGCTATAATGTGATTCACAATGAATTTGAAAATCAGAAACAGTGAACGCATCTCATTAATCCTGAAACAAAAAACCTTTTCATATTTAAGGCTTCAGAGAACGAAATATTGTTATGTTTGAATGTATTCTGAATTACTCTGAGATTTGTTTTTTCCAAAATAGATTAACGGATTCGTATGTTTCCACAAGATTGTGTCAGAGATTGGCGACGGGACGGTTAATAGCTGATATCAGGAAGTGTGCGGGCTGCTTGGATGAGAGGATGGGTTAGTCCGACTAGGATCAGCTTTACGCTGGTTGATTAACCTAGCTTGGACGCTTCCGATGACTTCTGTTCTAATTTAATAGTTTTGGAAAACGGTTGAATTGAGTTCCTGAAGGGCATCCAAGAGGGCTACTGAATATATCTTTGATTGTTGCGCGTTGGGATTACGGCAACGTCCTAGATATTTAGCCATTGCCTCAGCTTCTGATCTTCGGGACTGACCACTTGTGTCGTGCATCCTTGGGAAGGACTGCAAAGCGATATAGTTTCCTTATCTATAAACGGAAAAATATAAAGTAAGAGTAAATAGAAGAATCAAACGTTATAATGGCCATTTAAAAAGACTAAATGAGAAGAAAAGGTACTTGAAACCTAGCAAAGGGAAAAAGAAAAACAGCGAATGTACATCTTATCAGCCCTGAGCCAAAAGGCCTTTTAATATTCAAATGTATTGACATGAGAACAAGTAGAGATTTGACCATGCGTTAAGTTGGTCCAGAGACCGAAAACAATATAATTTGACTTGTATTGTTAAAGAATATAATTATATTATAACATGAATTATAATAAACATTATATTACACTCGCCGAGCAGGACAATAATTGGAGAAGTGTGACTTTCATCATTAAAATTGAATTTCTGAAACGGAATTTCATTTGTGTGCTACCCAGTGCCAAAAAGGGGCGGAGTATGCCTTTATTTTTCACCGTTAGAAAACACGGCTAGGAGTGTGGCACAGGTAATAGCACGCTAAATAATCCTTGACTGGGGTGCACCAACTGAATTGAATCTGATAAGATAAGTAGATAAGTAAATTTACGAGGAGGGTGTGAAATGCTAAACAGCAGACAGAAGTACCACAGTTTTTTGCAGGTCAAAAAATATCTGCACAAATTAAAATGTGTGAATGCATTGCACATGCAGCGGACTGAAGGCTGAACTGAAAAAGCAGCTTCAGGTGTCACAACACACTGAGACAACAGCAACAATTCAGACGTGGTCAATGAAACTCGGTTTCATGTGACATCTGGAATTAAAATTGCTAACAAGTAAAAGAATTCTACACGTCTGAATTTAATGCTTTTGAAATATTGGAATTATCTGTGGTTCGCTCTCCTCTGTTTTCTGTCTCAGGCTTAGGCTACTTCTGCAAAATGGTGGAGCCCACCTGGAGCAAACCCAGGACAGCGGAATTGTTCGAACATAACCTGAGACTCGGGAGATGGGTGAAAAGACATTATAAAAGGCCTTTTCACACGTCACACTATCACATTACTGCATAAATATGGCCTCCCAGTTTAGAACTGGATCGAAATTTGCAACACAATTGTTATCGATTAGATTCAACCCATCTCCAAGACATGAACACTGAACACACCCCTCCATCACTATACCCTCACAGCAACATCACCTGGGGTAGATAGAGTCTATCCAGGCTGAACACTACACATCAGACGAAGATGTGTCATCTTCACACTAACAGATCCAGATAGCTTCACACACACAGGGTGGAGCTGATCTCATGATCATGGTCTAACAGAGACACAGAGAATAGCATACGCTATTCACAACAAACTGCTAACTAATGTAACACACATGAACAACTGAATGGCTACAGTCACAAATCAAGACAAATTCTAAGGCAGACCTGCCATTAAATTTCAAACTCTATGATTGTTGGTGGGAGTTGGAAGATCAGAGGGCCCCTGATTTCTCAACTTACCACTAATAACAGAAACATAATTAAAATGGATAAATCTGAAGTGAGACCAATTCAATCAAGTACAAAAATTTACAATTCAACTCTGTCATCGACTGTGACTTAGCCAGATCAATACACACACTCTCAAACACACTCTCAAACACACTCTCACACACACACACACACACACACACACACACACACACACACACACACACACACACACACACACACACACACACACACACACACACACACACACACACACACACACACACAAAAAAAAAAACACTCTCACAGACAAAAACACACTCTGACATTCTAAAAAATTCTCACACAAACACAAAACCATTGATTGGTTTACACCGACCTCTTGCTGCATTTCTGAAACCTATTTTGATTTTAATTTTCTGAAACTTATTTTGATTTCTGCATTTTTCCTTTGAGTAATTCAGAAAAACATTTCTGAAACTTATTTTGATTTTAATTTCTGAAACTTATTTTGATTTTAATTTCTGAAACTTATTTTGATTTCCTTTGAGTAATTCAGAAAAACATTTCTGAAACTTATCTGCATATTTGTATATTGTCCATTTTACTTGCAACAATGTATTTGGACATCAATTCAATTGAATCTCTATGTTTGGTTACACCAAAATAGCACTGGTTGTTTTGTTAGAATGCCATTTATTTAAATGTTTCTAGAAACAGGGTAAGAGCTTGTAAGATCTTCCTTTGTCCTTCCTTGACCATCTATAGGAGTACTATTGGCGTGGTAATTAAAAATCAGGTAATTAATGAGACCAAACGTACCACTCACAATTGCTGACATGAACATGGTATTTTACATTGAACATGACATGATTTTTCCTTATTGCATTATGCGTTCCTATGCATTTCCTTACGACTGTAAGTTCATATGTGCTCAATCGTGAAGCGGACATTTAAGATGCTTTTCAGGTGTTGCACACAAAGCAGTGTGGACCAAAGGAGAAGCCCTTCATCCACTGAGGTCTGCCCAGACAACCGTACCGCTGGAGGTGACAGGATTGGTCAAGAAGGGTCAGATCATCTTCGTGGAGAAGGTGCCAGGGAAGCGGAAGTTTCTCCATGAAGGAATGACACGTCAACTGAACAAGTCACAAAAGGTCCAGATTGACTCTATGAACTTTGCTCATGTCACAGGATTACAGGAAGAGAACCTGAACGCATTCATCCACACGCTGGACTCAAGCTATACACCTGGTGGGAACAGGTGTTCTGCAGGTGAACACCGCCCACTGAGCTTCTACAGATGCCAACATTGCAAAGACAATTTTTGTGCTACATCTTCAAGGATTATAACAAACGTCTTACTGTGACCCCGTAAGTGTTCATCGGAATGTGACCCACGGGATCAAGGAGGGAAACTGTAAGACTGAAAATACTGGTTGAGGCCTGATTTATGGGACAAAAGGGCCCGGCTGGCTAATTAACATTGGAACTCTCAGAAGCACATGAACTAACAACAAAGAACCCACACAAGAGCATGGTTTAATGCGAATGTTTATCATTGACTGTTATGCTTTTGGTGTCATTTGAAATGTCTCAAAGTGAGTGGTACAGATATCTCATATCCAGATAGATAAAATAAAAGGAAATAAGGTTTATAGAAGTTCATAGGGAACTGGTTTAGAGATAATGCCAGATAAGGCAACCCCCCTTCTGTGGGATAGAAGCCATTTGAGGGTGGTCTCACCCCATCCCCCTTGTCACCTGGACAGAGGATAAAGGAAGGTGTTCTGGCTCTCTCTGTCTCTTCTTCTTGGCTGGACGTGGAATTGGATAGGTGGTTTCTCTCTCTCTCTCTCTCTCTCTCTCTCTCTCTCTCTCTCTCTCTCTCTCTCTCTCTCTCTCTCTCTGGTCAAGCTGGGTAAGATTCTTTGGTGTAACCAATGTATAACCATGTTTTAGATATCTGAATTGATTGTGGAATTGATCTCTGATATCTGAAATATTAAATTGTTACATATGATTATTATAACTGTGTTTGACATTGTTTATTTAATGGTTAAAAGGAATAGTCAAACATTCGCTCACTTTTAGTGAGGCACAGATATTATTAAAACCTTTCATTTATGGAGTCAGATGAATTAACGAGTGAGTACATGATTAATGTATTGCAAATTTAACCAACCAATACTTTGCATGAGTGAGGACAGAACGCGTGATAACCTTCCCCGTGTATTGGCGAACCGGAGATTGGGCCAATATAGCGGGCCTTACAGTGTTTACTGGAAGAGAATAGTTAACTGCAGAGCTTAGTGACCAACACTTCACTAATGTTCGCTACCAGTCAGAAATGTGTAAATTAAACCCTGAGGTCATAGTGAAATAATGTGATGTTGCACTTCATAGTTTTTCTGTCAGCCCTGTTTACATACTTGAGGTGGTCAGAATATTAGAAACACATCTGGATATATAAAGCAAATAAGTACAGCAGCAGCAGCACCCCCACAAATAAGAAGACCTCAATGCTAAAACCTGTAAATGTGTATAAAATCCTGAACATTATAAAAAAAGCTGAATGTATGGCTGAGCATACAATGCAATAAACTTATAATTTGCATATTGTGTTGGATGAACAAAATGATCATCCAGCTTCTTCCATAATGTTGTTGTGTAAGAATAACAATTTGAATAACTATAGTGTTTTGTGTATATATATATATATATATATATGTTTTGGGGTTTTTTTGCACAGTGTGATATATTTCCTGCAGTTGTGTACTTACAATATCACAAAAGTCTCCAAAGATTTTTTATTTCAAAGAAATTCCAATTTTAAATAATGGCCCGTCCCGGAAAAAAATGTCGCCTGTCAATGACGCAATATCCGCGCTGTCCTCAGTTTCCGCTCGTACTGCCATAGCCATGCCGTAACCATGGCGACAGACGTGGACAACCGCGTAGTGCGTAACGTTTAGCGGCACGCTGTCCTTGTTTCGTTCAAACATTATGGACCATGGCAAGCAGACTGTGGAACAAAAAAGGACTAAAACTAAAAGAGGCTCAATATCAGCGTGGCGTTTTCCAGATGCCGAGAGCTAGCGTCCGCGACTAACCTGGACTCGACAGAGCGTCACGAGTTACGACTTGACCGTGACACCGCTCTTGAACATTCTTTATTAGACAGGTGAGCAAATGTACATAAAACTAATCAATGTTATAAAGCTCAACATGATGAAATGTTAGAATATGATCTGTATGTTATTCTAATGTTGATCTAGATTACTGCTAGTTTCATATAGCAAACAAACTAACACATAGAATAACATTTTAGCTTTCACCACACTCAAATGCAGTTTAGTGTGATAGTGTAGCGTTAGACTCTGCGTTTCCTCAAGTTTAATTCGTCTGATGAACTGACCTGTGTGTGAGCAGTAAGTCAGCACTTGCGGGAAGTTCAGTAGAAGGAAATATCCTTTTTCCTTTATATCCGCGGGACTCACGTGCGATATCTGTCTATTAACCCTCTGGGGTCTGATGTGTTTTTGGGGCCCTTGGGATGTTTTGGCATGCTCTGACATTTGTGCTTTTTTCAGTTATTTATAAACATATTAATGGCAAAGGTGTAAATTCACTCTATATAGCACAAACAGGGCTATCATAATATGTGAGCAACATGTATGTAGATGTTTGTATTTTTAAGAGAATAATGTTTATGCGTGGTTATAAAAAAAAAAAAAAAAGAAAGTTGCTGAAATAAGACCACAAAACTCATACTAAATATGTGTCCACAAGACTTTTGACTAATGGATGTTGTCGCTTCGAGTTCTGGCTTCAAAATTATGTGAAAATAGTATTGCTTTATCGTTTACATAAAACAATACATTGATTTAAATTGTGTAAAACAGGTTTTGCTTGGAAAGCCAATATGCAAGGGGGGCGTGAAGGAGGAGTGGTTTACACCTGAGAATACAATGTCCCACCCTTTATGCGTAATGACTTACATAATGAGCCATTCATTCAGGTGTGACACTGACTGAGCCACAAGAATGAATGCAAGGACAAAATATATATTTAGAAGAAGACTTATATTGACCATTTAAGATTTTGCTTACATCTATCTTGTAAATATGTTTTGCTATTTTATTAAAAAGGTTACAATTACAACAATAATTACAATTTCAATAATGTACTCTTTCTTTGTAAAAAAATGATTATAGGCCTACATTTTATCATATGTATTCATTAGTTTGAATATAGCCAACATTGGAATATCTAACATCTTAGTTGATGACTTTATTTTTGACAATTTTATTTTATATATTAGGGGTGTAACGGTACGCAAAAATCACGGTTCGGTACGTACCTCGGTTTTAAAGTCACGGTTCGGTTAATTTTCGGTACAGTAAAGGAAAGAAATGCAAACATTAAACTGCAGCTATTTATTACTATAAACTTTTTTTTAACAATTTGTTTACACTTTTTTTAAACACTTTTTAATAATATATAATAAAATATATATAAAATAAAAAAAGAATAAGAAATAAAATACTGCTGCAAAGTTCTCCACTAAATAAAATACTCTCAGTCTCAAACCAATATCACATAATAAAATATAATGAAAAATATAAATAAATAACTATGATTACAGTGCAGCATTACCAATCCAAGCTTGTAGGCCTGCTCATATTTAAAAAAAATATATATAACTTTTCCAAAGTGTAAAGGGTGGCTCTTCAAGCTCCGGCTTGTCCATACTGTCTATGGGCTTGTCTGCATTGGCCATGACGCTAGCTAGCGAGAGGCTGGGCTAAAGCGTGCCGTGTATGTTGTTGTACAGCGCGCGGTGTATGATATATATATATATATATTTTTTTTTTTTTTTTTTTTTTTTTTTGCCCTGCAGTCGATTTCATTGGTTTAGGTTACAGTGACGACAGGTAAAACTTTAGAATCAGCTGCAGGGCGGGATTTTGCGCTGAACGCAGAGACTTCCGCCACTTAATATGTTTGTGTGGAAACACGAAAATGTACCTATGTTCCGCACACAAAATATTGCATTCGGTCATTCGGTTCACACGTGCACCGTACCGAAAGCCCTGTACCGAAGCGGTCCAGTACGAATACACGTACAGTTACACCCCTATTATATATGTATGTATGTGTATGTATATGTATATATATATATATATATATATATATATATATATATATATATATATATATATATGTGTATATATATATATATGTATATATGTGTATATAATACATTTTATCATACGTATTTCAAAGTTAAGGATTCATTAGTTTGAATATCACCTACATTGGAACAAACACTACAACATCTTAATTGATTATTTTTGACAAAACATATATATTTAACACGAGCAGAAATTGGCAACATTATAAGCTTATTTGATGTGGCAGTATTTTACAGTAAAAATTTTATAATCTATCCGATTTTTGTAGTCGATTTTTACTCATCTTAGTATAGCAATAGAGTTTGCTAAAAGCTGTTCATTCATTCACACACAGAAACACGATTCATTTTGAAACAGTCTTTTTGCATGTACAGACACTTGCGATTAGAACAAAGCATAGAACTGACCTATTCCTCAGCTGGATCTTTTGCTCCTCGAAATGAAACTTCCAGAACTTCTGAGGTAAATTTTCCAGGATTATTATCAAGATAGTATTATTCCTCATAGCGTCGTAAAGTACAGTCTGAAAGTGAACTCGCGGTGTGTTTGTTATCCAGCTGATGTGGGCGTTTCACAGGATTGCAGGATCGCCTCACATTTGCATTTGAATAGCGCGCGCTCTCCGTGAGCGGGGTCACATTAAAACATAATGAGCTGAGATGAGAACGACTGACATCTCTCTCTTTTCATTCATATTACATAAACTGAGAATATTTGTTTTTTATAAAAAATACTTCATTTAAAAGAAGAGAATTCAAGCTTCATGCCTGTGTGTCTGTATGCCTGTTTGACTGAGTATTCGCTGAGTTATTGTTCATTTTCGGACGCGTTTCAGAATGGACTACACTGACAGAGAGAAGGCAGAACTCGCTTCGTGTTTATTTTTCTTTATTTGGCAAAAAGCACAACACTTTGTTTTTATTGTGAGTATACACAAAAATAATACACAGATAGATAGATAGATAGATAGATAGATAGATAGATAGATAGATAGATATAGATCTTTATTGTCATTGTATGCAATACAACGGAATTCTGTTGGAGCAGTCCTCTCCAGATAGCAGCATAGTAAAATATGAACCTATATTCCCACATACACATCCATATACATACGCGCAAATGCACATACATACATACATGCAAACATGCATACATACCTACATACCTACATACATACAGAGTTAAAAATATATATATACGCATATACACATACACGTACGTACACACATACATATATATACATACATACACACGCATATACACATACACTAACAAATTCTCAATAAATAGGTAAAACAGCTAAAACAGTAAACACAGCAGTTATTGCACAGAGTCCGATTGCACTGAGGAGGTAAAAGGGGGGTGAAAGATATGTGTATCTATGTCTGTATACATGGGTGTGCGTATGATTTTTGTAATATGTTCACAGCTCTGGGGAAAAAGCTGTTCCGGAGTCTATTTGTGCGTGTGCTGGGGGTTCTCAGTCTGCCTGAGGGGAGGGTGGTGAACAGTGAGGTGTCCTGCATAATGTTTGTGGCCCGTGTGAGAAGACGACTTGAGTATATTTCACTCAGATTCGGTAGGGGGGAGCCAATTATTCTCCCAGCCGCCGTGACAACCCGCTGCAGATCCTTTCTTTCTGCTGCTGTGCAGCTGGAGTGCCACACGGTGCAGCAGTATGTCAGAGTGCTTTCAATTGTGCAGCGATAAAAGCGTGTCAGAAGTTCCTGAGGGAGCCCATTGCGCTTCAGGGTCCTCAAGAAGAACATCTTCTGCTGGGCTTTCTTAATGGTATGGGAGGTATTCTGGCTCCAAGTTAGATGATCTGCAATGTGCACTCCCAGAAACTTAAAAGTTGCCACCCTCTCCACCTCCTTCCTGTTGATATACAGTCCGTTGTGGTTTATTTTGTTCCTTCTATAGTCAATTATTATTTCTTTTGTCTTCTTAATGTTGAGGTTGAGGTCGTTGTCCGTGCACCAGGCTGACAGGTTCTGGACCTCTTTCCTGTAGGCTATTTCGTTGTTGTCTGATATGAGTCCCACTATGGTTGTGTCATCGGCAAATTTGATGAGAGTGTTGGAGTTGTGTGAGGAAGTGCAGTCGTAGGTGAAGAGTGAATAGAGGGCTGGACTTAGGACGCAGCCCTGTGGGACGCCGGTATTGAGAATAATGCTAGAGGAGGTGTGATGGTTAATCCTGATCCGCTGAGGTCTATTGGTGAGGAAGTTTCTGATCCACTGGCAGAGAAGGTCTCCCAGACCCAGTATTTGTAGTTTGTTAATCAATTTGTCTGGATTGATGGAGTTGAATGCAGAGCTGTAGTCTATAAATAACATCCTAACATAGCTGTTGGGGGTTTCCAAGTGTGTGAGGGCTGTGTGCAGTGCTACGGAGATGGCGTCATCAGTGGATCTGTTGGTCCTGAATGCGAATTGATGTTGATCGAGGTCAGGAGGAATGCGGGCCTTGATATGGGGCAGTACCAGTCTCTCAAAGCATTTCATGATCACTGGCGTGAGAGCCAGTGGCCGGTAATCATTCAGGCTTGTGATAGCTGAGGTTTTGGGTACAGGGATTATGGTGGCGGTTTTCAGACAGGTGGGGACTATGGCTTGCTGTAATGGCAGGTTAAAAATGCATGTAAATACTGGAGTTACTACTACTAAATACTACGCATTGCTTCAGCACTCGTCCTGCAACTCCATCAGGCCCCGTTGCTTTATTGCAGTTAATTTTGTGTAGTGCTCTCTTTACCTGGTAGGTCAGAAGAGTGAGTGGCTGATCGCTCCCTGGGGAGGTAGTGTGTGTGTAAATCCAGTCCCGTGTTGTAGTTGGAGCTGGAGTCCCCTGTTGTAGAAAGCGAGCGAAGAAGGTGTTTAGCTGGTCTGGGAGAGAGGAGTCAGTTGAGGTTGGGTTACTGTTGCTTTGTTTGTAGCCCGTAATGTTCTTTACACCCTGCCACATTGCACGGGGGTTGTTGGCATTGAAGTTGTCCTCAATGCGTTGTTTGTATTTCCGTTTTGCACATGTGATGCCTCTAAGTAGGTTGGCCCTCACCCTTCTGTACTCCTCCCTGTCCCCTGATCTCAGCGCTGTGTCCCGAGCTCTGAGCAGCTCCCTGACCCTGTTGTTGAACCAGGGCTTTTGGTTGGTGAGCACTTTAATTTGTTTATTTGTTGTTACAATTGTGAGGCTAAAGAGCTGAATTGTGTCTGAGATTGCTGCACTGTTAAAATAAAATCAGCGAAACTAAGAAGCTGAATTCAAATTGAGTGACGAAGAGCGGCGGAGAATGCCGAGTGAACGCGGAAAAAAGTAAAAACTCACATGCAGATGCATGCACGCAGAATTAGAGTGCAAAGAAAGTGAAAGACGCGATTGTTTCAGTGAGTTAACGACGCGGTTTCAAGGCACGAGTAATTTCTGCATGAAGATGACGTGTGCAGAAAAGTTAAAAGGCTGCGGAGAGTAACGCACACGACGGGAAACGCATCAGTAATCGGTCATCTCAGGGACACTGATGGTATGACAACAACTCTCTTTAATTGTTTGAAGGACTGATTGTCACTTAAACCTGTTACTTGACTATTATAATGTACAATGTAGAGGAGAACAGTGAATTATGTCATGCTGTGGTTATTATTTAAGTGCATGGTGCAGTTCTCATGTGTTCATAAAAAATGCAACAGTGACAGATACCACGTTTGTTTAGCTAGTTTGTGTAAAATTATAATATTATGTATTGATAAGGAAAGAGAGCTTAAATATGTAAGTGAACAAATATTGCGACAGTTTTATGTGGTAAAATCTTTATTTACATTGCATTTGCTCGCATTTGAGATTATAATCAGAAGTAATGATGTATCCTTTTCTTTTCTTTGTTTTCTTTGTTTCTTTTTCTCTTTAAGGTTATCAACCTTAATGAATCCATTTGAGGCAAACTGTTCAATTACTGTCTAACCTACAAATACAAAAACTGAAAAGTGATTTGGAGTTGTTCCCTGTGTCCCCTGTGGTTGGCTGATGCTCTTTTCGAGTTAGAAGCAGATACTGATGCACAAAATTCTCAGATAACTCGACAGTTGATAACCAAGTGTAGCAGTGAGGACAAAGAGATCAACGGCTCAGAAAGTCCAGACAAAGTGCTGCTGACGCAAAGGAGTTAAGTGAATAGCATCCAAACCAACATGGCTGAGGAAGCTTTAGGAAAAACAGTCGATCAGCTGAAAAAGGAGAGAACCTCTGCAAAAAGCAGCTTCACCAGGCAAGCTAACTTCATCTGTAGAGAAGCACATAGACTGTTGGAATCTGAGCTCAAAGACGAATTCAAAAAGTTCTCTTCTGAAGCAAGGAAAGTCTTTGAAACAAATGATGATTACAAAGCTGGATTGCTGGCAGAGATTGAAGCTACTCAAGAAGATGGTGCAGAGGCATTACTTTCAGCACAGCAGGAAGCTGACTTTAAGAAAACTCTGGAAGACTGTGACACAAGGTTTGAAGAAGTTAATCAGTTAGTGCAAGATCATCTCTGGAAAAGATACGGACAGAACGAAGTGCTAGCTGCTATCTCCGCAGCAGAGAAAGCCTGTGAACGCACAGTCACCATACCTGTCGACAGCGTCGCCTACGAAAGTTATGAAGTGCAACTGGAGCTCTTGATGAGACTAGTGAAAGAGGCAACTGGAGCTTGTTAAGTTGGGAAAGATGGACTCCAACGTCTGAAAGAGGGGTTCTAGAAAGTCGTGTACGGAAGCTGAAAGAGGATAGCAACCAGCTTGAAGCAAGAAAGGTTGAATTTGCGTGGGCTCGAAGGTCTGCTGAGGATGCACGAGCTTCAGAAACCAATGTGAAGGAGAACCTGGATGTGACAGCATCTGCAGCACATGTCATGCCAGTAGTAAGAATCAAACCTACAAGCTTACCCAAGTTTAGTGGTAATAAGAGGGATTTCTACCGCTGGAAAAGGGACTGGGAAAATCTCCAGAGGCAAGGGGAGCCCACCGGGTCAGCTGAGGTTAAAAAGATCCAGCTCGTGGACAGCATTGACGAGAAGATTGCCAAAGAACTCAGATTATCTTCTTATAACACTGCTGTTGACATATTCAGGGTGTTAGAAAACCGTTATGGGAATAAAATCACAATTGCCATGGAAATTGTTGAGGAGTTAGAAAGGATCCCTGCTGTGAGAGGAAATCAACCAAGAAGGGTTATAGAATTAATCCAAACGGTGGAAAAAGCTCTGGCGGATCTCACAGATCTTGGAAATATTGGCGCAATGAAAAACCCACTTGTAATAAAGTCCATTGAGAGCAAGTTGCCGGAGTTTGTGAAAAGAGACTGGCTGGTCCACATGACAGATCCTGCAAATGGCATCACACCAGAAAATCATTTTGATGCACTGTTAAAGTTCCTAAAGAAAGAAGAAGAAATTCTTGAAAGACTTGAGCAGCTCAAGATCTCAGAGAGAGCAGAAAAACCAGAAAGAAAATCTGAGAGGAACTATGCTTTTACCAGAACGACAAAGAAAGTTTCTACAGAAAGTGGATGCATCGTGTGTGGAGCGGAAAAACATAGGGAGAAGATTTTCTTCTGCAAAAAGTTCAAGGAACTAAAACTAGCAGAGAAGAGGTCTATCATAAAAAAGCTGGGAGCATGCAAAAAGTGCTTGGGATGTCATGAGGAAGATGACAGGTGCAGCGATAACTACCTTTGCAGGAACAAAGATTGTAAAAGAGGAGCCTCATCAGACCACCATTACTTCCTTTGTCCTAAAGAGCTCAAGAACGTGAGTGAAGGAAAGACTGTCTTCAAAGATAGTAAGAAAGGAAGCAGACTGACAGATGAGCAGGAGGAATTCTTGGCTGAGCTCTCTCCAGAACTAGCGGAAAGGTGCAAAAAGGCATTCACCAACAAAGTTAAGATGGTAAACTGCTCTGGGACAGACCAGATGGGATTGTTGGATGAAAGTGGGCTGAAAGAGCTTCCTGTTATCATGATGCTGATGGAGGTAATTACAAACGCTGGACAGAAAATTGGCACTTTGATAGATTTGGCCTCCGATACAAATTACATTACCCATGAAGCTGCTGACAGACTCAAGCTGAGAGGTGAGAAAATTACCCTGGTGGTTCATGGAGTTGGCAAGATGGCCATTAGGGTGAGCACAAAAAGATACCTCCTCAGGATTAGAGTTAAAACTTCCAGAGGAACGGAGAAGGCTCACCAGTTGATCTGCTATGGATTGGAGGAAATCGCCAAAGTCCACGGAAGTGTAACTCCAGAGCAACTTAGGAAATTCTTTCCAGAGGTGGATTCTGAAGAATTGAAAAGACCAGATAAAATTGAACTCCTTATCAGCCATCGAGAGGGGAGACTCGCACCACAAAGATTGAAGATTGTGGGAGATCTCGTCCTGTGGGACAGCCCGTTGGGAAAAACGGTGGCTGGAGCACACCCAGAGCTGTTGGAGATGGTGGATATGGCAGCGTATGAGTCTAAGACGCATTTTGCGCGGTCCATGAGGACAGCTGCAGTTAAGTATGAGGAAATCTTTGAGAAGATTGAAGCTCCTAGTATTACCAAGATGATCCACGTTGCTGAAACAAAAAGCTCACTGGCAAGTAATCAGGAGTTTCTTGAGTGGTGGAGATGGGACAGCATAGGTGCAGCCTGCGAGCCAAAGTGTGGAGGCTGCCGCTGTGGCAAATGTCAACCCGGAGGGAAGGAGATGACCCTGGTCGAAGAAAAAGAACTTGAGATCATAAGAGAGGGTCTCACCTATGTTGAAGAGGATTCCCACAGTAAGTCCCCACACTGGGATACAAAGTATCCATGGATGCAGGACCCAGCTATCCTTCCGTACAACAGAAGTGGAGTGGAAAGTGTTTTCTTAAGAACTGAGAAACAACTCAAGAGGGTGCCAGAGTGGCAGAGCATTTATGCAGCTCAAGTCCATGACATGGTGGAAAGAAGGGCGGCAACAAAACTTACCAAGGAAGTGATTGATAGTTGGAATGGTCCAATTTGGTATGTAAGTCACTTGGTGGCACCAAATCCCCACTCAACTACTACTCCAGTGCGGCTCGTCTGGAATAGTAGCCAAAAATTCAAGGGATTGAGCATGAATGATCTTCTGCTAAAGGGACCAGATGTACTCAACCCTATCAGAGCTGTCTTGCTTAGATTCAGGAAGGGAGTTTTTGCCGCTCTTGGGGACATAAAGAAAATGTATAACTCTGTGTGGCTGGAGGAGCGTGAAGTACACCTTCACAGGTTCCTTTGGAGAGATACTCAAGAAGAAGGAATAGGCGAGTACGCTATCACAAGAGTTAACATTGGAGATCGCCCTGCTGGATGCATTGCACAGTTAGCTATGCGTGAGACGGCAAGACTAGCAAAGTTCGCTCATTTAAGAGAAGAGCGCAGAGTCCTGGAGGAGGACAGTTATGTGGATGATATCCTTACATCCCACAATGACCAGGAGAGACTTAATGAGATAACAAATGGACTTGAAGAGATTCTGACAGCTGGCGGGTTTGCACTCAAGCCATGGGTTCGGTCAGGGCAAAGTGGGAGGCAAGTAACTGGTGCGCATACTCAGGGTCAAGTAATCATACTCCCAAACCAGATGAAGGAGGAAGACAGCAAGGCTTTAGGCACAGGGTACTTGGTAGAGGAGGACAAACTCTACATAATGACTTCCATTAACTTCTCAAAAAGGAAGCAGAAGATGAGAATGGGCCAGAACCTCCTTAAGGAAGAAGTGAAAGTGAAGACGCCTAACCCTTTGACCAGGAGACATCTGCTAAGCCAAGTTGCTGGGCTTTATGACCCAATTGGTCTCGTCACACCTGCCAAGCAAAAGGGTGCAATTCTTGTCAGGAAGGCGTTCCAAGAGACAGGAAAAGGGAGCTTAACCCGACAAACATGGGACCAACCACTTTCTGAAAATCTCAGGAATGAAGCTGTTAAACTTTTTGAGGAATATGTGCAGCTTGGTCAAGTTAATTTTCACAGAAGTCTCACACCGATTGGTTGGAAAGGAAAACCATGGGGGATCACATTTTCAGACGGTAGCGACAAAACCTATGGAGCTGTGCTGTACCTAAGGTGGGAAACGAACCAAGGTATAGATGTCAGATTAGTTGAATCCAAGGCCAAGTTAGCTCCGCTGGACCAGAAGGGAGATGCTGTAAAGGCCGAGATATGTGGTGCAGTTTTCGCGGTACGTCTCAGAAAGTACTTTGAGAAGCATGGACGGATGGAGGTTGAGCGTTGGTTCCACCTAGTAGACAGTCAGACCGTGCTGGGAGCCATTCAACGTGATAGTTACGGGTACCAGACGTTTTTCGCAAATAGAGTTGGAGAAATCCAAAAGGCTGGGCCTGTCAGTGACTGGTGGTGGATTCCAGGCGACTTCAATATTGCAGATATCATCACAAGGGGTGGCACTCCTGAGGATCTTGATGACGATTCTGTATGGCAGAAGGGACCACAATTCCTTAGGCGTCCAGTAGAACAGTGGCCAAAGAAGTCTGCTTCCGAGGTTGCTGCTGATGCCAGGGACAGAATTAATAAACTTCAAAGGAAGACATTCTCGGCAGTTTTGACAAGAGCTCAAACAAAGAAGGACCTGGGAGAAACAGAAAAAGGAAGTTTCAAAGTTCCAAGCCTTGAAAGGAGCGATTCAACCAACATCACTTCTGACCCAAGCACTCGCAAGAAGGCAGGAGAATCAAAACCTGGGGAAAACGTACCTAGAAGAACACCAGGTGACTTAGTTGTCAAAAAACTAGTGGATGTGGGAAAGTTTAGTAGCTTAACCAAACTAGTCAGAGTCATCTGCTGGGTATGGCGTGGCATAAAGAAATGGTTGGGAATTCGAAGTCAGATCCCAAAGGATGGAAATCGGAAGGCGCCAATGAAGAATGAAACCAGAAAGGCTGTGCTTACTGTAAAAGAGCAAGAGGATGCTCTAAGAGGGCTCTTTCTGGCAGCCCAGGAGGGTGTGACTTTTCCTGACACTGCACTTAACCCCCTGAGGTCTACGGTATCGCCGGCGATACCAGCTCGCTTTTTTTTTATTAGTGTAAAAGAAACTCATAAATACTCTGTTGACTTTGATTTTCCATAGGAGTTTCATACATCAATCGATTCTGTTAAATGTGTATTATTTTTGTGTATACTCACAATAAAAACAAAGTGTTGTGCTTTTTGCCAAATAAAGAAAAATAAACACGAAGCGAGTTCTGCCTTCTCTCTGCCAGTGAAGTCCATTCTGAAACGCGTCCGAAAATTAACAATAACTCAGCGAATACTCAGTCAAACAGACATACAGACAGACAGGCATGAAGCTTGAATTCTCTTCTTTTAAATGAAGTCATTTATATAAAAAAACAATTATTCTCATCTTGTGAAATCTGTATTAAAAGAGAGCGATTCCAGTCGAGCTCATCTCATCTCATTACGTTATAATCGGCCCCGCCCACGGAGAGCGCGCGCTATTCAAACGCAAATGGCTGAGGCAATCCTGTGAACGCCCACATCAGCTCGAGAAAACACACAAGTTTATTTAGATCATTACTTGTTTACACCGTCTTGCAGCGCTGTGAGGAATAATACTAATGGAAAATGTCCCTCAGAAGTGCGGGTATATCGAGGAGCGAGCTGAGGAATACAAGTAAGTTTTTTCCTTCTCACGTGAATTTCTTCACGTGGGTTTCTGTTTATGAATGAATAAACGGCAGAGATGCGCGCTGTTTACCACAGCTGGCAAAGACAGTTTAAATTTAAATCGCGTGTGTGAATGAATGATGATGTTTTAGCAAACTGTATTGCTATACTGAGATAAGTAAACATCGACTGAATGTTGAAATAAAATGTAGGCTATTTGTATAAGCAACGTATTAAACTGCAAATTAACAATATGCCCTAATATTTCATGAAAACAACGTTACAGTCAGACGAAATATGAAAGACAACATTTTGTTGACCAGATTTGGGTACAGTTTTTACTGTAGAATATACTGCCACATCAAATAAGCTTTTGTTTAGCCATTTCTATATATAAAATACTATTTTTGTCAAAAATAAAGTCATCAACTAAGATGTTAGCTGTTCCAATGTTGGTTATATTCAAACTAATGAATACATAGATAAAATGTAGGGCCTATAATCATTTTTTTTTTACAAAGAAAGAGTACACTTGAAATATTGTTGAAATTGTAATTATTGTTGTAATTGTAACCATTTTAATAAAATAGCAAAACATATTTACAAGATAGATGTAAGCAAAATCTTAAATGGTCAATATAAGTCTTCTTCTAAATATATCTTTTGTCTTTGCATTGTGGCTCAGTCAGTGTCACACCTGAGTGAATGGCTAATTATGCAGAGTGGGTGTATTCTAAGGTGTAAACCACTCCTCGTTCACGCCCCCTCGCATATTGGCTTTCCAAGCAAAACCTGTTTTACATCAATTTAAATCAATGTATGGTTTTATGTGAACGATAAAGCAAGACTATTTTCACATAATTTTGAAGAAAAAACTATAGGCGACGACATCCATAAGTCAAAAGTCTTATTGCCACATATTTAGTATGTGTTTTGTGGTCTTATTTCAAAATTTTTAATTTTTAGTTTTTTCGATAACCACGCATAAACATTATTCTCTCAAAAATGAAAACATGTACATACATGTGGCTCACATATTATTGTAGTCCTGTTTGTGCTATATAGAGTGAATTTACACCTTTGCCATTAATATGTTTATAAGCAACTGAAAAAAGCACAAATGTCAGAGCATGTCAGAACACCCCCAGGGCCCAAAAAAACGCTCAGACTCCAGAGGGTTAATAGACTGGCTGTATACAGAGAAGACTCAGGACTTTTAGTCTGTGGCGGCAGAATCCAAATCTTTAATGAGGAAAAGATTGCTGTTCCAATATTAACTGACAGTGCATGGGTGTCCACATTATTGGCCCGAGAAGCTCACAATGTGAATCATGAAGCAGTAGCAGGAACACTTCTCAGAATGAGAAAGAGAGCATGGGTGATTAAAGGTCGGAGACTAGCCAAGAAGGTAGTAGACAGCTGTGTGATCTGTAGAAAAGCAAGGGCTAAAAGATGTCAGCAAATCATGGGCGACCTTCCTCCTGAAAGGACAGAGCCAGCTGCACCCTTCGAATTCACAACTTTGGACTTGTTTGGCCCTTATGAAGTAAGGGATGAAGTGAGGAAAAGGGTGCGACTCAAAGTCTGGGGAATTGTTTTTTGTTGCATGGCGTCTAGGGCTATGCACACTGACGTTGTAAGTGACCAGTCTGCTGAAGGCTTCCTAATGTCCTACCAGAGGTTCACAGCCCTGAGGGGTCATCCGAAAAGATTGTGGTCTGATCCAGGCTCAAATTTCATTGGAGCTAAACCTGCTCTCACAGAACTCTACAAGTTCCTGGATAAGTTGCAGAAGTCCGAGCTAGTGGGAGAGGCTGCCAAAAATGGTACTGAATGGTCCTGGAAAATCCATCCTGCAAACTCTCCTCATAGGAACGGGGCAGCAGAGGCTGCTGTTCGCATAGTAAAGCGAGCCCTTCATAACTTGGGAGGCAATGGTATCTTCACATGGGGTGAGTTCCAAACCTTCCTCTACATGGCAGCCAATCTGGCGAACGAGAGACCTATAGATGCGAGAACCCAGAGCAGAGAGGATTGCATAGAGTACGTCACTCCCAACTCTCTCTTGTTAGGAAGGTCAGGACCAAAGGGAGACCCAGGTGACTTTGATTTCGTAGGTTATCCCTACAAAAGATTACAGATCATTCAGGGAGAAGTTAACAAGTTTTGGAAGAAATGGAGTCAGTTAGCAGGCCCAAATTTGTTCGTGAGAAGCAAGTGGCACACGAGGGAACGGAATGTTGCTGTAGGAGACGTGGTCTGGTTGGCAGACCAAAATGCATTGAGAAGTCAGTACAAGTTGGCCAGAGTAGTCAAAGTCAATCCTGATCACAAAGGTGTTGTCAGAGACGTGGATGTTAGAGTTTTTACAAACTACCCAGTCTCAAGTGTCAAGCCTAACAAAACGAAAGTCACAGGCAAAGGAAAAGGAGCCACCAAAGGTTTGCCTAACAAAATTCCTGCAACCATCCTCCATAGAGATGTTAGACGGTTAGTCGTCTTGATTCCTGCAGAAGAACAGCCAGACAAACAAGCAGAGGAGAATGAAAGTGTGACCTACTTGGGTTCAAGAACCAGTAGTTCAAGTGGGAGGTGTGAGGCTAAAGAGCTGAATTGTGTCTGAGATTGCTGCACTGTTAAAATAAAATCAGCGAAACAAAGAAGCTGAATTCAAATTGAGTGACGAAGAGCGGCGGAGAATGCCGAGTGAATGCGGAAGAGTGGCGGAGAATGCCGAGTGAACGCGGAAAAAAGTAAAAACTCACATGCAGATGCATGCACGCAGAATTAGAGTGCAAAGAAAGTGAAAGACGCGATTGTTTCAGTGAGTTAACGACGCGGTTTCAAGGCACGAGTAATTTCTGCATGAAGATGACGTGTGCAGAAAAGTTAAAAGGCTGCGGAGAGTAACGCACACGACGGGAAACGCATCAGTAATCGGTCATCTCAGGGACACTGATGGTATGACAACAACTCTCTTTAATTGTTTGAAGGACTGATTGTCACTTAAACCTGTTACTTGACTATTATAATGTACAATGTAGAGGAGAACAGTGAATTATGTCATGCTGTGGTTATTATTTAAGTGCATGGTGCAGTTCTCATGTGTTCATAAAAAATGCAACAGTGACAGATACCACGTTTGTTTAGCTAGTTTGTGTAAAATTATAATATTATGTATTGATAAGGAAAGAGAGCTTAAATATGTAAGTGAACAAATATTGCGACAGTTTTATGTGGTAAAATCTTTATTTACATTGCATTTGCTCGCATTTGAGATTATAATCAGAAGTAATGATGTATCCTTTTCTTTTCTTTGTTTTCTTTGTTTCTTTTTCTCTTTAAGGTTATCAACCTTAATGAATCCATTTGAGGCAAACTGTTCAATTACTGTCTAACCTACAAATACAAAAACTGAAAAGTGATTTGGAGTTGTTCCCTGTGTCCCCTGTGGTTGGCTGATGCTCTTTTCGAGTTAGAAGCAGATACTGATGCACAAAATTCTCAGATAACTCGACAACAATGTCCGTGCAGAAGCTGATATAGGAAAGGACTGTGGATGTATGGTGCTCAATGTCTGTATGTTCAAAGAGCTCCCACCTGGTGTCATCAAAACAGTCCTGCAGGGCTGAGGAGGCTTCTGCAGTCCAGATCTCCACTGTCTTTGTCTGAGGTTTGATCCTGATGATGATGGGCTTGTAGGCTGGTGTCAGGAGCAGGGATAAATGGTCAGACTGTCCAAGATGAGGTGAAGACTGGGTTTTATAAGCTCCGGGAACATTTGTGTACACCTGGTCCAGTATCTTGTTATTCCTTGTTTTAATGTGCACATTCTTGTAAAATTTGGGCAGAACTGTCTTCAAGTTAGTGTGGTTAAAATCCCCTGCCACTATAAATATGCTCTCAAGGTGTCTGTTTTGCTGGTTGCATATGGCATTATATAGCTTACCCATGGCTATTTTAGCATTGGCTCTGGGGTGCACATAGACATCAGTAATAAAAACAGATTAAAATTCCCTAGGTAGATAAAAAGGCCTGCATTTCAGCATCAGGAACTCCAAATCCAGGCAGCAATGTCTCTCAATAACAATTGTGTCTGTGCACCAACTGTTGTGGATGTATGCACACATGCCTCCTCCTCTCGACTTACCAGAGTCGGCTGTGCGGTCTGCACGGTAGAGGGAGTGGCCTGCTAGCTCCACGGCTAGGTCAGGGATGTTATCATGCAGCCAGGTCTCAGTTATCACCATGATGCAACAATCCAAGCGGTTATTGGTAATCCGCAGCCTTACGTCGTCCAGTTTATTAGGCCATCCTTAAAAATATTTTGGTTTGCAGTAACAGCAAAAAAAGAAAGAAAAAAAGGGTCGGTAGGTAGGTCTATATTTTTATATATATACATTTTTCACAGATGTCTAGGGGCTGTTCACACCAGGCCACTTCATGCGTTTTCTCAGATCGGATTGCAATCTGATTTATCAAAACGATTCCATTTACACCTGGTTACATATACAAATGTGTTTTTTTTTTTTGCGGATATAAATCCGATCTTCAATTCCCGCTATATGCAGATTTAATGGAGTGCACGTCACCGAAAGCAACAGTTATGAGATACATTATTTTATTGATCATCAGCTAAAATTTCTGAATCAAAGCCCGCAATAAGAGAAAGCGGAAACAGCCCTGGTAAGATCATTTTGTTTCTTTACATTTAATGAAGATGATTGTGTGTTAAGCGTCTGCGACTTACTTTCACTTTGATTTGCGATAGTTTGCACGTTGATGCTCAGCTTCTCATCTGCGGCGAGTGTGTTGCAGTAGCGTCGTCATATCTGACTAAAACATGACATATAGCCTATAACACGCTCTCACATGTTTATTTTTTAATAAACCATATTCAACAACATATAAAAATGAAATAATCTTTAGAGTAAAGCCGCAGCCATCATTACCAAGCGCGAACCATTGACAGTGAATGAAACGAAGCGAACTTAGCCTACAGGCCGTAGTGTGACATGCGTAAACCAATGGTGTAAACATAATCATAGATGACGCGCCACGGGTTTTTATTTAAAAGAAAGAACGTAGCTTATGTTTGTATGTAGGTCTAGGCAATTTATATTCACAATACTTAACTAATATTATTTTATTGCATTTGTATTAGTTGTTTGAAGAGTTAAAAAAAAAAATCGGTCGATCTTAACGCATTTTACAACCGGCAAGTCGGTCGGACTAAAAGGGAAAATAAATAAATAATTGGGTCGGTACTAAATTGACAGGGTCGGTCGGGTTACGGCAAACAAGAATATTTTTAAGGATGGCCTTAACAAGGGAGCGGGCATTTGCGAGGAAGATGCTGGGCACGGCTGGTTTGTGCGGGCAACGTCGTAGCCTAGCATGAATGCCGGCTCGCTTACCCCGCTTCTGCTTCCTCTCACATCTCCGCCTGCGTCGCCTCTCCGTGGGTCTGTTGATCTTTCCTGTTATCCCGTTGTCCATCATAATTTCCCGTGGAAAAGATCTAGAATCACTGGGTGCACGTCCAAAACAACAGTCTTTCAGACGCAAGATTTCGGTTCGCGTGTAGGTTATAAATTTACTAAAGCCACTATCACAGAGGGAGCTCCGGGTCGCTGCGACTATGCGCACCGCCATCTTGGAAATAGATCACTTAACAGGATCGATTGATGTATGAAACTCCTATGGAAAATCAAAGTCAACAGAGTATTTATGAGTCTCTTTTACACTGATAAAAAAAAAGCGAGCTGGTATCGCCGGCGATACCGCCGACCCCAGGGGGTTAATAGCAATCGTGACCTGATTCATACCACAGTCATGATAAAAAACATGAATGTTTTCACTCATCCATTAACATTATTAGATCCATCAGCTTGACAGCAAGTCCCATCATTCAGCTCATCAGCTCGTCACTGCGTCATCAACCTACGCCTTTGTTATTGTAAGAGGTTAGCGACCCCAAGCGGTGAAAAAAATTACATATTGTAGCTTTAATTTAAAATTATGTACTTCAGAAATCATTCAAATAGGATGAATTGATGATCAAGAAACATTTCTCATTATTATCAATGTTGAAAAAATATTTTTTTTTTCATTTGTGCTGCGTTCGACACTATAGATCAGTGTTATTCATTGCGCGGCTCGCGAGCCTCATGCGGCTCGCCAAGCTTTAATTTGTGGCTCGCATGGCGGTAAAAAATATGGTGATATGATAATGCATTCACTAGAGATATTTCATAAAAACATTAATAACAAGTAGGGCTTTAACATAACCCGTTAAAAACTCAGTGTCAGCTCTATTACAAATATTTTCGATCGGATTGAAAGGGATGGTTTATCGAGAGAACGTGAAAAAACTTGATCGATTGAAAACCGAAACTGAAAGGACGACGTATGACGCGCTGAACGAGCTGTTCTCCTGGTGAATAAAGTGTCATATAAATGAGTATCCTTTCATTCTATAATTCTCCTTTCACTCAGCATCTGTGAAGTGAAGCAGGACAACAGCTCACCAGTCCTTGTTTCAGATTATCATACAGACGACTGGTTTTGGGCATTTTTCTGCGTGATAAATACAAACAGCACGGCACAACGGTTCATATGTTCATTAGTGGTCGACCGATATTGGTTTTTTGATTGCCGATATCTTAGAGAGCAGGGTGGCCGATATAAAGCCGATATAAAGCCGATATTTATATATATTTATTTATTTTAATCAATATTTTTCAAAAAAATTAAAAAAATTATAATTTTTTTTTTTAAATAAACATGCTTTTATACTTTAGATGGCAACTTCTTGAATCTGCAATCCTATTACAGTATTTTTCACAAAGTAATTGTTTAGAAATATATGAATATGTGAATAAAAAGAAGGTAAACACTGTAACAGGGCACTCAGTAATCTGGTAATTTCGTGCTGGTAATCATATTTTTTTCAAATAAAGACAAGGTAACGCTAATTTTACATACAGCACAGTGAAAACGATATGAATATGACACAGTTGGCAACTGAATATATCACAGATATGAATGTGACACAGTTGGCAACTGGTTATATATCAGCATATTTTAAAATGAAGGATTTAAAGTTTTTCGATCGCGTCTCTTGTGAAGCTGATCTTCTGTTCGCATTCACTCACTTCGCACGGACCGACCGTCACTCGCAGACAGTAATGCACACTTCACAAGATATCACAGCTGGATTCAATTAAATCTGCAAGGTTTGTGAAATTAAATGTTTATTAGATATTCAGAGATTTGTTTAAATTACGTAGATGTGCATTTTCTGAATGTTGACGGCAAATGAGAAAGTATTTTAGCCTGATTGTTTGCCTTTTCTGTTACAAATAATATAAAAGCAAACGCTTTACTTACTTCGCATACCATTTACTTTCTTTGTTTACCAGTTCTGTCTAACAAAGTATTAGATATGACTGACAGAGATTGTAAATTAATGAATGTGGCGAGCACGACGAGGTCGAGGGCCGTGGGAGGACGGCGCGAGGCCGGTGGCGCGATTGATAATGAGCGACACGTGCGCGACGCACCGGTCTCGCATCTCTCACGGAGGAGCGGAAGCATAAAGGAGGAGCGACGACAGTGAAGAGCGAGAGAGGACAGGCCTGAATTTTATTTGATGTGTTTTTGTTTTGTGTTGCCAGCAGTCGTCCGTGAGGGGCTGCTGGCTTTTACTTTCATTTTTGTATTTGTTTATTTAATTATTAAAATGTTGAATGTTTGCCGGTTCCCGCCTCCTTCTTCCCATAACATCTGTCTGAACCCCGTTACAATGAAGTTAATTAATGAGTGAGTGAGCGCTGTTTGATCTGAGGAGCTGCCGTTGCCGTTCTCTTCTGGCACTGGTGTGTTCTCAGCGCCGCCCGTCAAAATAAAAGTCTGGAGCACCGTCAAAATAAAAGTCCCGCTTCCAACACATCGGCCAATCAGAAAAACTTATCGGCCAATGCCGATATTTCAAAAATGGCCAATATCGGCCGATATATCGGCCATGGCGATATATCGGTCGACCACTAATGTTCATATTCCGATTTGAATCTTTTGTCTTATAAACACGCACATCAACCCGATCATGTATCACATCACGAAGATTAGCGTTCATGTAAACTACAATACATTCAGATTCATCAATCGGAATGAATTCAGTCCGACTGAAACAAAAGTTGTGCATGTAAACATACAGTCTCTGCGGAGTTGCCAGTTATGGCGGTCTTTCCAGCTCTTAACACTGTACTCTTGGATGGTTAGATAGGCCTACAAGATGGGCTAATGTAGAAAAAAAATAACTTAAGGTCATTCTGGGATGAATATTTTCTGGAAATCCCTAATTTTGTTTTACATTAAAGGAAATCATCTTGTCTCAGTTACAAATTTGACTGATAAATCATAAATAATGGCTTTTTTTCACCCTTTTGTATTTATTGCATTGCATATTGTATGTTCAGGGGTGACAGATTGATAGGCAGACATGGTATTTATGACTGGATGTAACTTTTTATACTTTGCGGTAAAATGGCTCTCCTACTGACTTTGTCCTATCAGTGCGGCTCTCATGAAAAAAATAGTGGCCACAAAAGACCACTGCTATAGATCATCAAATACTCTTAGGTCGACTACAAAATTAGCCCATGTATGACCATATTAGCCCGGTTTTGTCAACACTGCATTGGCTGCCTATTAACCCTCTGAGGTCTGAGCTGTTTTCTGGGCCCTGGAGGTGTTCTGACATGCTCTGACATTAGTGTTTTTTTCTGTTACTTGTGACATTTTCATGGCTAAAGTCTAATTACACTGTATTCAGCACAAACTCTGCTACAATAATATATCAGCAGCACATGTAAAAGTTTGTAGTTTTGAGATAATGACATTTATGCGTGGTTTGTGAAAATACAAAACAAAATTCTCACTGAAATAAGGCCATGAAACCCATACTGATTATTTCTTCACAAGACTTTTGAAAATTGTATGACGTAGCCTAGAATATTTGCTCCAAAACTATGTGAAAATCACCCTGACTGCTCATTCAGATAAGACAATATATTGATTTTAAATTTCTAAGACGTGTTTTGTGTGAAAAAGCCTTATGCGAAAAGGCGTGATCATCTCATGAATATGTAAGCTCTTAACACCTGAGAAAGACAAAGACACTCCCCTAACTGCCCTATTAGGAGCGATCAGGCCCTGTCATTCAGAGCAACCTTGCACAAAGAATGAGGAGATTTAAAAAAGAATGGCTTTTAGATTATTTGGATTTATTTACAACACCACATAATCCAAAAATACACAACAAATGACAAAAGAGCACATTGAAAACAATGATCCAAAGACAGAGACCTTTGTGCCATTCCTAAAAACATTGTACATACCTTTCATTTCCAAGGTGTTTGATTTTCACTTTACCATGTTCATGTGCAGAGACTCATGTGAATGTTGAAGTCAGCAGGACTCAGTTGCATCTGGTCCCTGAAAGAAAAAAAAAGAAAAAAGAAAAAACTGTGAACATACTGATATCAAGAGAAACTATAGGGCTGCACGATTTTGGGAATAGATTTTTGATTTTTCTGGTTAAAATTTCTTTTTAAAATTCACAGAATACACACACACACACACACGTTTCCAACAATATATAATGAACACCAGGTTTGTTGTGCCTTGTAGGCATAGGCTATGCAGTGCTGCATAAAATAATAATAACAATAAATGAAATCTTCCAAAAGATTTCAAGAACAACTACGCTAGAGAAAAATATATTGATTATCATATGTTACTTCAAATGTTTCCATTCGTTATGATGATATGAAATGAGATAATAGTAAAAACATAAAGCCTAATGTTTGGTGCATTTTTCCTTTCAAACGCAATCGCGCTCCAAAATATGATACATTCAAACGCAATCGCGCTCCAAAATATGATACATTCAAACGCGATCGCGCTCCAAATATGATACATTCAAACGCACAGCGCGCTCCAAAATATGATACATTCAAACGCCATCGCGCTCCAAAATATTAAACATTATGGTTATACATATCTATGTTTGAGCAGATATCCACAAACAGTATTTAACAGTAAACACGGGTCTAAATAGTATAATATTCACCATATATCTAGCAACAGTTCAACTGCAATGTGAAGTTTATGCAACAATACCATAAACTAATAAGTAATAATTTCTTACCTTACATCTTTCTTGTCTTCAAATCGCGTTCTTCTTCTTCTGGGGGTAAATCCAATGTAAGCTCAGACGTGTCTTCCAAACTCGACGAAAAGCAGAGACTTGTGAAGTGTTTTGGTGTTTTGTGTTTGAGGTAACGAGGGCGTTCGCGTTCCATGTGGAGATTTGCATGTGAATCACTTTTGCGCGAGTGGGCGTGTCGAATTAAAAGTAATTAGCAAGCGTTTGAGATACTGGACATCCTGTTGGTTTTATACAAATTACTTAAACAGAGAATATTTGTTTTCAGTTTGAATCCGATCATTTAAAAGTACACACTTAAATGTGTATAAAGATGTATGGCTCATAAATGTGTGACAAGTATTCGCTGAGTTTTGTTTCAGTTTATAGACGTGCTCAAGAAAAAAAAGTTCACCGCGACGGAGAGGCAGAACGCACACCCTGTTTATTTTCTTTATTTTACAAAAGCACAATGTTTTGATTTGATTGTAAGTGGACACATACAAAAGTAGAAATATCACAGATTATTTTTTTAGATTTCTTTGTTCTGTATAACCATAAATGACGGAGTAATTTAAGTTTATGTTGCTGCTATGTGAAAAAAATCCAGCAAAACGCGTCGGCGCGTTTCTTGACCTCAGAGGGTTAAACATCGTATACATTTTAAAATATTGCTGATTACTTACAAAGCACTAAATGGTTTAGCTCCGCAGTACCTCCCAACACTTCCCATAAATCCTGATGTACTTAGGGCTGTCACTTTACGTTCGAAAATCGATTGCACAATCGATCGGACCAACAATACAATACAATCGCCTACGTAGGCAAATTTGTTTGACATTTCTAATGGTAAACACAGCCAAGCCTGCATAATGTTCTTCACTGATGATATGGCAGTTCACTCTGCTTATTGTTTTTGGAGAATGTTGCACTCCTGTTTGTCATTGTGCACGAAACTTCACGGCAATAAATCATCAGGAATATTTGCTGACTTGTGCGCCCTTGTTACGTTCGTCCTAATGCCTGTTAGTTGTCTGTGTATTTGCCTATATTTGGCGTTGAAAATGGAAACGTCTTTAGACATGCAAAATCGATTTTAGAATTGATTCAATGAACACGTATGTCTCAAAAATCAAACAGCCCTACTCGTTACATCATAAGAAGAATGGCGTCTACGCTAATATTAGTCTCTCTGTTTATCCTGAGGTTTACCGCAGTCCGCCGGATCCAGGCCGTATCCGGATCTGATGAAGGACCTGTGCCTGGACTAGGGGTGTAACGGTTCACAAAATTCACGGTTCGGTTCGATACGACACGGTGTCACGGTTCGCTATGTTTTCGCTACAGTAAAAAGAAAGAAATGCCAGAGAAATTTCCTTGATTTTTAATTTATTAAAAAATATTATTTTTTTAAATAAGGGTGAGTTTTCCTACATCTTGAAACTTTTAGTTTTATAAATGGGGGTAATCTTTGAAGGATGAACACATAATGTTTTGGTCGTCATCACATTAAAAATAACATTATATGATAATGTTTGAGTTTTGAAGTGCTGGAAAAAGATGTGTAAAGTACTTGAAAGCATTTCACTATTCCAGCCAAACTTCCATGGTTACAGTTAGTGTTACTACAGTAAATCCATGGTGAATGCTGCTGATTTGTGGACTTAAAGCCTATAGCTAGTTCATTCACGGCACAATGTTTCTCCTGGTTTCCACGTCAGCGCTGTTTGACCTAATAGAGAGCTACGGTTAATAACGGAGAAATCTGAATGCCTCTCCCTTAATCTCACAGCGATGTTATTACTTCAGTAATTCGCGAATTCAAATGCTTTCTTTACTGGATCTCTTAGCGCTGTGTAGTAACAGTGTAGCTTGATCAAGATCGGCTCGCGCTGATGCGCTGCACTGACATTCCGCAAGGCAAAGTTTATTTATATAGCACATTTCATACACAATGGCAATTCAAAGTGCTTTACATAGAATAAATTAAAATAATAAAAAGAAATAAGAATAATTAAAACCGTTTAGAAAAATAAAATAAAATACAGTACAGTACAAACAGTCGGACGAACAGCGGCACAGTCCTCATTCAGTTAATGCACAGCTAAACAGAAGTGTTTTGAGTCTGGATTTGAATGTGACTACAGTAGGAGCACATCTGATCTCCGCTGGAAGCTGGTTCCAGCATAATAGCTAAAGCGGACTCGCCATGCTTAGAGTGAACCCTTGGTGTTTCTAGCTGATATGATCCTAATGATCTGAGTGATCTGTTGGGTTTATATTCAGTGAGCATATCTGCAATGTATTGAGGTCCTAGGCCATTGAATGATTTATATACCAGTAATAATACTTTAAAAGCAATCCTAAATCTAACTGGGAGCCAGTGTAAAGACCTGAGGATTAGTGTGATATGTTCATATGTTCAGGTTCTGCTCAGAATCCTGGCGGCAGCGTTCTGTATGAGCTGCATCTGTCTTATGGTCTTTTTGGGAAGGCCAGTGAGGAGTCCATTACAATAATCCACCCTGCTGGTGATGAAAGCATGAACAAGTTTCTCTAAGTCTTGTCTGGAAACAAAGCATCTAATTCTTGCAATATTTTTCAGATGATAGTATGCTGATTTAGTTATTGCTTTGACATGACTACTGAAACTAAGGTCTGACTCTAGTGTCACACCAAGATTCCTGACTTGATGTTTAGTTGTTTGACCCCTAGAGTGAAGGTATGCGTTCACCTTGAGAACTTCATCTTTGTTTCCAAACGCAATGACTTCAGTTTTGTCTTTGTTTAACTGAAGAAAGTTTTGGCACATCCAACTGTTGACTTCATCAATGCATTGGCACAGGGAGTCAATTGGGCTGTAATCGTTAGGCGATAGGGCTAAGTAGAGCTGTGTGTCGTCTGCATAGCTGTGGTAAGCAATTTGATTCTTTCTCATTATTTGGCTCATTGGGAGCATATACAGGTTGAACAGGAGTGGCGCAAGAATTGAGCCTTGAGGGACTCCGCATGTCATGGATGTCCACTCAGACTTATGGTCTACTATACTCGCATAATAACCTCTCCCATCTAAGTATGACCTGAACCATTTTAGGACTATCCCAGAAAGCCCCACCCAGTTTTCCAGCCTGTCAAGAAGTATGATGTGATCGACAGTGTCAAATGCAGCACTGAGGTCGAGTAGTACCAGCACTGATAATGTTCCTGTATCAGTATTTAAGCAAATATCGTTTATTATCTTTATGAGCGCTGTCTCTGTGCTGTGGTGCGGTCGGAAACCAGATTGAAAATTGTCAAAGTATCCATTCGAGCATAAGAATTTGTTCAGCTGATTGAAGACAACTTTTTCAGTGATCTTGCCTGTGAAAGGAAGATTTGAGATCGGTCTATAGTTGCTTAATATGGTCTTATCCAGATTGCTCTTTTTCAGGAGGGGCTTGACAACTGCAGTTTTCAGGGAGTTTGGAAAACTCCCAGAGAGAAGTGAGGCATTTACCACTTCTAGAAGATTTGCTTCTACACTGTTTAACACACTTTTGAAAAAATATGTGGGAAGTGTGTCAAGAGCGCAGGTTGATGTTTTAAGGTGCTGTACGGTTTCTCCCAAAATTTTGCCATCAATTTCTTTGAAATCAGACATAGTAACTACTTTCGCAGGTGGTCTGATCTGTCTGACCCCAGCACAACTCAAGGATGTGCTGATCGCCTTTCTGATTTTATTGATTTTCTCAGAGAAGAAAGAAGCAAACTCACTGCACTTGCTGTCTGAGAGCATTTCACTGGGAATCTGGCTTGGGGGGTTTGTCAGTCTCTCTACAGTAGCAAAAAGAGTGTGTGTGTTGTTAAAATTGCTGTTTATAATATCTGAGAAGAAAGTCTGTCTTGCTTTGCCTAGTTCCATATTGAAAGCATGGATGCTGTCTTTGTAGATGTTATAATGGACTACAAGTTTTGTCTTCCGCCACATGCGCTCTGCTTTTCTGCATTGTCTTATATTTTGCACTGCTGTTGAGTTTCTCCAAGGTGCTTTTTGTCTGCCACTCTTCAGATTTGAGATAACAGACTTCTTGATTACAGTTCTGTAAAGTCCTCAGCAAAGGCTGGAGAGTATTTTGGAGGCCTGTAAATTATAATAAGTAAAATGCGTGGAGCACCTTTTAACACAATACCCAGATATTTCGAAAGACGGGTAATTCCCAAATGATATTTGCTTACATTGATAGATATCTTTAATAATAGCAGCTAGACCCCCACCTATGTGCCTGCTGTTTTTTTGGTTGATATCTGGGGGCTTGCAGCAAAAGAGTGGGATAGTTTGGTTCCAGCATACACCAGTTCTTCCATTTTCTGTGAGAAGCACTGAAGTGGAGATGCTGGAGAGAGAGATAAAGTGTCTGGTGAGAGGGGCTGTTGCTCTGGTGTTATCGGAGGCTGTGATATGCTGTCCTGGCTTCCCTGGCTGTTTTCCAGGAAGTCTTCCTTGGGTGCTGAATCTTGGAGCAGAGATATATAAATTAGATATTGTCCTTTAGCACTCTTGAACCAAGTTTGTTTGGGTGGTGGCCATCCTGATGAAACGGTTGTCTCTGACTCCAGAAAAGGTTGAAGTTGTCAGTGAAGTTCACTCCTTTTATATTGCAGGTTTTCTGCAGCCATGTATTAAGTAGCCTGGATGCCAGCCGAACTTAGCCCCGCCCACAAAATGTTTAGGTCGGGAAGTTCGGTCTGGACTCGATCTGTTGAGGAGCTATTATGCCCGAACAAAAATTGTTCGGACCAATCAAATTGTCAGGGCGGGCTTTATACGATGATGGACAGATGAGCAACGTAATCATCTACGTCACCAACGAGCGCTTGGGTTATGACTGCCGCTGGAGAATTGAGATTTCACGAGTTCACACTTACAAATAAGTCAGATAGAATAAATGCATATTTGACGTGCTGTCTGAGGAGAGGCTCCGGGCTCGGTATTCGGCCCGAACCCAAAGTCCACTGATGAATGTTTGAACTTTCAGTCTTTTAAGTGTTTCAAAACGTTCATTGAAATCCTTCTTAAGGAGTTCTGACTGCTCCTTATGAATACCATTCTTCCCCACATGAATGATGAGTCGATTTGCAGTCTTATGTTTCATCAGAATGTTCTGAAGTTCCCTGTTTATATCAGAAGTTGTTGCTTGTGGAAGGCAGCACGTAGTTGTATCCCTGCTGCTAATGTTTCTGATTATGGAGTCCCCCACTATCAGAGTCACTATCAGAGTGCCGCTGTCTGCTCGACCTTGAGCGCCAGTTAGCATCAGTGTTAGCTACTGGCCCATTCAGTCTGTGTTTGGGGATTCCTCATTTACATTCATTAGTACTTCAAATCTGTTCTCAAGATGTATAGGCGGTGGTAGGAGACCAGTGTTTGCAATCCTTGTCAGAGCTGTATCTGGGGTAGAGGATGCTACTGCGGTAATATGTGATGCTCGTGACAATCTGATGTCTCGAGTGCCTTTGGGTCTCGCTCCCTGTTTGTGCCATCGATTTGTAAGTCGATCGGCTTGTTTCTCTACCTGTCGAGGAGCACTAGTTTCATGGGACTCACCGGCTATATGCTGAGGGTGTCTATGACGAAGCTCTGTTGTGTGTTCTGTCTGGTTTGGTGGTCCCGTAAGTAACTTTGTTTCAAGAACTGCAATCCTTTGTAAAAGTTTGTGGCAGTTAGTGCAGCAAGTAGATTCTTGAACCAGAAGAGGCATTTTCTCTCTTATCCTCATGTAGGCAGTTGTGTTTTCCTTTCCCCGGAATGTAAGCTGGTCGGGTGAAAGAATTCTGCATTTTTGTAGTAATCTTAACTTTGTCGTTTGAGCACTGTGCTGATTTGCTGAAGTTAAAATTAGGTGATAAAAGGAGATAAAATATAAAAGTATAGAAGATGAAATATAAAAGCGATAGAGCAAAGCGCGGAGCAGTAAGCAAGATCGTCCGAACAGTAGCTGAGCAGGAAGTCAGCAAAAGCTTAGCGCAGTTTCGTTCCGCTTGTTGGGCAACGTTGTGGTGTCAGCACGACTGCTAACAAAATTTTGGTCGCACCAAATCGTTCGGTTTGCAATGCGTACCGAACCGAAAGCCTCGTACCGAACGGTTCAATACGAATACGTGTATCGTTACACCCCTAGCCTGGACACGACGACAACGCAGTCCTGAAGTGTCAACTAGTCTCGCCCCTGTGAAGGCCTCCCTCCCCTCCCTTTACCTCTGTATAGATCAAACGTTGTTGGGATAATTACGGTTCGCGTGGCTACGCGGAAGCGATTAAAATTCTGTATTACAAATTTTAAGGCCAGACAAGTAGTATGTTGAGGGTTGATTTGTAGGGAAGGACTACACACCTGCGCACATATTCAAATGCACATACCTATAGACTGAACTCGTAATACGCATGTGCACGCCATCAGCATTCTCATCTTTATTCTAGAGCTGCTATAAAAGCCAAAACAATCTCTGTTACTTTAATTTCCTATTATCACTGTGAAGCCGCTTTGGAACAATCAACATTGTTCAAAGCGCTATATAAATGAAGATGAATTGACAAAATTACTCAAGTAACCGCACGCCGACACGTTGCATCTATTGAGCCTTCATCAGGGTGTGGGTAGCAAACACACTCAGAGTCCTTTTAAGCAGCAATTAGTTAATCATGTGACAATCACCTGGTTACGTAATATAGAATAGTCAAAAATCACAATAGAGAAGAAATTATTAGATAAATAGTGAAGACATATCTCACCAAAACATCCACAAAAAACGCACAATATAATATAACAATGCACTAAAGTGTAACTAACTTGTTCTTGAGAAGCTGAAGAGGCTTGATGGCTCTAAAGCCACAGGATTAGATTCTATTCCATCTAGAATCGTGAGGGATGCCCCTGAGATCATTACTCCGAGCATTACTCCTATTATAAACAGGTCGATAAGAACAAGGATACTTTCCCAATGACCTCAAGATTGCCAGAGTGATTCCATTATATAAGAAAGGGAGTAAACTAGACCCTGGTAATTATACACCTGTCTCAATTCTCGGTTGTCTGATCATTTTTGAACAGATTGATAATTACTGTGTTACTGTCGACCATTGTGTTTTAAGTCAAGTCACCTTCATTTATATAGCGCTTTTAACAGTATGGATTGTTTCAAAGCAGCTTTACAGTGATACTAGAAATTAGTGTAACAGTGAAGTTGCTCTAACAGAAAACCCTTAACGCGCTCCGACCGCCCATCCGCACAAAAAGTGCCTGGTGTCTCAAGAACGCACTCCTGAAATAGGTTTGAAGGAGCAAACGATTATCTGTTTTCTCTGCGCAAACCTCAAAAATGCAGACGCCGCACACATGCGCATCACGTGTTCGGTCGAAAGGTATGCGGGCAAATATATGCGCAGGCGTGTTGTCCTTCACAAATCAACCCTCAACAAACTATTTGTAAGGCCTTAAATTTATAATTCAGAAATTGTCACGTCTGCGTAGCCACGCAAACCAGAATTATCCCAACAACGTTTTTTCTGTATAGAGGTAAAGGGAAGGAGGCCCTCACAGGGGAGAGACTACTTGACACTTCAGGACTGCGTTATCATCGTGTCCTGGTCCTAGTCCTTCATCAGATCTGGATACGGCCTGGATCCGGCGGACTGCGGTAAACCTCGGGATAAACAGAGACTAATATTAGCGTATACGCCATCCTTTTTATGATGTACCAAGTACATCAGGATTTATGGGAAGTGTTCCCGGTCCTTATTCATTAAATTGAATAAGACTTAATATTTAGTTGCAAATCCTTTGCTTGCAATAACTGCATCAAGCCTGTGACCCATTGACATCACCAAACTTCTGCATTTTTCTTTTGTAATGCTTTTCCAGGCTTTCACCGCAGCCTTTTTCAGTTGTTGTTTGTTTTGGGGGGTTACTCCCTTCAGTCTCTTTTTTAGCAGGTAAAATGCATGCTCTATAGGGTTTAAGTCTGGAGATTGACTTGGCCAGTCTAAAACGTTCCCTTCTTGCCCCTGATGAACTCCTTTGTTGTTTTGCCACTGTGTTTTGGGTCATTATC
Organism: Leuciscus leuciscus; assembly: GCF_965113295.1. Lineage (NCBI taxonomy): Eukaryota > Metazoa > Chordata > Actinopteri > Cypriniformes > Leuciscidae > Leuciscus > Leuciscus leuciscus. Next base: position 995,398 of record NC_138725.1, read on the forward strand.
TTGCTGCATGATGAAGGATCTCCCAATCAGTTTGGTTTCATCTTTCTGTAAATTGGCAGACAAAATGTCTATACACTTCTGAGTTCATTGTGCAGCTGCCATCATGTGTTACATCATCAGTGAAGATTAATGAGCCCATCCCAGAAGAAGCCATGCAAGCCCAAGCCATGACATTACCTCCACCATGTTTCACAGATGAGCTTGTGTGTTTGGGGTCATGAGCAGATCTTTTTTTTTTTTTCCAAACTTTAGCCATTCCATCACTTTGGTAAAGGTTAATCTTTGTCTCATCAGTCCATACAACTTTGCCCCAGAATGTTTAAGGCTTGTCTCTGTTCTTTTTGGCAAATTTCAGCCTGGCCTTCATATCCTTCTTGCTAATGAAATGTTTGCATCTTCTGGTGTAGCCTCTGTACTTTTGTTCATTAAGTCTTCTGTGAACAGTAGATTGTGATACCTTCACTCCTGCCCTCTGGAGGTTGTTGCTGATGTCACTAACAGTTGTTTTATGGTCTTTCTTTACAGCTCTCACAATGTTTCTGTTGTCAACTGCTGATGTTTTCCTTGGTCTACCCTTTCGAGGTCTGTTACTTAGTATACCAGAGGTTTCTTTCTTCCTCAGGACATTCCAAATGGTTGTACTGGCTATGGCCAATGTTTGTGAAATGGCTCTGATTGATTTTCCATTTTCTCTCAGGTTCACAATTGCTTGTTTTTCACCCATGGACAGCTCTCTGGTTTTCATGTTGGTTACACGTCTGACTATAAATGCAGTCTGCACAGGCAAAACCAAAATCTGAAACTGAGCGCAGACATTCAGTGCTATTTATTGTTTAAATAATCAATGTAATAGGACACACCAGGGCAACAAAACACACCTGCCAGTCACATGTTCCAATACTTTTGGTCACATGAGCAATGGGTGGATTCAAACAAAAGGTTATATCTTCTAAGTTGTGTATCAGATCCAGATGTAAATACCTGGAAATAAAAGCTGAAATGTTGATCTCTTCCCTCATATTCATCTTTTGATGTCAAACCCAAATATTTTCAGTCTACAGAAGAATGAAAGGAATTGCCACTGTTCCAATACTTTTGGAGGGGACTGTATATCTCCAGATAAAAATAGGCAGATGCAAATGATCAATTCGTCGCCATTCACTTGCCTTTTGACGCCACCTTTTCCACCTCTTCACAATCATGGAAAGTTTCAAGGACATATCAATTTATAAAAAGGCATCAAATGATCATAATATTTTATAGCTCTTGTCTACTTTCTACCATTACATCAGGACTCACTTTCATGTCCTTTCACTTTATATTTCTCTCGGTTAATTATTTTGATGTACTGAAAATTTAATTTAATATTTTTTTCTTTCATGTCAGACCTGATGGAAGTGAAGGAGGAGAGTGAAGAACTGATTGAAGTGAAGGAGGAGAGTGAAGAACTGATGGAAGTGAAGGAGGAGATTGAAGAACTGAATGAAGTGAAGGAGGAGAGTGAAGAACTGAGTGAAGTGAAGGAGGAGAGTGAAGAACTGAATGAAGTGAAGGAGGAGAGTGAAGAACTGAGTGAAGTGAAGGAGGAGAGTGAAGAACTGATGGAAGTGAAGGAGGAGAGTGAAGAACTGAGTGAAGTAAAGGAGGAGAGTGAAGAACTGAGTGAAGTGAAGGAGGAGAGTGAAGAACTGAGTGAAGTGAAGGAGAGTGAAGAACTGAGTGAAGTGAAGGAGGAGAATGAAGAACTGAGTGAAGTGGAGGAGGAGAGTGAAGAACTGAATGAAGTGAAGGAGGAGAATGAAGAACTGAGTGAAGTGGAGGAGGAGAGTGAAGAACTGACATTTTTAAAGGAAAGAAGAGCCAAGAAATCTTTCACCTGCACTCAGTGTGGAAAGAGTTTCACAAGCAAACAAAATCTTGAGATTCACATGAGGATCCACACCGGAGAGAAGCCGTTCTCATGTGATCAATGTGGGAAGAGTTTCAGTCGATCATCATCCCTTAACGCTCACACGATGATCCACACCGGAGAGAAGCGGTTCTCATGTGATCACTGCGGCAAAACATTTCTTAGGGCATCAGTCCTGAAGACACACCTGAGAGTTCATATGAAGGAGAAGCCACATTTATGTTCTGTGTGTGGAAAGAGTTTTTCACTTCTGCTGTATTTACATATACATCAGAAAATTCACACTGGTGTGAGAGAGTACATGTGCTTTGAGTGTGAGAAGACTTTTACTACAGCAAACAGTTTAAAACTGCACCAGAGAATTCACACTGAAGAAAAACCTTACAAGTGTTCACACTGCGACAAGAGATTTAGTCAGCCATCAAATCTGAAAACACATGAGATGATCCACACTGAAGAACAACCTTACAAGTGTTCACACTGTGACAAGAGATTCAGTCAGCCAGTACATCTGAAAACACACGAGAGGATCCACACTGGAGAAAAACCTTACAAGTGTTCACACTGTGACAAGAGATTCAGTCTGTTAGGAAATCTGAAAACACATGAGAGGATCCACACTGGAGAACAACCTTACAAGTGTTCACACTGTGACAAGAGATTCAGTCAGCCAGTACATCTGAAAACACATGAGATGATCCACACTGGAGAACAACCTTACAAGTGTTCACACTGTGACAAGAGATTCAGTCAGTCATCAAATCTGAAAACACATGAGATGATCCACACTGGAGAACAACCTTACAAGTGTTCACACTGTGACAAGAGATTCAGTCTGTTAGGAAATCTGAAAACACATGAGAGGATCCACACTGGAGAACAACCTTACAAGTGTTCACACTGTGACAAGAGATTCAGTCTGTTAGGAAATCTGAAAACACATGAGATGATCCACACTGGAGAACAACCTTACAAGTGTTCACACTGTGACAAGAGATTTAGTCAGACATCAACTCTGAAAACACATGAGAGGATCCACACTAGAGAGAAGCCGCACATGTGTGATCAGTGCGGGTCGAGTTTCTCTATTAAAAGTCGCCTGAATCTACACATGAAGATCCATGCAGTGGAGAAACCACTTCAACACAGTCTGAGATCACGGTAAGTAGTTTATTTTCATGTGCTGAGCAACAAAGTCTCTTCTGTGTAAGTTAGCCACACATCACCCTATAGCAAAATCTCTCCTCTCCACCTTTAGCCGGTGTGTGGTGTGCCGGTTGTTGATTGATATCTATTAACTTGTGTTCAACCAACAGTAATGTCTATTTTGTCAGTTCAGATCAATGCAAAAAAAACACAAATTCGCTCTCTGACTACGGTTAGGGTTAGTAATAATGACATCAGGATTTATGGGAAGTGTTCCCGGTTCCAGCTGACCTAATCTATCCAGCCTAACATTGAATTATTGAAGTCTATAATGTATTATGTGTACTCTAGTCCAAAGAGATGTCTTTAATCTAGCTTTGAACTGACAGAGTGCGTCTGCTTCCCGGACAATGGTAGGAAGACAGTAGGAAAAGGATCTACTGCCAGCAGTCGATTTTGATATTCTAGGTATTATTAACTGGCCGGAAGTTTGAGATTGCAATAGGCGTGAAGGACTATAATGCGTTAAGAGCTTGCTCAAGTACTGCGGAGCTAAACCATTTAGTTCTTTGTAAGTAATCAGCAATATTTAAAAATGTATACAATATTCAATAGGCAGCCAGTGCAGTGTTGACAGAACTGGGCTAATGTGGTCATACTTCCTGGTTCTGGTAAGAACTCGAGCTGCTGCGTTTTGGACCAGCTGTAGTTTGTTTATTAAGCGTGCAGGGCAACCACCCAGTGGAGCATTACAATAATCTAGCCTTGATGTCATGAACACATGAACTAATTCAGTCCCTCCAGGATTTCACGATTTTTTGTGTGATTTTTGCGATCAAAATGACTGATTTTGTGGTGGTGTAGCAAATTAGCTCTATGAAATATGAATAGGCCTAATCAATAATAACTGGTTATAATTGATTATGAACATTTGGATCAGTTAATATAATTAACTTAATGCCGTAAGTTAATATTACAATCAATTAGCCTGTTTGTCCCGTGAACAATCAGGATTAATTGTTTATTAACTCTAAGAAATGTACATTTCCGGGGCATGGGAAATGTCTTTCTTAATTTACAGTACTACTAAGAGCAGTAGCAAAAATATAAATGATTAGTGACTCCAGTTATGAGCTTGAGACACGGACAACTTTACGTGTGACATGAACAAGATTTTATTAACTAGTCTAAACACTTAAACTACTCTAACATACACACACATACATGCATACAGTTTACTAAGGGAAAGAGAGCTGAAGCAGAATACAGGAAAGCAAGAAGTTATAGCATTGTTTGAAATTCAGCAGATCAACAGCCTAGTTCTAACATGCCCTTCTTTAAAGGGGTAAGGATACTTAACCCTCTGGGGTCTGAGCTGTTTTCTGGGCCCTGGAGGTGTTCTGACATGCTCTGACATTTGTGGTTATTTCTGTTACTTGTGACATTTTCATGGCTAAAGTCTAATTACACTGTATTCAGCACAAACTCTGCTACAATAATATATCAGCAGCATGTATGTAAAAGTTTGTAGTTTTGAGATAATGACATTTATGCGTGGTTTGTGAAAATACAACAAAAAAAATTCTCACTGAAATAAGGCCATGAAACCCATACTGATTATTTCTTCACAAGACTTTTGAAAATTGTATGACGTAGCCTAGAATATTTGCTCCAAAACTATGTGAAAATCACCCTGACTGCTCATTCAGATAAGACAATATATTGATTTAAATTTTTTACGACGTGTTTTGTGTGAGAAAGCTTTATGCGGGAGGTCATTGATATGTAAGCTTTTCACACCTGAGAAAGACAAATACCCTCCCCTAACGGCCCTATTAGGAGCGATCAGGCCCTGTCATTCTGTGCAACCTTGCACAAAGAATGAGGAGATTTAAAAAAGAATGGCTTTTATATTGTTTGGATTTATTTACAACACAACATAATCCAAAGATACACAACAAATGACAAAAAAGCACTTATTGAAAACAATGATCCAAAGACAGAGACCTTTGTGCCATTCCTAAAAACATTGTACATACCTTTCATTTCCAAGGTGTTTGATTTTCACTTTACCATGTTCATGTACAGAGACTCATGTGAATGTTGAAGTCAGCAGGACTCAGTGGAGCATCTGGTCCCTGAAAAAAAAAAAAAAAAGTGAACATACTGATATCAAGAGAAAGGCCTGCACGATTTTGGGAATAAATTTGAGATTTTTCTGGTTAAAATTGCTTTTTAAAATTCACAGAATACACACACACACACACACACACACACACACACACACAAATGTTTCCAACAATATATAATATAATGAACACCAGGTTTGTTGTGCCTTGAAGGCATAAGCTATGCGCAGTGCTGGATAAAATAATAATAACAATAGCCTATAGCAGCCTTTAAATCTTCCAAAAGATTTCAGTAACAACTAAGCTAGAGAAAAATATATTGATTATCATGTTACTTCAAATGTTTCCATTCTTTATGATGATATGAAATGAGATAATAGTAAAAACATGAAGCCGTTTGGTGCGTTTTGCTTTTCAAACGCGATCGTGGTCCAAAATATGATACATTCAAACGCGATCGCGCTCAAATATAAAACATTATGGTTACCATATACATATCTACGTTTGAGCAGATATCCACAAACACAACAGTAAACACGGGTCTAAATATTATAATATTCACCATATATCTAGCAACAGTTCAACTGCAATGTGAAATTTATGCAACAATAACAAACTAATATGTACGAATTTCTTGCCTTACATCTTTCTTGTCTTCAAATCGCGTTCTTCTTCTTCTGAGGTAAATCCAATGTAAGCTCACGACGAAAAGCAGAGACTTGTGAAGTTTTTCGTGCTTTGTTTTTGAGGTAATGAGCGTGTCATCGTTCCATGTGGAGATTTGCATGTGAATCTCTTTTGCGCGAGTGGGCGTGGTCAAATTAAAAATAATTAGGAAGCGTTTGAGAAGCTGGACATCTTGTTGGTTTTATACAAATTACTTAAACAGAGAATATTTGTTTTCAGTTTGAATCCGATCATTTAAAAGTACACACTTAAATGTTTATAAAGGTATAGTAACCAAAAGTCCAAATCATAGTCTCTGCTGCACCAATTTAACTGATATAAATACTTGTGTAGAACATTGCATAGAAACCGTGTCTATTCCTCGTTTAGTGAGATCAAATAATAAATCTACTGCAGGATCTAGGAAAAATCTAATTGTTATTAAAGCAGAAAATGTTGCTATTAGTAAACAAAAACTATTTCTAAAGCTAGGTCTTCTAAACATTAGATCACTCACACCTAAGGCAGTTATTGTAAATGAAATAGTCACAGATAATAGCTTCGATGTACTTTGCCTTACTGAAACCTGGCTTAAACCAAATGATTATTTCGGTCTAAATGAGTCTACTCCTCCTGGATACTGTTATAAGCATGAGCCCCGTCTGATTGGTCGTGGCGGCGGTGTTGCAACAATCTATAGAGATATTCTCAATGTTACTCAGAAAACGGGTTATAAGTTTATTTCGTTTGAAGTACTTGTACTAAATAATACGCTCTTAGATGTTAGAAAAACATCCCTTTTATCTCTAGCCTTGGCTACCGTATATAGACCGCCTGGGCCTTATGCTGATTTCCTAAAAGAGTTTGCAGATTTTCTCTCAGACCTATTAGTCAATGTCGATAAAGCATTAATTGTTGGAGATTTTAACATACACGTAGATAATCCAAATGATGCGTTAGGAGCTGCGTTTACAGATTTATTAAATTCATTTGGGGTCAAGCAAAACGTCACCGGACCAACTCATCGTCTTAATCATACACTCGATTTAATTATATCACATGGAACCGATCCAACCAATATAGATATCATTCCACAAAGTGATGAAGTCACTGATCACTACATGGTAACTTGCATATTACGTACTGCTGTAATATGTCATGCGGCGTCGCGTTATCAACCAGGCAGAACAATCCTTCCATCCACCATAGATAATTTCTCAAATTGCTTATCTAATCTGTCTCAGCTGCTGCCTGAACCCAAACAAACAGATGAACTAGAAGAACTAACTAGCACTATGAGCACCATTCTCTCTAGAACATTGGATGTGGTTGCACCTATTAAATTAAAAAAGGTCAGAGAGAAAAATAAAGCACCATGGTACAACAATACTACGCATGTTTTAAAGAGAGAAACCCGTATTTTAGAGCGTAAATGGAAACAAACTAATTTAGAGGTCTTTAGAATCGCGTGGAAAGACAGTATGTCACGTTATAAAAAGGCCCTAAAAGCGGCCAGGGCTGAGCACCTCCGCAAACTAATAGAAAACAACCAAGACAATCCAAGGTTTTTATTTAACACCGTGGCTAGACTAACAAATAAACAGACGTCACCCGAACAAAATATCCCGTTACAGTTCAGTAGTAATGATTTCATGAACTTCTTCACTGAGAAAATAGAAAGCATCAGAACCACAATTGTAAACGTTCAATCTTCAATCGCGCCTTATAATTCAGCTTCAATTATCACCCCGCAAGAACAATTACAGTGCTTTACAACTATAGAACAAAAAGAGTTAAATAAACTTATCACTTCATCTAAAACAACAACATGTTTATTAGATCCTATACCAACTAAACTACTGAAAGAAGTGTTACCTGTAGTGGAAGAGCCTCTCCTCAATATTATTAACTCATCTTTATCTTTAGGTCATGTTTCAAGAACATTTAAACTGGCAGTTATAAAACCTCTCATTAAGAAACCACAATTAGATCATAATAACCTAGCAAATTATAGACCCATTTCAAATCTTCCATTTATGTCTAAAATATTAGAAAAAGTGGTGTCCGCTCAACTGGGCTCTTTCTTGCAACAAAATGATATCTATGAAAAGTTTCAGTCTGGATTCAGACCGCATCATAGCACTGAAACTGCGCTCGTTAAAATCACAAATGATTTACTTTTAGCTTCTGACCAAGGCTGTATCTCAATACTAGTTTTACTTGATCTTAGTGCTGCGTTCGATACTATAGATCACACATTACTCACACGATCGACTACAAAATTATACTGGTGTTCAAGGACAAGCACTAAGCTGGTTCAAATCATACCTATCTGACCGCTACCATTTTGTCTATTTAAATGGAGAAAAATCGATCATAACTCCAGTAAACTATGGAGTGCCGCAGGGATCTGTATTAGGCCCTCTGTTATTTTCAATATATATGATGCCACTTGGAAATATTATAAGGAAACATGGAATTAGTTTCCATTGTTATGCTGATGACACTCAAATATATATTTCATCACGGCCGGATGAAAACGCTAAATTTTCCAAATTGACAGAGTGTGTTAAAGATATAAAAGATTGGATGACGCGTAATTTTCTTTTATTAAATCCAGACAAGACAGAGGTAATACTTATCGGTTCAAAAAAACGCCCACAAAACCTCGCACAATACAACTTTAACATCATAGGATGTCCTGTTACTTTATCCTCTACAGTAAAAGACCTGGGTGGTATCCTCGATTGCAACCTGTCTTTTGAAAATCATATTTCATATGTTACAAAAACAGCCTTTTTCCACCTTAGAAACATTAAGCTACGTAATATGCTATCAGTTTCTGATGCAGAAAAGTTAGTTCATGCATTCATGACCTCGAGACTGGATTACTGTAATGCTTTATTAGCTGGTTGTCCTGCATCCTCAATAAACAAGCTACAGTTAGTCCAAAATGCCGCCGCTAGAGTTCTTACTAGATCAAGAAAATATGATCATATAACACCGATTTTATCATCACTGCATTGGTTACCTATAAAGTTCCGTATTAATTACAAGGTATTGCTACTGACTTATAAAGCCCTAAACGGCTTAGCTCCAGTCTATTTAACGGATCTTCTATCGCCCTATAATCCATTGCGCTCTTTAACCCTCTGGAGTCTGAGCAGTTTTCTGGGCCCTGGAGATGTTCTGACATGCTCTGACATTTGTGCTTTTTTCAGTTATTTATAAACATGTTAATGGCAAAGGTGTAAATTCATTCTATATAGCACAAACAGGGCTACCAAAATATGTGATCACCATGCATGTATATTTTTGAATTTTTAAGAGAATAATGTTTATGCGTGGTTATTGAAAAAAATAAAAATGAAAGTTGCTGAAATAAGACCACAAACCTCATAATAAATATGTGTCAATAAGACTTGACTAATGGATGTTGTCGCTTTTAGTTCTGGCTTCAAAATTATGTGAAAATAGTCTTGCTTTATCGTTCACATAAAACAATACATTAAATTAAATTGATGTAAAACAGGTTTTGCTTGGAAAGCCAATATGCGAGGGGGGAGTGGTTTACACCTGAGAATACAATGTCCCACCCACTCTGCATAATTAGCCATTCATTCAGGTGTGACACTGACTGAGCCACAATGCAAGGACAAAAGATATATTTAGAAGAAGACTTATATTGACCATTTAAGATTTTGCTTACATCTATCTTGTAAATATGTTTTGCTATTTTATTAAAAAGGTTACAATTACAACAATAATTACAATTTCAACAATATTTCAAGTGTACTCTTTCTTTGTGTAAAAAAAAAAAAAAAAAGATTATAGGCCTACATTTTATCTATGTATTCATTAGTTTGAATAGGCTATAGCCAACATTGGAACAGCTAACATCTTAGTTGATGACTTTATTTTTGACAAAAATTGTATTTTATATATATAGAAATTGCTAAACAAAAGCTTATTTGATGTGGCAGTATATTCTACAGTAAAAACTGTACCCAAATCTAGTCAACAAAATGTTGTCTTTCATATTTCGCCTGACTGTAACGTTGTTTTTATGAAATATTAGGGCATATAAATGTTAATTTGCAGTTTAATACGTTGCTTATACAAATAGCCTACATTTCGATTTTTACTCATCTCAGTATAGCAATACAGTTTGCTAAAACATCATCATTCATTCACACACGCGATTTAAATTTAAACTGTCTTTTTGCAAGCTGTGGTAAACAGCGCGCATCTCTGCCGTTCATTCATTCATAAACAGAAACCCGATTCACGTGAGAAGGAAAAAAACTTACTACAGTATTCCTCAGCTCGCTCCTCGATATACCCGCACTTCTGAGGTACATTTTCCATTATTATTATTCCTCACAGCGCTGTGAGACGGTGTAAACAAGTAATGATCTGAATAAACTTGTGTTTTCTCGAGCTGATATGGGGGCGTTCACAGGTTTGCGTGGATTGCCTCAATCATTTGCGTTTGAATAGCGTGCGCTCTCCGTGGGCGGAGTCACATTACATTTGAATGAGCTGTAATGAGCTCGACTGGAATCGCTCTCTTTTAATACAGATTTCACAAGATGAGAATATTTGTTTTTTATATAAATGACTTCATTTAAAAGAAGAGAATTCAAGCTTCATGCCTGTGTGTCTGTATGCCTGTTTGACTGAGTATTCGCTGAGTTATTGTTCATTTTCGGACGCGTTTCAGAATGGACTTCACTGACAGAGAGAAGGCAGAACTCGCTTCGTGTTTATTTTTCTTTATTTGGCAAAAAGCACAACACTTTGTTTTTATTGTGAGTACACACAGAAATAATACACATTTAACAGAATCGATTGATGTATGAAACTCCTATGGAAAATCAAAGTCAACAGAGTATTTATGAGTTTCTATTACACTGATAAAAAAAAAAGCGAGCTGATATCGCCGGCGATACAGCCGACCTCAGGGGGTTAAGATCACTAAATTCAAGGCTTTTGGTCATACCTAGGATATCCAGAACCACCAAAGGAGGGAGAGCATTTTCACATTTGGCTCCAAAACTCTGGAATAGTCTTCCTGATACTGTTCGTTGCTCAGACTTGCTCTCCCAGTTTAAAACTAGATTAAAGTCGCATCTCTTCAGCCAGGCATTCATATAATCCTACAGTTCAAACTACAATCCGGCCTCTAGCTCATAAATGCCAGAGGAGAACTGGCCCCCGACTGAGCCTGGGTTCTCCCAAGTTTTTTTTTTCTCCATTAGGTCACCTGATGGAGTTTTAGGACACCATTAGGTCACTTGGAGTTTTTCGGTTCCTTGCCACTGTTGCCTTTGGCTTGCTCAGTTGAGGATATTTTGAGGATATTTTGGGGATATTTAATTTAATTTGATCAATCAATAAATTCCACTAGAAACAAACCTTGTTGTATTATTTTAATGTAATACTGTGAAGCTGCTTTGATACAATCTGTATTGTGAAAAGCACTATACAAATATACTTGACTTGACTTGACTATATGGCTCATAAATGTGTGACAAGTATTCGCTGAGTTTTGTTTCAGTTTATAGACGTGCTCAAGAAAAAAAAGTTCACCGCGACGGAGAGGCAGAACGCACACCCTGTTTATTTTCTTTATTTTACAAAAGCACAATGTTTTGATTTGATTCTAAGTGGACACATACAAAAGTAGAAATATTACAGATTCTTTTTTTATATTTCTTTTTTCTGTATGACCATAAATGACGGAGTAATTTAAGGCCATGTCCACACTAATACGTTTTCGTTTGAAAACGCATCTTTTTCTCTCCGTTTTGGCCTTCCGTCCACACTGAGACGGCGTTTTTATTAATGAAAACGAAGCTTTTTGAAAACGCACTCCAAAGCGTATACATTTGAAAACGCCGTTTTTGCGTCGTAGTGTGGACTGTGAAACCGGAGGGATTTAAAAACGATGACGTAAATTTAGTCATGTGACGCATATTGTACCAATAGATATTCATGTTTATACCAGTATTGTGGCTGTTATGTGCTATTCACTTTCACACTGTGGCTAAAAAATATTCTACATACACACTCTTCATATCACAGTCCTGCAAAGATGACAGAATTTAGCCTACTCACATTTGCTGTCCTGCGGTGATACATGAGAGCAGTCGCGTTTTAGACCAAACATATGGTGTCTGCGTGCGACCTGGACGCATCAGTGAATGGTGAGATATTTTACTAAATAAAATTATCCTGTCAGAAGAATTGCGCGATAACTTCATTATTTATTTTTCCATCTGAATCATATCAGTGAGCTTTTGTGGGGTTTTACACATGCGCAGTAAAGGTGAATTGAGCGTTTTCAGGCGTTTTCAAAAGTTTCTCATCCACACTGAAACGTACGAAAACGCTTGAAAACGCTAGTGTGGACGGAGAGCGTTTCTAAACGAAAACGCCGTTTTCAAATGTATCCGGATTAATGTAGACGTAGCCTAAGTTTATTGTGCTACTATGTGAAGACGCCGGCGCGTTTGCCGACCTCAGAGGGGTTAATGTATCAAATAATGAGACTAAGTTTGATACTTGCATGTCTCGCCCATTTGAATTAAACTGTCCTGATGCAATTTGTTGAGGCTCCAGTTGATCTTTGCTGATGTGGTCTTGATGAGAGAGTGACCAGACCAGTGGTGAGTGACCAGACCACCAAACCAGTGGTTTTCAGAGTATCTTTGGTGAATGGAAAGACAAGGCCTCAGCCTGGCACAAGCTTGGTGGGTCCTTAGAGGCTTCTAGTTCAGCATCATCTTCACGTCAGCATTTCAGAAATGGACTAAGCGAGAGCTAAGAGCTGATCAGTGACTTTAAACCGTGAAGATGGCACAACCTCTGGAGCTGTGTGAGCCAATGAGAAGATTTCCCTTTGGAGGGAAATTTTACGACCCATTGTCCCTTTGAACATGCAATTTGATTGGATTTTTAACACAAGAATCTTTAAGATGCTTATAATACTAATGCGTCACAAAGTTAGCAGAATGTAATGTAAATTAACAAAACGGGGATGAAAATTGGAGTTTATAGATACCAAAGATGCCACACATTTGATTTGGTTAATAATATTATCCAAAGTCTGAAATATGAACCCAATAGAGTTTACAAGAATACAAAAGACAACCACATAAAAGGAAAATCATGAGATCGGAAAATTAGATACATGTTTACACGTTTCTCAAATGGTTATAGAATACATAGAATTAAGTCGCAGCTTTCTGGACATTCTTTTGGATCGTAAAATCCTCTTATCCGTCTCTGTGTGTCCTGTAACAAGACACCATGTTCTGCCAGTGTGTTAGCTTCATTTGGGATGTTAGTTTTTGGGGGAAGTTTCACAGGCATGATTATTAATTAAATAAATGAATAATTTGTGTGTGTCTGATTGGTCCAGGCGCTACAGTGGTAATTTCTTTCTGGTGATTTTTATATTTTATAATTAGGACATCACATTTACCATAACAGTATTATGTCAGATGCAGAATGACCTATGTAAATATTAACAGCAGGTGTAGTAATTTATACTGTAAAACTGTGTGTAAATCCTGAGTTGAGGGGTCCTGAGCTGCAGTAGGCAACCTGTTACTTACAGTGCAGCGTTTTGCAAGACGTCCCCACTGCGTTAAGCTACGCAATACGAAGTGACCGTTCGAAAGGGAACTACTCGGTTACTATCGTAACCTCAGTTCCCTGAGAGTAGGGAACGAGTATTGCGTAGCCGGCGTTTTTCGGGGACTAATATAGGCTAAGGCCGCGCCCCCTTGGCGGGCTCTGACGTGTAATGGCGTGATGCTGGCTCATTTAAAATAGTAATTAGACGTAATTTAGAAATGTATAATTGTAAATTAGCAATGAATGAATACAATTTTTCGTCAGGGAGACTACAATGCACTGCCTGATGCGATACTGTAGTAGACGATTGCATAGTTATAATTTTGTCCCTGATATTATCAATCTTATAAGTGAAGAAGTTCATAAAGTCATTACTGCAGTGCTGCTTGGAAACTTCTGGGCTTGAGGATTTATTTTTCGTTAGTTTAGCCACTGTTTCAAATAAATACCTAGGGTTTTGTTTATTTTTTTCTAATAGGGTTGTAAAATAAGCAGATCTAGCAGCTTTTAAGGCTTCTCTGTATGCAATCAAACTCTCTTTCCAAGAAATGCGAAATACCTCTAGTTTTGTTTTCTTCCAGTTTCGTTCCATCTCTCTGGCTGCTCTCTTAAGGGCCCGAGTGTGCTCGTTGTACCACGGCGTTTACGACTATTTTCTTTAATCTTCTTTAAGCGCAACAGAGCAACTGTGTCTAAAGTGCTGGAAAAGAGAGAGTTAAAAGTTTCTGTTGCTATATCTAGTTCTGCTAAGCTATCCAGGACGCTGAGATGATGAAACTGATCAGGAAGATTATTAATAAAGCAATCTTTAGTGACAGAAGTGATAGGTCTAACATATTTGTAACACAGAGTCAGCTTTGCAACCTTGGCTAAATGAAGTTTACACGAGACTAGATAATGATCTGAGATGTCATCGCTCTGCTGCAGAATTTCAACGGCATAATTCAACGGATAATATTAGATCTAGAGTATGATTACGATGATGAGTAGGTCCTGACACGTGTTTTTTTTTTTTCGTTATCTACATGTATATTAAAATCACCAGCAATTAGTACTTCATCTGCAGCCAGTACTAACTCTGATAGAAAATCAGCAAATTCTTTGATAAAGTCTGTATGGTGCCCTGGTGGCCTGTATACAGTAGCCAGCACAAATCTCAAACGTGATTTATCCTTTACACTATATATTGCTATATTAAGCACCAACACTTAAAAAGAATTATATTTTAAACTAGACTTCTTAGTAATTCTAAGTCTTTTATTTGTTGAACATCAATTACATTTTTACCCTTGAATGGGTTTAGGAGTTTTTTGTATTTCCTAATTCGGGGAACAGACACAGTCTCTATATGATGATATCTAGGTGAAAGAGGCTCTGTGTGATGAGATTTATCTGACCTTGGTGACGTGAGACAGCTAGCAGTTTTTTTTCAGTTCATAATCAATTAGCATTCAGCTGCAACTTCTACAATCCAACATAACAATATTAAAGTTCTGAGCTTCATTTCACTAAGTTTTCTTTCTACCTCTGTGATTTTCAGGTGCTGAAGATGAACAAGATGATCAGGAGTGTCTGAGGATTGCTCTGATCGGGAAGACAGGAAATAGGAAGAGTGCAACAGGAAACAGTATTCTGGGAAGAGATGAGTTTGTCAGTGAATTAAGACTAGATTCAGTCACGACAGTTTGTGGAAAGAGAGTTGGTGAAGTTGATGGTCGACCAGTAACTGTTGTTGATACTCCAGGTCTCTTTGACACGACACTGGCAAATGATCAAGCAGTAAAATAAATATTGAAATGTATTTCCATTTTGTCACCTGGACCTCATGTGTTCATCATTGTGTTGAGTTTGGGAAGATTTACAAGAGAGGAGATGGACACAGTAGATCTGATAAAGAAGATCTTTAGTCCAAGAGCTGCTCAGTTCAGCAACAAAAGAGTGAGAGAGAACAAATGAAGATGATGGCAGATCTTCAAAGAGAGAAAACAACATGGTATGAAATGTAATTATACAGGATGCAGGAGAAATATGATGCCAGAACTAAAGCAGAGGAAATGTATAAGGAGCAGATTTGGGCTCTCAGGGATAAGCTGGAGGAAGAACATGATGGATATGAGTTACTGCAAGAACAGTGTGAAATCCTTCAAGATGAACTAGAGAAGAAATCGCTGTAATCTCCTGTGATCAGAGTCCCAAATAACTACTGCTTCACATTACTGTTCTACTGACCTACCTGCTAATTAGTTGCTGTAAAGCCTTAAATCTAGCCTTTGGTTGATTGACTTACAGTGCATATTAATCAGGGTGTCCGCGCGGTAGTAAAAAGAATCTACCAAAATTAAGGCCCTTGAAAGGTAGTAAAAGGTAACAAAAGCAATTTGACTTGGTAGTAAATTTTTCATCACCACCTCAAGTTTCCATTTTTTTGCTTAATATTTGTGTCTCCATATTTTAACTTCATCTGGCATAATTTAAAAATATATACGGTGCTAACAACAGGACCTGACGGGCTCGACATTAACGCTTGTCCGGGACAAGTGGATTGTTTGAAGGGACAAGTAAAAGAGAATTTTACTTGCCCGACCGGACAAGCCTGATTACATTTTTTTTTTAAATAACTAGGGAATCACTAAAATGAGAGAATTATTCTGATTGTATTATATTTATTGTAAGTTGCGATCGATGGTGGATAAGTGTTACTGACGGTAACAAGGTTGCGCTGTTGAGGCTCGCGCAGCCTCTCGAGGAGAAATCCAAACAAATGTAAACTCAGTTAACAACACACTGCCAGTGCCAAAATTCAAAATGTGTTTTAATATTTTTAACATATGATACAGTTTAGCAACCTCACACGACGAGTGCTGTTTTCTTGAGTACCATCACGACTGAAAATGTGACATTGCTTTTGATGCAACAGTTCAATAAACAGTTCAAATTAAGTCACTTACATTTTAGACACAATATTGATAATTTTTGTTCTGTTTTAGCAGCAAAAATAGTTCCAAACAAAGATCACAGCAGAACCGTAACGCATCTCAACCGTGTTTCATTACTGAATGATTCAGCGTTTTGAACGAGTCAAAGATTCAATGTCCCATTCATAAACATGTCTCATTCTTGAATGAATCAGTTGTTTGAACGAATCGTTTGAATGAATGCCCTTTAAAGGTGCAGATATGACAATATGCAGATTTAAATATATCAGAGCTGATTGAACACAGATGAGGATATTTCTTCAGAATAAATTATATTTACAGCACACACACACCAAAAACTTTTTTACTCGGACAAGTGAATGACAGATTTACTTGTTCAAAGGACAAGCACATGAAAAGGCTTAATGTCGAGCCCTGAGTGAGTCGGAGTTGATAGCAATGACAAAATGCCAAGGTTATTATTCACCTTATTAGGGCTAAAGGCTATGGTTAGGATAACTCAAGGGCTAGGGTTAAGATAAGGACAACTGAAACTCAACTCGACACTATAAAAAAAAAAACATAATTGACAATGACAATAGGCCTACTTAATGATAACAATTAAACATTAGTGTACCTAATATATACATACGATGGGTGTGACAGTGTCACACTTATACCTTATAGTAAGTAGTAAGTGGTGCTTTGCATACCCCTCCCACACCCCCCAAAAAAGGGCTGCTGCTTGATGTCGTGTTGGTAGTAAAAAATATTGTGGAGGTGGTAAAAAAGGTAGTAAATTCATCTCTATGATTCCTGCATATACCCTGTTAATATTCTGTTTGCTTAGGATTCTGACATTCTCTATTTGTATTTTCTCTGATAAAATTCTATTGTGTCTGTGTTTGATTTGCCTTGACTGATTTTTGTCATAATTGTCTTTAATTCTGTTTTTGTCAAAATGTTGGGGAAAAAGTGTGTGTTGAGTGTGTGTGATGACCTACGCTCATTTGCTGTGTGCCAACAACGGTTAGTTGGCTTGCCAGTTTATCCTTGTAAGGGACCTGGAACAGTGTTGACTTCTTACCTGTGGATAACTAAAAGATATTGTGAAAGCAGGCATTTACTTCATTTTCTGTTGGTAATTAAAATGTATCATATAACTTCTTATTAGCTCTGTTCACTTGATTATGGTTATCTGGGAAATGTAGGAAGAGTCTGTATTTTTATTTTGTATATATATATTTTTTTTCCTCAGGAAGCTCAGGGAAGTTTGTGTTGTTGCTTCTTTTCTGTTTATTATTTTAGGCCTTACTCTCTCCTGGAGTGTATTCCAGAAAGCAGGTTATGTGACTTACCCGGGTAAGTTTAGGAGTAAGTAAGCGGATAACCTCTGCTTTCGGTTCCAAAAACGGAGGTAACTTTCGGGTTATGTAAGTAACCATAGCAACTGACTCTCTGAGGATAACCTGCTCCGGAGCAGGTTATGTTGCAGGGTTAGTCTGTTTCAGAGAGCTTTCCGAGCATGGCGTGCCCTTTTGATGAGGATCCTGTGGACGTAGAGGCACAGATTATACAGGGTTTTTTTCGCCGTGAGAGGGTGATAAGACCACGTATCGATGTCTTTTCTTATACTAACGAATATTTGCAGGAGCGCTATCGTTTTTCTAGGGAGTCGTTAATTTATTTAACAAACCTACTAAAACCACACATCTCAAACGTGACAAACCGCGGGTCAGCACTTAGCGCCGAACAAATTCTTTGTATTGCTCTGCGTTTTTTTGCTACGGGGAGTTTTCTCTACAATGTGGGCGATGCAGAGCATGTGGGAAAGGCAACGGTGTGTAGAGCCGTTCGTACAGTATGCATGGCACTGAAACGGTTTCTACACACTTTTGTACAGTTCCCTGGCCAGGGCCGGCCCGAGGCATAAGCGAACTAAGCGGCTGCTTGGGGCCCCCTCGCCACCAGGGGGCCCCCAATCGAGTTTTTTTTTTTATTATTTTTATTTTTTTACATATTAATTAACTTAAACAAGTGACATAAATGAATGAAAGGATTAATAATTCAAGACAAGAAAATTCTGATTTCATGATCAATATACCTGCCTACAACTGCTGCTGTGTCTGCCAGTGTTTGAGTCATGCGCATAACCTCGCGTGCATAGACAATTTGTGCGCAAAGTCACGGTAATGTAATGTTAAGCCATGTCACAAAAATGTGATTTGATCAATGATTTATCCTTTAAATGTAATGATATTCAGAACAGAACAAGAATAAAAAAATAACTATAAACAAGCCAAAACGAAATAATTTAAAGCGAAAGTGAAAGTAAGCGGCGTTGGGCTCACGTATCTCTCTCATAATCAAAATGTTTCAACATTCGCGATGGATTTGGATGGTAAACTATTCTTTATTATAGGCTTTGTACTTCACTCACGTTCCAATATCGACGGAAAAAATCATCCTCTTCACACGCGCAAAAATGTGCTTGGAAACATCACAGTGGAAGATTACAAAGCTGGAATATGTTGTGTGTGTGTGTGTGTGTGTGTGTGTGTGTGTGTGTGTGTGTGTGTGTGTGTGTGAGTCGCGGGCACATAAAAATATGAGGGGCCGTACAAGCCAAAATCCATTCTTCTACTCTCGCACACATACATTCTCCTTTCACATACATACATTTCTACTCTCACACACATACATTCTCCTCTCACACACATACATTTCTGCTCTCACACACATACATTCTCCTTTCACATACATACATTTCTACTCTCTCACACACATACATTCTCCTCTCACACACATACATTTCTACTCTCTCACACACATACATTCTCCTTTCACATACATACATTCCTGCTCTCTCTCACACACACATTCTCCTCTCACATGTATACATACATTTCTACTCTCACTCACATTCTCCTTTCACATACATACATTTCTACTTTCACATACATACATTTCTGCTCTCACACACACATACATTCTCCTTTCACATATATTTCTTTTTTTGGCATCCATTGCTTCCTCTTTAAGCAGGAAGTCACACTCAGACCAGGAAATACATATGCAAGACTTGCTCAGCTCACAGCTTTACAATGATGCTATTCAAAGTAATCCTGCTTTCTTTCCAAGTACAGTTTTTACTTTTGGGAGTAAGTAGCAATGAACATGAAATCAGACAATTTTTTATTAATGTACTGGAATGTATTGACCAAATGCAAAGAGAAGCAGATTCTTTTGTGCATGATAGGCTGCATAGAGAACTCAGTGATCACATTCAAACCCTGTGTGGATTTCTGTCAGTCTCAAGATTTGTTGAGGATTCAAGAAATAGAGCAGCAGTAAATACATTGGAGTCCTTATATGGATGTCTGAATTTAGTGCAGACTGCTTATGAATCCAGACAAAGAGTCAGGTCTGAGGACAGATATGTCCTGTTGCCTCCACCTGTCATTACTGGACATCAGGGCAGACCTCGATACAGCATTTCAGGAGAGCAAATTTCTCATTTGGTATCCCTGGGAATGAATTGGCAAAGCATTTCAATGTGCTTAGGCGTAAGCTCTCGGACTCTGTACAGGCACAGACAGCAGCTGGGTGTTCAGCCACTGGTGTATGCAACACTATCAAGTGACAACCTGAACAGAGTTGTTGGTGAAATTCTTCAGTCGACAACAAACGCAGGAGAACGATATGTGCATGGGAGCTTGAGGTCACGCGGGTTACGCATTCAAAGGTGGCGTGTCAGACAGAGTCTACAAGAAGTCGATCCTATTGGACGATCGTTCAGAAGACGGCGTACAATCCGACGACGAATTTACAGTGTTGCAACTCCAAATCAATTATGGTGAGTCAATTCTTTAAAGATCAAATTAGTGTAAATGAAGTAGCACAAAGTCAAGAGTCAGTTTCTCACAATCCACTTTGACGTGATGGAAGTAGCAGCATACGTCTTAGGTGCAGTACAAAATCAGGTCTCCAGACTGCGACCAAATATTTATTTAGGTCGTGCTGGCGCGACGATAACGTTGCCGAGCAGAGAATGCAAACTAAATGAAAGCGGAACGAAAATGCTTTACTCGTTTGTGCTTCACGGACCGTTTATTAGTTCGGACCAATAATAAACAGCGCAGCCATAGAGCGCAGCGCCCCCGAACTCGCCGCCGATCTCAATCATGCGACACTGTTACTAGGAGATCCAGACTCTGGAGGTCCAGTGAAGAAATCCATTGAAGAAATCCATTGAATTCGCCTCAGAATTAATAACATAATCGCTAATAGATCCAGTGAGAAACATTCCGATTCGGCGCTGAGTTCTCTGTTATAAACCATAGATATCAGATCAAACAGCGCTGACGTGAAAACAAGAGAAAGACTTTCAGTCCACAATTCAGCAACATTCACCATGGATTTAGGCTAATGTAGGAACTCTAACCATAATTATGGTATTGTGACAGAAATAGTAAACGCTTACAAGTACTACACATCTTTTTCCAGCACTTCAAAACTATAATATCATAAATAAATGTTATTTTTAATGTGATGACCAACACATTTTTTTTTTGTTCATCCTTCAAATATTGTCCTAAAACTAAAAATTTTAAGATGTAGGAAAACTCTTATGTAAACACTTATTTAAAAAATAATTAAATTACCATTGTAAACAGTAGGATGCTTATTGGCTATTTTCACTCCCTAATATATTTTTTTCACTCGTTTTGCTTTTTAATTAACATTAAGACATTATGAATGATAATAATTATATTAATAATAATTATAATCTACAGCCTAAATTGAGCTTAGTGCTTTATTGTCAGCCCCAGTGCTACCAGATATTTTTTTTGTAGAACTCGGTGTCTGCGGTGCTGCTGCCCTCAGATGTTAGTCTGGAGTCTGTGAACTTAAAACAAAAATGCACATTGCAATATCTGTGTGTTAAGTCTATTTATTATTAAAGAATTTGTCAGTATTACAGTTATTTTGGGGGAAATTTGAATAATTGCATTGCAAGCTGATTTAAGGTGTGCCCCTAAATTTTCTGCTTGCACTCCTAAAATTTTCAGTGAGGGGCTACTACAGTGCTCCTAGTAAAAAAAGTTAGTCTGGAGCCCTGAAAATTTCTGAAACACACTGTTGAAAGGATCGTAGCACCAAAACACACCTGTAGCCAGTCAGCAGTGGTGACTTGAATTTTCTACTGAAAAATGGACAAAGCATCAAAAGCTAAATAGATCATAATACTCTCGCTTCAATTTCTCTTAGGCACATAGACGGAAACCACAAACTTGTGAGATGGAGGATGGTGTTCCATGGCTGTGTTGATGGTTTCAGTCGTACCATTATCTACCTTGCTTGTCTAGACAACAACAGAGCCTCTAGTGTTTTGTCACAATTCATTGCTGGAGTTCAGAACTTCGGAATGCCATCTAGGGTGAGGTGTGATCATGGCCTTGAAAACACTGGTGTTGCCCGTTTTATGCTTTACAGGTTAGGATTAAACAGTCATAGTGTTATTACTGGCAGGTCAGTGCATAATCAAAGAGTTGAGAGGTTATGGGCAGAGCTAAATCGAGTAGTGTCATTTCATTTTGTTAATCTTTTCAACTTTATGGAGGAACATGGTGTGTTAGATTCACTTAATGAGCTTCATTTATTTTGTCTTCACTATATTTATTTGCCACGAATTCAAAGAAGCGCTGCTGAATTTCAGAACCAGTGGAATAGCCATGGTCTATCAACTCAAGGGGGGCAAACTCCTCTTCAGTTGTGGCAAAGGGGCATAGTCAACAATGCAGGAATGCATAACCCAAGTATGAATGGTATTTATGACACAGACATTGGATTTGGTATTGATGACAACATAACACTCTCAGACTTACAGACAAATAATAATGTTGTTGTTCCATCAATTAACATTACTATCAGTGACACAACAATGCATACACTTGAGCAGACTTATGATCCATTTGAAGATGATGGAAATCATGGTATAGATTTGTTTTGCAACCTTGTGCAATTTCTAGAAGAAAGGCATTCCTAAAATCCACATACATGTAAAGCATTACTATTTTTAATGTTTTTGAAAGAAGTTTCATCTGCTCATCAAGCCTGCATTTATTTGATCAAAAAAAATATATAATAATAATAATAAAAAAAAAATTAATATTGTGATATATTATTACAATTTAAAATAATTGTTTTTCAATTTATTATACTTTAAATTATCATTTATTTCTGTGATGCAAAGCTGAATTTTCAGGATCATGACTCCAGTCTATCACATGATCCTTTAGAAATCATTCTAATATGATGATTCATTATCAAAGTTGGAAACAGTTCTGCTGCTTATTATTAATACATAACCTGTGATACTTTTTTAGGATACTTTGATGAATAAAAAGTAAAAAAAAAAAAAAAAAAAAAAGAAGCAAATGTTTTAAAAATAGAAATCTTTTGTAACAACAATATACACTACTGGTCAGTAATTTGGGGTCAGTATTTTTTTTTTTGCTTCTTTTTTTGAAATAAATCAATACTTTAATTCAGCAAGGATGTGTTAAATTGATAAAAAGTGATAGTAAAGAAGATTTATATTATTAGAAAATATTTTTTTTATTTTGAATAAATGCAGTTCTTTTTAACCTTTTATTCATCAAATATATTAGGCAGCAGAACCAACACTCATAATAAATCAGAATATTATAATGATTTCTAAAGGATCATGTGATAGACTGGAGTAATGATCCTGAAAATTCAGCTTTGCATCACAGAAATAAATGATAATTTAAAGTATAATAAATTGAAAACCAATTATTTTAAATTGTAATATATCACAATATTATTTTTTTTCTGTATTTTTGATCAAATAAATGCAGGCTTGATGAGCAGAAGAAACTTCTTTAAAAAACATTAAAAATAGTAATGTGTCCAAACTTTTGGCCTGTACTGTATAAAAAAGGGAACCAATTCCTCCCCCCTCAACTGATATGCGATTCGACAAATAGACTAACAGCACATCCAACCGAAAAGGTCAACACAAAATATTGATTTACTGTAGATGTGTAATCCAAAGAAAAATGAAGAACACATTACCATGGTTTGTGATAGCTTTAATACAGTTCAATTATTGTTATAGCTTTATGTTGATAGTTTTAGTTTTCTTCCATTTCATGGATTTTTTTACTGTGTATGGGATAAGACCTTTATCAGTGTGGTTCTGAGCTGAAAGCTCTGTGTTTTCATTTTACGTGTCTTTAAATGTTCTTCTTTAAAAAAACATGTAAAACTATGAAACCATTTTATTAAAGTGTTTGGATACTGAGAAATCAAATTGACTGAAATATTATTTATTTTAACATTTGATGCCCTTTATTGAATAGGATGATTAACAACATCAACATTAATACATCAGTTGAATCAGCAGGACTCAGCAGACCTGAAAAGGTCATTTTTCATTTTCTCCATGAAAAGGAGATTAATTAAATACAAGTGAATCTCCAAAAAGAGGAGATTAATGAAATACAAAGTAAAAACATCAGTTAACTTACTGAAAACAAGCTTCCATAAATTCTATTTATCATCAAGATTACTGAGAACATAATGGCTACAAATACAGTGCCAAATTCATTTAAGTCTGCAATAGGTTGTGTTTTTTTTTGCCTTCACTTAAATTTCTAAAAATCTGAACTGTAGTTAGTAACGTTACCACTTTACTGTGTTAAAAATACAATGAAAGTGGATTTTGCAACAAATTGTACGATCCACTCCAAAACACGAGTCAAGAACTGTATTGAAATTATTTAACTGCTGACTCTTTTCTTATTTATCTGTGTGAACTTGATCTTCAAGGGATACTCCACTTTAAAATGAAAATTCTGTCATCATATACTCACCCTCATGTTGTTTCAAACCTGTATGAATTTCTTTCTTCTGCTGAACAGAAAGGAAGATATTTATAAGAATGTCAGTAACCAGACAGTTTCTGGTCCCATTGACTTCCATAGTCGGAAAAAATATATACTATGAAAGTCAATGAGACCAGAAACTGTCTGGTTACTGACATTCTTATAAATATCTTCCTTCCTGTTCAGCAGAAGAAAGAAATTCATACAGGTATGAAACAACATGAGGGTGAGTATATGATGACATAATTTTCATTTTAAAGTGGAGTATCCATTTAAAAAATAAAACTGAGATGGAGGCCTATCCATAAGTTATTTTATGCCAAAACCATGGGTATTGCCCAATGCAAAGTCCATGTTTTCCTGAAAGTCTCTGTAGGTGGTGTGCAGTGGCAACTTTAAACAATTGATGCAGGTATTTGCAATGGGCAGTTTAGAGTTAATTTCTGCATCATGCTCTAGGTGAAGAAATTCAATTGAAGGTTGTGGAGAGAAGCCTATTGGTGGAACAGTACTGGCTCCAGTGGCAAAGGCAAGAATTGTTTCCAGCTTCTGTATTCCTTCTTGATCTAGAGAAAAGCAACACATCAGAAATCAGATTTTGAAAAACTGCATGCATCACTAATATTTAAGGGTTAGTTCACCTAAAAACGAAAATTCTGTCAGTAATTACTCACCCTCATGTTCTTCCAACCCTGTAAGACTTTCGTTCTTCATCGGAACACAAAGTAAGATATTTTTTATTAAATCTGAGAGCTGGATCACTCCTCCATAGGCTTCTGTTATTGAAACTTGCCGCCTCGGAAAGTTAGTAAAGACAATGTTTAAAATAGTCCAAGTGACTATAGTGGCTCAACTATAAGTTTATCAAGCGACGAGAATACCTTTTGTGCGCAAAAAACAACAAAAATAACGACTTTTATTCAACTATTCATTTTTGTCTGTGTGAGCCTCTGAGTTCACGTAGTGTAACAGCGCAGTGCTTCTGGTTTGTACGTCAGCACGTACGATCACTATTGGCCGACACTGGTCTTGTGTGTGTTGCGTGTGATGTACAACACAGACGCGCTGCGCTGTTACACTTTGATTTCATCAAAAATATCTTAATTTGTGTTCCGAAGAAGAACGAAAGTCTTATGGGGTTGGAACAACATGAGGGTGAGTAATTACTGACAGAATTTTCATTTTAGGGTGAACTATCCCTTTAACTGATATACAAATGACACGATGCAGTGCATTATCAATTTCGAATGAGAAAACATTTCATTTTATACAAATGCTTAAAACTTTTACCTTCTGCATCTGTAAGGTAGTCTCTCCAGAAAGGAACGACAATTTCTTCAGTACGCCTTCTATTGCTGCCAACTGGAGATAGGCGAATGTTAAAGAGGCTATCAACCAGATCAGCTGTGAGGGTTGTAGGAGACCAGCATAGAAGGGGGCGAAAACTCTCCGGGTGAGCTTGTATTTTGTCCAGCACACCAAGTGTTTTAAGTCCATCACGAAATCTTGGAAAAAAATCACAGTAAAGACAGTATAAGTCGTCATAATCAGTAATTATGTCCCCAATTAAATAAAACCTTATCTATCTGATCTGCTCCAATCCCGCTGGCAAAGTTAATCGATCAGCTTCGGTCATCTGCATTTTCCGGTTCAGATTCGGGGTCGAATTGATAAGGTGGTACCAACATTATCACCTGTCATTATTGCTTTGGGAGCTGATGTTCCAAATATGGTCACGGGCGTGACATTTTCCGTCACACGCTTAAGGTATTTGGGTCAATCACAATGCACTGGATCGCTGGCCAATCAGAGCACACCGTGCTTTTCAGAATGATGAGCTTTGTAAAAATCAACGCATTTCAGAAAGGCGGGGCATAGAGGAGCAACAATAATGTACAGTATGTGTAAAATAATTACTTTTTTTAACCTAAAACCACGTAAACATTGCATCAAACTAAATACACAAAATAATGTTCTCTTTAGAACCGTCATGACCCCTATAATTACAACTATAGGAATTGAAAGCCTATTAAATTATGTACATTTACTGTTCTTCAGGTTAGTTACAACAGTAAAGTATGCATGTCAAATTCATAATTATAAAAGTGCTATCAAGTCTAGCACACTAAACGCTTACATAAATGGTCCACAGAAAACCATGAACACAGTCTGCATGGATTTCAGTTCCTTGTTGGAAAAGCAAAAAAACTGAGGATACCTCTCGAAAGGACCACGCACTCTGTGTATCACTTGGAACATCAGGATGTCATCTACAAGCTGATTCTTGTCTTCCAACCTTCGCAGTGGCCTCAAGCAGCCAGTAGTGGCCAAATACTCCTCGAGTGGCTCAGTTGATTCTAGCAGTTCTTCAAATGATTTACACTCATCGATCTACCAGTAGTTGTAATAAACAAACATTTTAAATTTCTAGTGTAGAAACAGACACATAAACCACAACATATTGTAAAACTGAGAAAACAAATTACCCTTTTAATTTTTTCGTGCAGGTCACTATCCGCAATATCTTCCAAAACTGGCTTAGCCAATTCTGGGCCATCAACAAGGGAAGAGAAGAGGGTTGGGGACAGAAAGCATGCCGGAGGACCGCCGTGTACAAGGCTAACTGCTATGGCCCTGCCTGCAATGAAGTACCGGTCCTCTCTCATGGCTAGAGAAAATAAAAATATTATGAATGTGAGACAGTGCATGCATACAAAGACTTGACATATACCCGTGATTTTTAATGTAATAAATAATCAATACTGTGAGATTACGATCAATGCATACCAGTACTGTCAAAGGCCAAGTTCATTTTATCTTCTTCTCCCTCAAACATTGGAGATTGTAGCAAAGCCTCCATTAGAATTCTTAGAAATTCTCTTCTTGGTCCACCTAAGTCCACAGCCTCCTCAGGTACACCCATATCATCAGAAAACCTGACAGAAATCGTGTGACATGGATCGTATGTCCCTCGTTTAAAACCTCTAATGGCTCCATCCAGGACTGATGATCGATTAATGTTAAATTTGCATTTCTTCTGATGGTTTATTTTTTTTGCAAGATCTTGCAAAATATCTTTTGGTGGCACTGGACATCCTGTGATCTTTCTAAAACAAACAAGATAAATGTAAGTTACTATGCTTTTAAGAGAATGGTATGCGTTTTGTTCAAGATCATTGACGATTTTGAACTTTGAACAATCTGCACAACATCTGTTGACTTTAAGGGGCAATAAACACATCATATGCATGTAAATTAGCAGGTGACACACCCCTTCACTACATTCAATACAGACCTGTAAACCAATAAAACCTAAATACAACTATAAAACATAAATAAAAGCAAAATCACAACAACAAAACTGCATCTTTGATATTGGCTACCATAAAATGTTTGAATTTGGACTAACCTTTCACTCTGTAGGCTTGCGAGTATGGCCTGATTCAATTCCTCATCATCAGAAGACATGTCAGACAGTGCAGACATTACTGTAAGATAGTTATCATAGTTCCCTGATTGATGGTGTGTTGAGGTAGAGGGTAATGCGGAACTGCTGCTCTGGATAGGTGAGAAATTTTGGCCAGTAAGATCCATAAGAGGTGGATTAACTGAAACACCTCCTCTAAATGATGAGGTAGAAGGCTGAATGGAGGTGGAAGGGTAGATTTCCAGTGAGCACACTGGCAGACAAGCAGACAAACTGCTTGCCGAATTGCTGCTGTGGTTTGGGGAGCTGATTCTTTGATTGGTCAAGGCAGGAGTTTGAGAGAATAATGCTCCAGACCCAAGTGACGAATCAAAAGATTGAACTTCAGGAGTACAGTTTGGTGGTGAGTCAGAGGTGGGAGCCATCAGACTGTTGTAACTTTGTCTATTTTGTGTCAAAGATGAGGAGCGCAGCTGCCTTGGTGTACCACTGTTTTCCTCACAGTTGCTGTCTTCACTGGTAAAGCCTGTATTATCATCCTTGGAAATACATAAAAAAACCTTTTTCAGATACAAAAATGTTCAACAGTAAACTGAACAGTACCTGCAACCACTAGGATTTCTGATTATATTTCTAACAATTACTTCTGCTGTCCCCTTCTATTATAAGACCTCAGTTAGTTCAATTCCTTTATTTTGAAGCAAGCATACTAACGCTGCACTAGTTTATATGAGCAAATCCAAAAACATAGTTCCTTAATATGTTCATAACTACAAAGCAGAAATTAAATATTATCTCAGAGATGACTGAAAACATTTAATCTGCTCCAATTAAGGGTTAATAGGGCCCATGCAAGCCCTGAAAGGGCGAAGGCCCTATTGTTCTCTTAAAGGTGCAATGTGTGATATTTCTGAGGATCTATTGACAGAAATGCAATATAAGATCAATAACTATGTTTTCAGTGGTGTACAAAGACCTCACTTAATGAACCGTTATGTTTTTATTACCTTAGAATGAGTCATTTATATCTACATAACCGCGGGCACCCCCTTCTATGAAGGTCGACATATCGTGACGTCATGTTTCTACTGTAGCCGACAGCGAACAAACAGCGCTACAGAGCGCGTTTCGTTAACTTGAATGAGAAGCAGCAGAAAAAGACACAGCAGAATACTCAGGTTGTCCCTGACTCTACAAACGTGGAGAAAAACATGCTGTCTGAACGACGCCTCGGACATCGTAACGTTAGCTATTTCACCATACCTAGCTGCTTTGATGCTCTTATCTTATACTAACTAGCATGGAAACAAGCTATGGTAAAGTCAGTGAATAAAAGACTAACACAATGATGAACAAGTAAAAATAACAATCGCAATAACATGTGGTTTTACTGAATAATTAAGTAAATATAGTTTAATATAAAATATAATATAAAGAAACATCATTGCTTGACTTGCTACTCTCTGCTGACTCAGACGGCGACATCTTCCGATCCTACGTCTGCCACCGTAGCTTCTCCTTCGAGTTTTCAATTTGAGGGATACGCAGTGAGTAACTAACTGTTTGCAATTCGCAAACCTCACCACTAGATGCCGCTAAAAATCACATACTGCACCTTTAAGGATTATTATTATTATGTTCAGGGTTTTGGGGGATTTTGGGGCCCTTAACCTGCTCAAAAACTCTTGAAAGTTTGAAAGCCGGGCCAAAGCTGGTACACAGGCGTGACAGGCGGGCTCTACGGCGCCCCCTATAACGGGATCAGAAATCTTTGACACATACAATAACATTTCTTTATGCAACTCTATAAACACAGATCTCATTGAGCCAAACAAATTCCGCACAATGCATTACATTAGCTACGGCCAACAAGAAGTTGGCTATTTAGGTTTGTTTGGAAAACGTAAGCTCTAAAATTCGATAGCCTATACTTCTAGGGAATTAATCTGATCGCCACCAAACTTGGTCAACATGAAGTCATGACATTGAGGATGCTAAATTGAAGAAGGCTTTTTGATATCTCGAACGGTTTGGCTGTGGCGTTCAAACGAATTAATGGCGCGAAAAGGGAAACAGGAAGTGTGTTATAACTTCTGCATACATTAACTGACTTTGATGAAACTTCAGTTGTATGTTCATCGTAGCAGGCTGATTGCATGGATGTAAGACAAAGTTATAGCTCCACCAACTGGCAGCTGCTGCAGTAAATGTGGCGAATTCATACCAGGTTTAAATTCATTTTGCCCGTCGTGCAGAGTTGCCCTAAAGCCACCAGAGTGTCAGTGGCACCGGCACTGGGCTTGTGCCCATCATCACCACTTGCAGCTATATTTGTTATTACAATGCTCTGTAGGTCAATTCAAATGTGATGTAACTTACCAAAATTGGCTTTGATGGTCTAATGTACAGGGCTTTTGATTTATATATTTTATGTATGAGACTCGCATCCAGCTCCTGTCCAGCGCGCAGTTTGGGTGAAATCAATTTGTGGCCACATGCCATCAGAAACTCTATGCTGAAAAACATAAAAATTTCATGCAACTTTCACAGCTGGAATTGACATTACCTTTAAATTATTTATTATAATAAAATTATATCACAGGTTGGACTTCGTAAAACAAAGTACATGTGGTTACCTCACATCAGCAGAGAGCTTTTCTCCAAAGGCATCCCTTATTTGTTCAGCAACAGTCCTCTGGTCCCAGGATTTCTGGAATTCAAATCCATTCAATATATGTCCTTGTTCATGCAACTGTTGCTTTGTGCGATGCTTGACAACGACTGCTTGATGGTGTTGGAAGTAGTATGACATCTTTGTTGAAAGTATCGTGAAAATGTGTTTTGGCCCTAGAAAACAAAGCAGATATTATTTGATATTTTTCATCCACAATTGAAATTTGTACTCATCAAACATGACAAAATTTAGGATGATATATTTTTACATTCATACCACAGTTATTAAAAAAAAGTTGGTGATCATTAATTTTATTCATTCCCTTAAACACTACCCTAAAACTGGTGACAGGGAGTACATCAAATCACTCCATAGCCCATACATTTAAATTTAAATTAACAAGCTGATGGAAGACACATAATTAGAAAACGAATGTTGTCCTACAAAGAACTACAATAACACCTTTTAATTAAAATAAAATTAAAATCAATTACACTGCTGAATAATAACGTTACAACTAATTTCTATTTCTCCCCACATTTTATTTGACAACTGTATTATTGGTTTATGTACTACAAACACTTGTGCATTATTTCATAATGGATTTTATACAATGTAAAAATATATATTTCAGAATAAGACATAAAGGAGGACTATCATTTCTTTATAAAACAGTTAGCCTAGTTCCAGTCCTTTATTCTGATATACGATAAAACACGGCCGCTTCACCCAATGTGCAACATCCCTAGCAACCGCTCTTAGCAACGTAAACATATATTCTCATTGATATTGTTCATTAAACTAATAGAGTAACGTTAGAGTATTGTGATTGTGAGAGATAGAGTAAACGAGTGTACTGCATTTACAGTAGTGGTCGACCGATATATCGCCATGGTCATGATATATTCTATTTCTTGACTTGATTTGACTCGTACATTATGGCTTATATAAAGGCAGTCAATTGACAGTTCGCAAAGACCCGCCCCACTTAGTTACTGTCGCTATGTCCGACAAGCTACGCCGCTCTCACGCCACACCATGTTCTCACGCAGTAAAAAATACATTGCGGAGCAGAGAGGAGACTGACAACACGCTGACAGACAGGACAGACTAGGTTACTTTGAATATTAAACATATTAAACAAAGTCTCACCTTTCAAATTTGGTCATTTTTTAAAAGAAATTTAAACAATAAATACCGATCATCTCTTCCTTCTAGTTAATGTATAGCCTCAAATAAACATGAACAAACATAAGAAGGAATGTTGTTTTAACCACGGAAAGACGTCAGTACACTCCGTTTTTCAAGTTCAAATCCTCCCATGTTAATCTACTAACTCTCCTGACTGCTTTGTCGGACAAAATGGCGGATGGCGAAGTATGATTGGTCAGATCACCTGTCAATCAAGCTCCCTGCGAAAAGAAATGCATTACTCATACTTTTTCAATGAGATAATACCCCGAAAGGGCTTGAAAAACACAAATAAATCATACATCGTCGCAATCCTCAGTTTATTATCTTCACGTTGCATTTATCAAAACCAGACCCGTTAAAAAAAAAAACGCCAATAGTCTTGTGTAATTTTCTGTCATTCGAATCATTTTAGCGGCCTTTAGCTGCTAACGTTACCGTTTTTATTACGGACATGGTTTTGAGAACACTATCTAACACTAAAGTGTTTACTGCGATGCCAAAGTGTATTGCAAGATTAGCAAACGTACATTTCACGAGTTTGTGTGCATAACGTTAAATTACCGTGTAACTTAATCCTTCGCGTTCTAAATAATTTGGCTTGCGGCCTTGTGTTTAACTTCAGGTATTAAGTTATAACCGGTTATAACGTTAAATGTGCGTTGTTCTTACCTTTTCCTTGACCTTGAGCTCCAGTTGCCAAAGTGCTTCTGAGTCTGATATCGCAAAGATTGCCGCAATCCTCCAGTTTGGCCTTGAGTTGCAGCTTGGCCTGCCGAAGCATCGACTCGCGAGCTGCCAGGCCTGAAAAGTGCCCTCATCTCACTTTCTACCGTGCTGTATGTAGTATTACGTGCGGATGAGCCTGTCCTTGGTCGCTCAAGGGACGAGGCCAACGATGTTACCGTTTCAGGAGATGATAAAATATTTCTTAGAACTCCAATAGCTTGCTGAAGTGCACCTGCCTCATCTACCACAGCCATGCTGATCAGGACCTATCCCCGATCGCGCAAACCTGCCTTCCGTTTCCATTATACGCCTTCCGTTTCCACTATACTCTCTCTCTCACATACATACATTATTCTCTTACGTACACATATTTTTTTCAGACATATATACATTTTCTTCTTACATACATTTATTTACAATATTAAATGCCTAATTTGAATACATTTGCATAAGAATAAAATGTATGTATGTGAAAGGGGAATGTATGTGTGTGAGAGGAGAATGTATGTGTGTGAGAGAGTAGAAATGTATGTATGTGAAAGGAGAATGTATGTGTGTGAGAGAGTAGAAATGTATGTATGTGAAAGGAGAATGTATGTGTGTGAGAGTAGAAATGTATGTATGTGAAAGGAGAATGTATGTGTGTGAGAGGAGAATGTATGTGTGTGAGAGAGTAGAAATGTATGTATGTGAAAGGAGAATGTATGTGTGTGAGAGTAGAAATGTATGTATGTGAAAGGAGAATGTATGTGTGTGAGAGTAGAAATGTATGTATGTGAAAGGAGAATGTATGTGTGTGAGAGTAGAAATGTATGTATGTGAAAGGAGAATGTATGTGTGCGAGAGTAGAAATGTATGTATGTGAAAGGAGAATGTATGTGTGTGAGAGTAGAAATGTATGTATGTGAAAGGAGAATGTATGTGTGCGAGAGTAGAAATGTATGTATGTGAAAGGAGAATGTATGTGTGCGAGAGTAGAAGAATGGATTTTGGCTTGTACGGCCCCTCATATAAAAACATACTCCGTCATGTTCATACAAGACATCATTCAAACTGCAAAGTGTTGCAAAACGTTGGAGGATATTTTGCAAATAATTTTTTTAATATGTTTTGTGACAGTTTGTTTTCAGAAGTTTCCAAGAGTTAGTAAAAGAGTAAAGAAAAAGTTAAAACTTTTTTAGGTATCTATTTTTTATTAAGTATTTATTTTGTATTAATACATAACCTCATTGTATTAATTTATAATGTAACATTATAGCGTGACATTGTGTCAATAATCGTCAAGCACAGGTGACTCTGCGTGGTGGGAGGGGGCCCCCAAATCAAATTCTGCTTAGGGCCCCCAAAAGGCTCGGGCCGGCACTGTCCCTGGCCATAAACCTGTGCGCTTTATTAAAGAAGAATTCCACAGGGTGGCAGGTTTGCTCTCAGAAATTCTGTCATCTACTTCAATTAAATGACATTTCTTAATAGGTTTATTTTGACTGCACACACACACACACACACACACACACACACACACACGTAAAGGCTACACAGACTTCTTAAACTTGTAATTAATCTTAATTTCAGGGTTCCCAAACGTGATTGGGTGCATTGATGGCACCCACATTCCTATTAAAGCTCCATCTATCAATGAGGGAGACTATGTTAATAGGAAGTCTGTGCATAGCATCAATATGCAGGTAATAGCTATATTTTGGCTCCTTAATATTGGTGTTACAAATAATAAACTTATTGTTCTCCACAGGTAATATGTGATGCAACTAATGCAACAATCACTAATGTTGAGGCAAAATGGCCTGGGTCTGTACATGATGCCAGAATATTTAGAATATTCATGATGCCAACAGGGTACGTTTTGTTAGACAAAAGCTTGTAGTCTTTATTACATTTACAAAACACCTCAAACATTACAGGACACTTCTATGGTTACTTGCTGGGGGACAGAGGATACCCTTGCCTCCCCTATATGATGACACCCTACCTTGATCCTGAGCCCGGACCACAGACACGCTTCAACCTGTCTCACAGCAGAACACGGGCCAAGGTGGAGATGACAATAGGCCTTCTGAAGGCGAGGTTTCAGTGTCTGCGTGGGCTCAGGGTCACTCCAAATAGGGCATGTGACATCACAGTTGCTTGTGTGGTACTTCACAACATTGCCACAATAAGAGGAGAGAGGCATCCCCCCCCCTGTCCTGATGAAGATGACCTAGAACAACACCCATTGAATCTAGCAGACCACAGAGATGGCAGAATGCTTAGAGACATGATTTGTCAAAATCACTTTATTTAATGTGTATCCTGAAATATCCTGAAATAAAAGAGACATGACAGATTTGTATTTATTGCTTTATACACACACACAAAAAAAAATACAAAAAAATAACAGATTCATGTTCACATATGATTCTCACCTTAAGGCGATGCTCCAGTAGTTCTATTTCAAGTTTGGCCTTTTTAATGGCCAGCCTTTTCTCCTCTAGCTGAAGCTGTATAAGGTCCATGTCAGTTTTTTTAATTTGCCTTAATAGATGGACCTTATACAGCTCCTTTGCAGACAACTAGGAAGGCAAAGTAAATAAGATGGTTAAAGAAGAAAATCTGCCACATAGTAACATTATGTAAATAAGGACAACCTGGGACAAGTTCTTACACTGCTAAGATTATGTGTAGAGGTAGATGGACCCTCATCTGCATGTACATCCCCAGCTAGATTCTGTCACAGGACAAATGACACATGTTTCACTCCATCTAAAAAGCTATGCATTGTCCAGTATATGCATCATACCTCTGTGGGTCTCCCAGCACTTCAGTCACAGCAGATGTGGTCTCTTCATCATCACCCTGAGTGGAAATATGCAAGGTTACTTTGTCTGGCAGACAAAGTGAAAGATCTAAAAGCAACTGGTTCTTAAAATGCATCACTAACAATTGTGACAGACTGTGTGGTTTCAGGAGGATCCAATAATACAATGCGTCCATCAGCAACTGCAAGAAAAAAAAGATACTCAATGTGTAAATTACTAAAGTATGACAGACACTGAATAAAGGCATTAGGAACATGCAAGAATAAAAAAATTAAAAAAAGATTACTGTATACAGCATATGCTGTAAAATAGAATATGTATGCATAATGTGTTGTACCCTTAAAAAGGGCAAAAGTAACGGGAGAAGGTTTAAGAAACACACATGACGCAGCTCTCGCCTTCACTCGTCTGTATTGAATGAGCTTTTGAACAATGTATACATGATTCCGGACCACAGTCACAACCTTTTTAATGCTTTCTAATGTATCTTTTTAACTAAATTACCATATGAAATGTGAATTGTTTTAAACAAAGTTATCAAAATACATTTTAATACTCCTTTTAAAATGAGTTCTCAAGTAACACTAAAATTAATTGTACTTTTAACAGTATTCAGCAGTATTCAGTATCTCAGTATCACATGAAATCACCCTTATAGTGATAAATACACAATAAACTTTACAGCAGAAATATGTGTACGTAGTAGTAACTAGCTTAAACACAAATGACACAGTAAACACTCGTATGTGTCGAGACTCGGTCACGACGGAGCCACGAGGGCTCCAGCTGCTAGCATAAAGTTACACATCTTTGCAGTTAGCTAGCCTGGGTTTCCCCATGCTGCCTTGAGCGCAGCGCGATTTTATTCACGCTGCTAGTCAGCATGGATTCCATGGACCAGATTTTCACCTCAGCTAGGGAACCGACACACCGAAGCAGTTTGTTTATATCTATGGATCCAACATGACAGACGTAGAAATATATGCATATTTTTAGGAACACATCTACAAAAATATGCCTGTATTTCAAGTTGATAAAATAATTTAAAATCCACATCAGTTTATTTGTGCCGACGCGCCACGCCCTCCCAGGATCTATAACGTTACCTAGGTTACTTTCACTTTTAAAAATTCCTCATAACCGCGTGCGCGATCTGCTTGCAGTCGTCGAGATGGATGCTGAGGAGTTGAAGAAAAGAATAGCTAGTGGAGATTGTAAAGTTGTCGACAATACGTCATCAAAAATCAAGTCCAGTGTGTGGGAGAAATTTGGAGTTATCTGAAGAAAATATTGTGAAAGGCTTTGCTGCATACATTTTCGTGTTGGATAGCCGCAAATGTGGAACTTCATCCTTGAGGAAGCACGCAGAAACTGTGGTAACAAAGCAGTTCTATCGAACAGTATTTTTCATTTTTAACACTGTTCAGTATGTGTGGTGTGCAGGGCGTGTTTGAACCCAAAATGGTCAGATGTAGGCTAGACGAAATTGCGTGGCATATAGTGTTGTAGCCGCGACTGTTCGATTGGTAAAATGTTATAAGGCTACTCAGTTTTGTGGTAACGTTAGCCATGTTCTTCATGTATCGGCCTTTTGACAGCTTCGGCTGAAGTTGTCCTTGTGTTAATTGTCGTGTAATAACTTCTGTATGACCTGGCAATAAACATTTTTGTAAGTGTGTCTATAATGTGATAGTCTAAACTGATTTTATTTCGGGTGTCGGTTCTATTTTAAGTGGGTCGGGTGCAGATTTTAATTAGTGCTGCTGTCGGAAAACGGGTCGGATGCTGTTTTAAGCACTGCGGGTACGGGCGGGTGCGGATTTACAAAATCGGACCCGTGCAGGACTCTCTGGTGTACACATAAATCTCTGACCCATCGTCGTCTTCTTCGTTGAATATCTGTCGCTCTACATACGTCATCTGGTATAATTGAAACGATTGGCTATGAGCTACGTACAGGCGCATTTGATAGACATTTGTAGCGCCCAATAAACGGCTCTGGGCATTCGTAAACCACGCCTCAAATACGAGAAAATGAACATATGGTTCCCAGACCATGTCTCAAAGAGAAAGTGGTCTGACGTTAGCCAGGCTAGCAGTTAGCACGAAACTCTTTAAACGATGCAAAAACGTCTATTTTACTCATATAAAACCATAATACCATAACGAAATGTATTATAAACGTGTGTTAATATCTACATTGCTTTGTGAGTGGTAACTACCTTAAAAAGGGAAAAAGTAATGGGAGAAGGTTTAAGAAACACACATGACGCACTCGTCTGCATAGATATTATATAGAGACTAGATGCCCTATTGGCCGCTGGGCACTGAGAAATGCGGCCGCCATCTTAAACCGGTCGTATTCCTAGTTTGGTTGCGTGGCAGCAGTGAAGATGCTAGAGCACTGTGGAGTATTTTCCTGTTCTAATCGGCGGACCATTGCAAACAGGGCCCGGGGGATTACTTTTAACATTACCGTACTATTGGTTGTATTTTGTGAATAGAATATTACCAGATAATTGAGAAGGAGCAAGGATCTTTGATATTACTGTACTGAAAGCGTAGCCAGCTAACGTTAGCTAGGCAATGTTTACTGCACCAGCCGGTGTTCACCTGACATGGAGAGGTGGGGTAAAGTAATAATTACAAGAGCTTCTCGGTTATTTTAGTCCCGTCCGAATGTGCATCATGTGCATTATGGACAATGTCAGTAAAGATTACAGCGACTTTTACCTTCTGTAAAAAGGTCCAGGAAAATTACCTCAGGTAACGTTTATATTAATAGACGAGACGTGCGAATAGACCCTCTGTAAATCAAGTAATTTCGTGTTTAAAAGTAGTTTCCTGTGGTTTTTCCAGTATTGAGACGCTTGAAAAGGCATTCAGTTGCGTTCTGGACACTAGGAGAAGTCTCCCCCAAGTGTTTTCTCCCTCCCTCAACGCAAGTGTTTTCCACATACCATTCAGATCACAAAGAAGTTCGAAAGCACTTGTAAGAGGCACGAAACTTACTTTTAGCGCAATCCAATCTGAAGTTAATTCATACATTAATTGTTCGACCGGACATAACTGTTTTATATAGGTTATTTGTGTTTGCGCACGTGATATCAGGAAGCAATGTAAATGTAAAACACACACGTTTCTTCAACTTATTAAAATATCTTACTTTACTGCAACTATCTGTTTCTGCTTCTTTATCATATTTATAGTGTGTGATTTATAAAATACCTTATATCCTACATCACATATTTTGATTTTGGACGTCTGGTCACTTTATATCTTAAATCAGAATATTATATTAATGTTAAGCCTACTATGAATATTAAAATACGCCGAACCATGTGTCCTGTATCATAGCTACATGAATGACCTTTGCAGCAAAAAAACCCGCATGAAAATCAGTTCGGTATTCAGTGAGGTATGATTAATTAAATGCGCTGACAGCTCATTGCACCTGCCATACAGATTACACTGAGTGGAGCGGGTGACCGGTCTAAGATGGCGGCCCCACGGCTCGCCCGCGCCAGTAGGCAGTAGCGGTCGATAGGGCGTCTATCTATATTATGTCTATGCTCGTCTGTATTGAATGAGGAAGAGAAGCGCGCGCATGCGATCCCCCTACAGAAGCCCCGAGGCATTACCAACACATCGACGAATAATCAACCCATAGAAGGATCAGCATTATCTGCATTTCACTTCTCAGTATTACTCGTCTAGTTTTTAACAGTGACAACCTTAAAACGTATTCTAATATAACCATTAATAT
This sequence comes from Leuciscus leuciscus, assembly GCF_965113295.1. Classification (NCBI taxonomy): domain Eukaryota; kingdom Metazoa; phylum Chordata; class Actinopteri; order Cypriniformes; family Leuciscidae; genus Leuciscus; species Leuciscus leuciscus. The sequence continues at coordinate 1,034,320 of NC_138725.1, forward strand.
AACAGACTTTAGTAAACCTATTGTAAATTAAATGAGTTAGGAACACTTGTCACAAATGCACAAGTGAAACAATGACTGCATTTGGGAAGCATTTAGCCTTCTTCCTAATGACAAGAGTTATGATCGTTTTGTCCAAACGTATGACTAAATAATCATAAGTACTAATAATATAGTATACCTACATTGTACCAAGTCACTTGAGTTGTTGTGGGAGGTAGCAAAGTCTGACGAAGTGCCCTCTGGAATACCATCGACCACAGGGCGAGCTTTATTAAGTGAAAGAGCCAACTCCTCAGATGGGGTGAGAGGAGGTGGAGGTGGAGGTGGACCCCCGCCAGTTACATGGGCCTCAGCCTTCTTTCTATTAGCTATATAGGAAGAATACTGTAAAAGTAACTTAAGACATTGATCTTACAACAGTTAAAATAAAATATTACCTTTTTGGAGAATGTTTTTGTGTTTCATTTTGACTTGGGAAAGAGTTCTTTTGGCTCCAGAAGGATTACACCTTATAAAACAAGAGGCCTAAATATTTCTTGTCAATATACATTGCACTGTATTCTTAAGAAACTGATGTAGAGAAAAGTAAATGCTTGTCGAGTCATGCCACATGCTCAAAAAGACAATTGTTCAACTTTGCAAATCAACAAAAGAAAGGCAAGAATATTTAAAATGTTATAAATTTAAAAAAACGTACGCATTTATTTTTTGCCAAGCCAATTGTCTTTCCCTCGCATATGCAGCTGTATTGCTTTTTTTTTTTTCATTATAATGGGCTTGAACTCCTCATAAGCCAACATTAAAACTTCTAACTCCGCTTCGGAGAAGTTCGCGGCACGTAACTTTTCACCCTTAAGGCCAATTTATACTTCTGCGTCGAGTGTACGCCGTAGTGTACGTCGTAGGCTACGCACGTAGGCGACGCCGTCGTGAGCATTTATACTTCTGCGAATGTCTGTGTTGCTCTGCAGTTACACCGCCGAAACGCTAGTTGGCGCGGGTGGGTTTTAATGTTCCAGTTCCACTGTGTTTACATTCCTCACGGCTGTTTTGAGTTTAGGTTTCTACGAGCAATGGCGACTGAAGGAGTCATACAGATGGCTGTATTTCCGCACTTCTTCAAGCAATCTCTCGGTCACTTGGTCTATTTCCATGGCTCTTCACTGATCTTCGGAATTTAAAAATGGCGGGCGGGCGGTGCAGAGTGCAGAAGATCATTCCGGAAATGCGTAGGAGGAAAACGCGATGCTATCCAGCCGACCAATCACAGATCTTGCGGTCCGCGTCGCCGCGACGCGTAGTTACATTAGGCTTGTTTGAGATGAGCAAAATCTGCGCAGAACCGATCACCGGTGATCAGCGCGAGATGCATGCCGGTTAGAAATGTGTCCGAGTGCGGTCCGCCTTGCTCTGATGTCATGCTGACGTATGTCAAAAATCTCTCGCGAGCGCAAGGCACACCTGTCGGATTCTGCAGTCGAGCGCAGTTGCTCTCCACCGACTGCGCTAATCAAAAGCATGATGGGAAACGACTTGCTGACGACACAGCTTAATGTTCATTGGTTTAAACAACCGTGATGTATTGTTCTCTTTTAAAATGTTTGATTTTCAAACTCTGATATCATGTTTTATGTGTATACGTTATGTGTGAATATTCCCAAACTACCTAACAGTGCAATCACTATGGTTTATGCAATGTAATTTTTATTAAAAACAAAAACAAAAAAACACATGTCTGTATTAAAGAAAAAAAGACTGATAAACATGTATTTGGAATGGAATTAAATAAGTAGGCTACTTTGGGTGTCTTGTTCATTATATTTATTTTCATATAAAAGCAACAGAACTTAAATTCCATCCAATTTATTAGCAACACTGGGCACGAGCGTGAATCCGGTGAATCCCGCGATATCTGTCTTTGATCTCACAGGTGTCAGATCCACTGCGAGAAGAGAGATCTGTCCGGCTTGCCTGCGCTTTTTTCACTCCTCCTCTTACTGCAGCCTCCTACTCTCGACTACATTTCAGGCGAGGCAAGGCGCATCTCAAACAAGCCTATTTTTGAGGAGGTGCGCGTCAGGGTACGGCGAAGGGTACGACGTATGGTACACGTCAATGCGTATGCTACGCCGTACCTTCTACGCGCACCCGACGCAGAAGTATAAATTGGCCTTTAGTTTCCATGGTGACTCCTGAATTCGGCGTTCCATTGAAAATGCCTTTATATGTTCGCCGTGCGCGCGCATTAACTCGAGGTTATAAGCACTGATGGGCTTTGGCTGGAGATGGAGGAGCTGAACACGCAGCGACAGTGAAAGCACGAGCACGGATTGTTCTGGGAGTTGTGATATACTGTCTCTGATCTATTGCCTACAGTAGATGACGGTAATGCTCTTTTAAGAATGCGAACCGCCAATAAGCCCGAAGAAGAAGAACTGAGGAATGCGGAAGTGACGCGTGTCGCGGAGTAAACATCGACAGCTCCAGCACTGATGAACCCCATTCACTCTCAGTGTTTCTGAAGCATGCTCGCTGGTAAGTTGATGAAATTACTGTGTTTTTCACTTTTAAACACTCCAGCCGTCCTCTCATGAATCTAGGCAGTAGTTGTGTTTTATGTAGCCAGCTTTAGTTAGTGTTTACTGGAAGAGAATAGTTAACTGCAGAGCTTAGTGACCAACACTTCACTAATGTTCGCTACCAGTCAGAAATGTGTAAATTAAACCCTGAGGTCATAGTGAAATAATGTGATGTTGCACTTCATAGTTTTTCTGTCAGCCCTGTTTACATACATGAGGTGGTCAGAATATTAGAAATACATCTGGATATATAAAGCACATAAGTACAGCAGCAGCAGCACCCCCACAAATAAGAAGACCTCAATGCTAAAACCTGTAAATGTGTATAAAATCCTGAACATTATAAAAAAAGCTGAATGTATGGCTGAGCATACAGTATCATAATGCAATAAACTTATAATTTGCATATTGTGTTGGATGAGCAAAATGATCATCCAGCTTCTTCCATAATGTTGTTGTGTAAGAATAACAATTTAAATAACTATAGTGTTTTGTGTAGGCTATATGTTTTTTGTGTGTGTGTGTTTTCATTTACATTTACATTTAGTCATTTAGCAGACGCCCTTATCCAAAGCGACTTACAAATTAGGACTAAGTTCAGCGAGTCATCATAAAGAGGCAAAAGCAACAACAACGCAGGAAGTGCTCAAAATACGAAGTTCTGGTATTAAAAGGTATTAAAAGTTCTGGTATTATTTAAAGGGACTGTGTGTAAGATTGTAATATGTAAGATTTTTTTTTTGCACAGTGTGATATATTTCCTGCAGTTGTGTACTTACAATATCACAAAAGTCTCCAAATATTTTTTATTTCAGAGAAATTCCAATTTTAAATAAGGGCCCGTCCCGAAAAAAAATGTCGCCTGTCAATGACGCAATATCCGCGCTGTCCTCAGTTTCCGCTCGTACTGCCATAGCCATGCCGTAACCATGGCAACAGACGTGGACAACCGCGTAGTGCGTAACGTTTAGCGGCACGCTGTCCTTGTTTCGTTCAAATATTATGGACCATGGCAAGCAGACTTTGGAACAAAAAAGGACTAAAACTAAAAGAGGCTCAATATCAGCGTGGCGTTTTCCAGATGCCGAGAGCTAGCATCCGCGACTAACCTGGACTCGACAGAGCGTCACGAGTTACGACTTGACCGTGACACCGCTCTTGAGCATTCTTTATTAGACAGGTGAGCAAATGTACATAAAACTAATCAATGTTATAAAGCTCAACATGATGAAATGTTAGAATATGATCTGTATGTTATTCTAATGTTGATCTAGATTACTGTTAGTCTCGTATAGCAAACAAACTAACACATAGAATAACATTTTAGCTTTCACCACACTCAAATGCAGTTTAGTGTGATAGTGTAGCGTTAGACTCTGCGTTTCCTCAAGTTTAATTCGTCTGATGAACTGACCTGTGTGTGAGCAGTAAGTCAGCACTTGCGGGAAGTTCAGTAGAAGGAAATGTACTCATTCCTTTATATCTGCGGGACTCGCGTGTGATATCTGTCTATTATAAGCAATCGTGACCTGATTCATACCACAGTCACGATAAAAACATGAATGTTTTCACTCATCCATTAACATTATTAGATCCATCAGCTTGACAGCAAGTCCCATCATTCAGCTCGTCACTGCGTCATCAACGTACGCCTTTGTTACTGTAAGAGGCTAGTGACCCCAAGCGGTGAAAAAAATTACATATTGTAGCTTTAATTTAAAATTATGTACTTCAGAAATCATTCTAATATGATGATCAAGAAACATTTCTCATTATTATCAATGTTGAAAATAGTTTTTATTTTAATTTTATTTGTGCTGCGTTCGACACTATAGATCATCAAATACTCTTAGATCGACTACAAAATTAGCCCATGTATGACCATATTAGCCCGGTTCTGTCAACACTGCATTGGCTCCCTATTAAACATCGTATACATTTTTAAATATTGCTGATTACTTACAAAGCACTAAATGGTTTAGTTCCGCAGTGCTTGAGCGAGCTCTTAAGTCAAGTCAAGTCAAGTTTATTTGTATAGCGCTTTTCACAATACAGATTGTATCAAAGCAGCTTCACAGTATTAAATTAAAATAATACAACAAAGTTTGTTTCAAGAGGAATTTATTGATTGATAAAATTAAATTAAATATCCCCAAAATATCCCCAACTGAGCAAGCCAAAGGCAACAGTGGCAAGGAACCGAAAAACTTAATGCATTATAGTCCTTCACGTCTATTGCGATCTCAATATTCCGGCCAGTTGATAATACCTAGAATATCAAAATTGACTGCTGGCGGATCCTTTTCCTATTTAGCACCAAAGCGACAGTATTGTGGTGGAGACGGGTATGTTAGACAAGGTCGAAGTATTCATAGGACAGTTAGGGGGTAACGTGGAGGCAGGGTGGGGAGTCGCAATGACAATGATAGTAGTCCGAGCTGTGCATACTCGGCACGCGCGCGCGAGGCAGATCTGGCCGCGCCCGGGCTGCTCGTGTGTGACACGGGGTGGTGTGACACGGGGCAGAGGGGCTATAATGCATAGTCCATCGCAAGCTGATGGAAATGCCGGCTTTGTGTGTCATATGAATATATATGTGCCCTATACATGGAATCAGAGTGTCTACTGTATGTAGTAAATGGAAAATCTCTACAGCAAAAGGCCAAACGCTACATGCATTCGGTTTGTTTCTACCATTTATTAGTAATGATTTACACAGTTTGTTTACTACTTACTATTTACCTGAGCATTCAGTATTGTGCAATATAGCATACAGAAGGTGAGGGACATTTTGGGGGGAAAGAAGTGCTGCATTTTATCATTTAAACATGTGACTTTTCATGAAAATTCTATAATCCAAGATCGCCGCCACCATATGACGTCATAATATGCAAATTAGATGGGAAAATGTTTCTCTAATTTACAGAAAGTCTCTATCTTTTATCACTTTTAAGATATAGCCTTTTGAAATTAAGATGTCAAAATCGAACGGTTTAGGAAAAAACCTCTGGCGCCTAAAGGGTTGACAGAGCAGCCATCAAGTGTTAGACTGTATTCTAGGTTATTACATGAGGAGTTTTTTTGTCCAATAATTAGAATCTCTGTTTTTTCAGAATTTAGAAGTAGGAAATTACGAGTCATCCAATTTTTTATATCAGCTATGCATTCCGTTCATTTTGTGAATTGACAAATTTCGTTAAAGGAACACTCCACCGTTTTTTGAAATAGGGCTTATTCACCTTCTTTCCTACATTTAGATAGGTGGGCAAATGCATTTTTGTCTCAGTGCATGCATTGTTTTAGTTTGACAGGGTTGGCTCTAGCTTAGCTTAGCATAATGAATGGAATCCTTTGTTGCCAGCTAGCATGTCCTGAGTAAAAGTGATATAAAAAAATTAAAAAACCCACCTAATTACTTCTTGTGGCCTGCATATTCACAACAAGTACAAATAGCGATGCAGATTAACACTAGACGATTTCCTATGCAGATATTGACTTGGGACTATATTAGGGGGAAGCACAGGTGAAGCACTGCTACTTGGGCACAGAGATATCACGCCCAAGTAGCAGTGCTTCGCCTGTGCTTCCCCCTAATATAGTCCTTAATATATAAGTCAATATCTGCCTAGGAAATCGCCTAGTGTTAATCTGCATCGCTATTTGTACTTGTTGTGAATACGCAGGCCACAAGCAGTAATTAGGTGGGTTTTTTAAATTTTTATATTCCATTCATTGTGCTAAGCTAAGCTAGCGCCGACCCTGTCAAACTAAAACAATGCATGCACTGAGACAAAAATGCATTTGCCCACCTATCTAAATGTAGGAAAGAAAGTGAATAAGCCCTATTTCAAAAAACGGTGGAGTGTTCCTTTAAGTTTTGAAGAAATATACAGCTGAGTATCATCAGCATAACAGTGAAAGCTAATTCCATGTTTCCTAATGATATCTCCTAATGGTAGCATACGAGTGAACAGCAACGGTCCTAGTACTGAGCCTTGAGGTACGCCATACTGAACTTGTGATTAGGGATGTCAACGATTAATCGACGATCGATTAATTGTCGATAATACATTTAATCGATACAACTTATCGATCATCGATTAAGCAGGTCTAAATGCGCGTGCGCGCTGCTCAACCGCGAAACATGTAAAGCGAGCGCGCTGGAGTTATGTTTGGGACCATTTTACACCTTCATCATGACTATAAGTTTGCGTGTGCATTCGCAGCCTTTTGTTTTGTGCAAATGTAAGTTGTAATACTGTTTATTTTCTGTAGGCCTATCTATATCTGATTGATCTCATATTGGATGCATTTGGTTAGGAATTAACTCTGTAGTAAAGCGTCAGCTTCAGCGCGAGCAGCTCAAACGGCAGTGCACGACTAATAATGACTATTGGGACTGTAATATTACATAACATTATAAAGATTACAATATTGTAAATAAAACATGGGTTTAGTTACCGTGTCGCGTTGCTCCAGGAAGACTGCGTCCACAACATGAGTAGTTCTGAATGAATGGCACGTAACTTAGTTCAAGTTCACTTGTGCATGAATTTGCGTCATTTTGTGCAGATATAATTTGTAATATTATGTTTATTTTGAATATATCTGATTAATCTCATATAGGATGCGTTTCTTTTAGATAAATAACGTGCTAGCAAAGTGCTCCAGTTTAACGGTAGCAGATTCATTCAGCGCGTGCAGTTGTTCCAGGAAGAGCGCGTCCACAACAGTCACACATTCTAAGCGCATATGAGGCGGCGTTGGTGACACGTTGTATTAGTAGTTATATTTGATTATTAAATAATTAATTTAATTATCAATCACATCGAAATATTTTACAATCCTACTAGCCCTTTATTTATATTTAAAACCATTCTAATTGATTTGGTGAGGAACATAGCGTTTTGAGCAGCATTTGCAGACACTGTCATGCTGTCATAGCCACTGCAGTAGACGCATATCGCAGTATTAAGGCTAACGATTAATCGATTAATTGATCGTTAATTTAAACGACGATCGATCATGGGAATTTGTGAAAATTGACATCCCTACTTGTGATCGATGAGACATCTCTTCATTTACTGCTACAAACTGATAACGGTCAGATAAGTATGATTTAAACCATGCTAATGCAATTCCACTAATGCCAACATAATTTTCGAGTCTATTTAAAAGAATATTGTGGTCAATGGTGTCAAATGCAGCACTAAGATCGAGTAACACTAATAGAGAGATACAACCACAATCGGATGATAAGAGCAAATCATTTGTGACTCTAACGAGAGCAGTCTCGGTACTATGGTACGGTCTAAATCCGGACTAAAAATCCTTGCAGATATCATTTCTTTCAAGAAAGGAACACAGTTGTGAGGATACTGCCTTTTCTAGTATCTTTGACTGAAAAGGTAGATCCGAGATCGGCCTGTAATTGACTAATTCTGTAGGATCAAGTTGTGTTTTTTTAACAAGCGGTTTAATCATAGCCAGCTTAAAGGTTTTTGGTACGTATCCTAGAGACAAAGACGAATTAATGATATTAAGAAGAGGATCTATGACCTCTGGAAGCATCTCTTTCAGTAGCTTAGTCAGTATAGGGTCTAACATACATGTTATCGATTTAGATCATTTAACGAGTTTAGTAAATTCTTTCTCTCCTATAGCAACGAATGAATCAAATTTTTCCTCAGGGAGACTACAATGCACTCCCTGATGCGATACTGTAGTAGACGGTTGCATAGTTATAATTTTGTCCCTGATATTATCAATCTTGTTAGTAAAGAAGTTCATAAAGTCATTACTGCTGTGTTGCTTGGAAACTTCGGTGCTTGAAGCTTTATTTTTTGTTAGTTTAGCCACCATTTCAAATAAATACCTAGGATTGTTTATTTTCTTCTAATAGGATTGAAAAATAAGCAGATCTAGCAGCTTTTAAAGCCTCCCTGTAAGTAATCAAGCTCTCCTTCCATGAAATGCGAAATACCTCTAGTTTTGTTTTCTTCCAGTTGCGCTCCATTCCTCTGGCTGCTCTCTTAAGGGCCCGAGTGTGCTCGTTGTACCACGGCGTTGGACTATTTTCTTTAATCTTCTTTAAGCGCAACGGAGCAACTGTGTCTAAATTTCTGGAAAAGAGAGAGTTAAAAGTTTCTGTTGCAATGTCTAGTTATTCTAAGCTATCTGGGATGCTGAGATGATGAAACTGATCAGGAAGATTATTAATAAAGCAATCTTTAGTGGCAGAAGTGATAGTTCTAACATATTTGAAACACGGAGTCGGCTTTGCAGCCTTGGCTAAATGAAGTTTACACAAGACTAGATAATGATCTGAGATGTCATCGCTCTGCTGCAGAATTTCAACGACATCAAATTCTATTCCGTGTGATAATATTAGATCTAGAGTATGATTACGACGATGAGTAGGTGATGAACTCCCTGATGAACTCCTTTGTTGTTTTGGCACTGTGTTTTGGGTCATTATCTTGCTGCATGATGAAGGATCTCCCAATCAGTTTGGTTGCATCTTTCTGTAAATTGGCAGACAAAATGTGTCTGTACACTTCTGAGTTCATTTTGCTGCTGCCATCATGTGTTACATCATCAGTGAAGATTAATGAGCCCATCCCAGAAGAAGCCATGCAAGCCCAAGCCATGACATTTCACAGATGAGCTTGTGTGTTTGGGGTCATGAGCAGATCTTTTTTTTATTTTTTTTTTACTTTACCCTTTCCATCACTTTGGTAAAGGTTCATCTTTGTCTCATCAGTCCATGCAACTTTGCCCCAGAATGTTTGAGGCTTGTCTCTGTTCTTTTTGGCAAATTCCAGCCTGGCCTTCATATTCTTCTTGCTAATGAGAGGTTTGCATCTTCTGGTGTAGCCTCTGTACTTTTGTTCATGAAGTCTTCTGCGAACAGTAGATTGTGATACCTTCACTCCTGCCCTCTGGAGGTTGTTGCTGATGTCACTAACAGTTGTTTTAGGGTCTTTCTTTACAGCTCTCACAATGTTTCTGTTGTCAACTGCTGATGTTTTCCTTGGTCTACCCTTTCGAGGTCTGTTACTTAGTATACCAGAGGTTTCTTTATTCCTCGGGACATTCCAAATGGTTGTACTGGCTATGGCCAATGTTTGTGCAATGGCTCTGATTGATTTTCCATTTGATCTTAGCTTCACAATTGCTTGTTTTTCACCCATGGACAGCTCTCTGGTTTTCATGTTGGTTACACGTCTAACTATACATGCAGTCTGCACAGGCAAAACCAAAATCTGAAACTGAGCGCAGACATTCAGTGCTATTTATTGTTTGAATAATCAATGTAATAGGACACACCAGGGCAACAAAACACACCTGCCAGTCACATGTTCCAATACTTTTGGTCACATGAGCAATGGGTGGGTTCAAACAAAAGGTTACATCTTCTAAGTTGTGTATCAGATCCAGATGTAAATACCTGGAAATAAAAGCTGAAATGTTGATCTCTTCCCTCATATTCATCTTTTGATGTCAAACCCAAATATTTTCAGTCTACAGAAGAATGAAAGGAATTGCCACTGTTCCAATACTTTTGGAGGGGACTGTATATCTCCAGATGACAATAGGCAGATGCAAATTATCTATTCGTCACCATTCACTTGCCTCTTGATGCCACCTTTTCCACCCCTTCACAATCATGGAAAGTTTCAAGGACATATAATCAATTTATAAAAAAGCATCAAATTATCATATTTTTTTATAGCAGTTGTCTACTTTCTACCATTACATCAGGGCTCACTTTCATGTCCTTTCACTTTATATTTCTCTCGGTTAATTATTTTGATGTACTGAAAATTAAATTTTATATTTTTTCTTTCATGTCAGACCTGATGGAAGTGAAGGAGGAGAGTGAAGAACTGAGTGAAGTGAAGGAGGAGAGTGAAGAACTGATGGAAGTGAAGGAGGAGATTGAAGAACTGAATGAAGTGAAGGATGAGAGTGAAGAACTGAGTGAAGTGAAGGAGGAGAGTGAAGAACTGAGTGAAGTGAAGGAGGAGAGTGAAGAACTGAATGAAGTGAAGGAGGAGAGTGAAGAACTGAGTGAAGTGAAGGAGGAGAGTGAAGAACTGAATGAAGTGAAGAAGGAGAGTGAAGAACTGAGTGAAGTGAAGGAGGAGAGTGAAGAACTGAGTGAAGTGAAGGAGGAGAGTGAAGAACTGAGTGAAGTGAAGGAGGAGAGTGAAGAACTGAATGAAGTGAAGAAGGAGAGTGAAGAACTGAATGAAGTGAAGAAGGAGAGTGAAGAACTGAATGAAGTAAAGGAGGAGAGTGAAGAACTGAATGAAGTAAAGGAGGAGAGTGAAGAACTGAATGAAGTAAAGGAGGAGAGTGAAGAACTGAATGAAGTAAAGGAGGAGAGTGAAGAACTGAGTGAAGTAAAGGAGGAGAGTGAAGAACTGAGTGAAGTAAAGGAGGAGAGTGAAGAACTGATGGAAGTGAAGGAGGAGAGTGAAGAACTGACATTTTTAAAGGAAAGAACAGCCAAGAAATGTTTTACCTGCACTCAGTGTGGGAAGAATTTCACAAGCAAACATAGTCTTGAGATTCACATGAGGATCCACACTGGAGAACAACCTTACAAGTGTTCACACTGTGACAAGAGATTCAGTCAGTCATTCTCTCTGAAAACACATGAGATGATCCACACTGGAGAGAAACCTTACAAGTGTTCACACTGTGACAAGAGATTCAGGGAGTCATCAAATCTGAAAACACATGAGAGAATCCACACTGGAGAACAACCTTACAAGTGTTCACACTGTGACCAGAGATTCAGTCATTCATCATCTCTGAAAACACATGAGATGATCCACACTGGAGAACAACCTTACAAGTGTTCACACTGCGACAAGAGATTCAGTCAGCCATCATCTCTGAAAACACATGAGAGGATCCACACTGGAGAAAAACCTTACAAGTGTTCACACTGTGACAAGAGATTCAGTCAGCTATCATCTCTGAAAACACATGAGATAATCCACACTGGAGAACAACCTTACAAGTGTTCACACTGCGACAAGAGATTCAGTCATTCATCATCTCTGAAAAGACATGAGATGATCCACACTGGAGATAAACCTTACAAGTGTTCACACTGTGACAAGAGTTTCAGTCAGTCAGCACATCTGCAAACACATGAGATGATTCACACTGGAGAACAACCTTACAAGTGTTCACACTGCGACAAGAGATTCAGTCATTCATCATCTCTGAAAACACATGAGAGGATCCACACTGGAGAGAAACCTTACAAGTGTTCACACTGTGACAAGAGATTCAGTCATTCATCACATCTGAAAAGACATGAGAGGATCCACACTGGAGAGAAGCTGTACGCGTGTGATCAGTGTGGGAAGTGTTTCACTATTAAAAGTCGCCTGAATCTACACATGAAGATCCATGCAGTGGAGAAACCACTTAAACACAGTCTGAAATCACAGTAAGTAGTTTATTTTCATGTGCTGAGCAACCAAGTGTCTTCTGTGTAAGTGAGCCACACATCACTCTATAGCCAAATCTCTCCTCTCCACCTATAGCCGGTGTGTGGTGAGCACAGGACATTTTGTTGATTGATATTTATTAACTTGTGTTCAACCAACAGTAATGTCTATTTTGTCAGTTCAGATCAATGCAAAAAACCACCAATTTGCTCTGACAGTAGGTGGCGCTCATGTAAAGCAGAAATAAAGCACTATACAGGACTCTAGACTGCGACTAAATGGTCTCATTTTGCGACCTTTTTTTTCCTGGCACACGGCAAACAAAAGCAGAATGAAACCGCGCCACTTGTTTGAGCTGCGCAGTGCAAAGAGTTTATCAGCTCAGAGCAATACTAGACAGCGGTTTACTCGTGGGCCGATCTCGATCACGCAACACCATTACTACACAGAGCTGGCAGATTCATGCTACTGCTAACCCGGACGTCGAGGTCACTTCAGTGATTTGGGAAAAGCATGTAAAAGTCCTGGCAGAAAGCGATGCATAAGGATGTAGTGCAACGACGAATTATAATTTTTTCCGAAGTGTTGACAACTTAGTGTTAACTAATAACTGTTGCAAACTGGTACAACCAACAAAATATTAGTGCATTCCTGGAACTGGGCGTCGTTACACTACATCCTTATGCATCGCTTTCTGCCAGTACATTTTCAACAGATCTGATGCCATCACTAGGCTGATTTAAGAATTGAATTTAGGCTGCTATATTTAACTGAGTTCATTTCATTCAGGTGTGAGGATGGTGGATCAGGAAAGACAGGGGAAGGAAACAGGTAGGTCTAACATTAGGTGGAAGTGTAGGGGAGCCACTTGATACCAACAGATTCATTTCTTAATATTATTAATATGGAAAAAGTAATATGGAAAATCTATTACATAATGTTTGTTTGACAATATGACTTAGTGGAGAAGAACACGGGCATCAAGTACAGATGAGACCGGTGATGACATCAGGTAGGAGTTCTATTAGTTAGACCACACAAAACTAAATGTCCAGTATGGTCTGAAGTTCTGTTGACCAACCTATTCACTGTGTCCTTTTTGGGTAAAAAAATAGTGCAGACAGAGATGTAAAGCCACTCACCACTGAGGAGGAATTGGAGGAGAATGAGGTGGAAGAGAATGTGGAACATTGAGGTGAAGAGGAGAGGGAGGTGGAAATGGAACAGAGAGGTGAAGAGGAGAGGGCTGAGACAAGGCCTTACTCAGAAGATCCATCTGACTGGCCACCACCACACCAGATTGGGGACTCATTTAGGCAGTGTATGGTTGAGAATGGCCCACAGAAATGTCCTGATGGGCCGTATCCAAGATCAGACAAGAGTAGATTGTTTTTCCAAAGCATACTGTTTTCGTTCAATGTCCAATGGAGAAAAAGTGCAGTGGGATTAGTTACTGTACTCCAAAAGGACAAATAAAGTGTATTGTTTTGTGTGTAAGCTTTTTGGTGGAGCTAGAGTTGTTGACACGCTTTGTGGTAGGGTACAATAACTTTCAGTGTCTTTCAAAAATGCTGCAGCATCATGAAACCAGTGTTGATCACATAAATGCTTGCCACTGAAGGGGAAGAATGCTAAGTTAGGAGATCCTAAAAATGGAAATTTCCTGGGTGTCCTTGATGTCATAGCACAATATGATGTCACACTAGCAGAGCATCTTAGAAAGGTAGCCTCTAAAGAAACCACAGGATATCTTTCCTGGTGCACTCAAAATAAATTTTTAGATTCAATTTCTGAACGTGTACTTGGTCAAATTAGTGCCCAGGTCAAAGCCTCCAAGTACTTTGCAGTGGAGTTGGATTGCACACATCACATTTCAAAGCAGGAGCTGGCCTCCGTAATAATCCTGTTTGTTCATACAGACGACAACAAGAATGCCACCTTCAATGAGTCTTTTGCTGGCTTCACAGTCGTGAAGGACACAACTGGTAAAGGCCTCACAGAAACACTGACTGGGGTGCTGGATAACCTGGGGTTGGAGTTGACTAACTGTAGGGCCAGAGCTATGACAATGGCTCAAATATGAGGGGTACACAAGGGTGTGCAAGCATTGGTGCAGCAGAAGTGACCAGTTGTTCGGCTTCGGTGAAGAGGTGGGATATTCTGAAAGAATTTGTGGACATTACACTGAAGCCTCTGAGTGATACCAGGTGGGAAGCAAAAATAAACTGTTGTTGGGGGGGATTCTTGATGCTTTGGAAAAGATTGAGGAAGTGGAAAAAGACGGCAAAACTGTCTCAGAGGCAAAGTCGCTGTCTGGCGAGATTGTCAGCATGGAGTTCCTCATGTGCCTCCTGGTTTGGTATGATCTATTGTCAGAGATCACTTATGTCAGCAAGGCAATTCAAGCAGTGAACATCTCGATGGACACTGCCATTGGAATGATAGACTCTCTTAAATAATTCTTGCTTAAGTATAAAGTGGAGGGCTTTCAAAAATCCCTTGACATTGCACGCCGAATAGCCATTGAGATGGATGCTTCCCCTGAGTTTAGAGAGAGACGTTTCAGAAAGCAAAAGAGATTTCATGGTGATGATTCCAGCACTGGCCATTATGAACAGGAACCTGAAACGCAAAATTGTTGCTGCATACCCCTCTGACACTGGGTAGTTGCGGAGGCCAGCTCCTGCTTTGAAATGTCAGGTGTGCAATCCAACTCCACTGCAAAGTACTTGGAGGCTTTAACCTTTAACTAATGCTGTAAACTATGGAGTCAGTTGTAGCCTATAGGCTTCATTAGCCTACTATAATATTGAAGGTAAAAATTTACTTATTTGTATACAAACACTTAAATTACAGTTTTATTTATTTTTATAATAATAAAGTTATATGAAATATAAACATTTAAATGATGGCTGTCATAAAAACTTGCCAGCTTTATTCAAACATGCATTATGAATATATAATATGGTGCATATATTTAGCAAAATGCTCCTCTCTAGAGTTAATTTTTCTAGCCGACCAACGAGTTTATGGTCACTGGATATGGTTTTTCTGAGGTAAATGTGGCGTTACATGACATTGTTTACAAGCTGTTTTACTGACGTCTTTCCAAAGTTGAAACACTGATTGAGGGATTCCATGTCACAGCGCCAAAACGGTATTTGTTTTTGAATTTCGTAAGAAAATGGAATTTGAAATCTGAGACTTTGTTTCATATCAATAGTAACAAAGCACAAAGATTATTGCGATTTATTGGATGGGATGTGCTCAACAATGTTCCATTCATTCATCAACTGAAAACAGGATGACTAATCGATTATTGGGATTTAAGAATCAATATCGGTTTGAAAAAATGAGAATAGATTAAAATCGAGAAATCAATATTTTTTTGCCCAGCCCTAGTATCCATCCATTGAGTTTATTATTATTATTATTATTATTATTATTAGGGATTCAAGCACTTCAGTGCTGAAACCCTATTGTAATTGTTCATTTACCCTTTGGGTAGCTATAACAGGGTTATAGATTAGAGATCGGGCCATAGGTGGCGCTATAACTGTTAAAAAGCTTTAAAAAACACATATTTCATTAGTAAATTGCCTTCTCTGCTTAAAGGCCTTAAAATGCTTGAACCCTGATAAATGCTGCTTGCAGCTTTAATTATTTATTATTGCAAGTGACAATGTTTTTTTTTTTTCAGTTCATAATCAATTAGCATTCAGCTGCAATTTCTACAATCCAACATAACAATTTTAAAGTTCTGAGCTTCATTTCACTAAGTTTTCTTTCTACCGCTGTGATTTTCAGGTGCTGAAGATGAACAAGATGATCAGGAGTGTCTGAGGATTGCTCTGATCGGGAAGACAGGAAATGGGAAGAGTGCAACAGGAAACAGTATTCCGGGAAGAGATGAGATTGTCAGTGAATTAAGACTAGATTCAGTCACGACAGTTTGTGGAAAGAGAGTTGGTGAAGTTGATGGTCGACCAGTAACTGTTGTTGATACTCCAGGTCTCTTTGACACGACACTGACGAATGATCAAGCAGTAAAATAAATATTGAAATGTATTTCCATGTTGTCACCTGGGGCCTGTTTCAGAAAGGGGGTTAAGTGAAAACTCTGAGTATGTTAACCCTAAAATGAGGGAAACTCTGGGTTTTCTGTTTCAGAATGGGAGGTATGTTAAACCTGAGAAAGCAGAGTAAGTCAAGCCTGTTTCTGAAAGAGAGGTAACTTATACTCCGAGTCAGTTACCATGGTAACTTACTCTGTGAACCTAACCTGGTCGGGAGCAGGTTTTCTTCAGTAAACCCAGAGTTTCTTTCGGTCTCCTCCCCTTTTTAAAGAGGAAGTGGTGTTTAAACACCTCATTCATTCTTTAAGTACATTTTTATTAATAAAATTAATCTTTTATTAATAAAAAAAAAAATATATTTTTTTTTTTTTTTTTTTTTAAATAAGATGAAGTCTATATAACTCCTTTACTGGCAACTGAAAACACAGTAGTAGATTAGAGTTACATAATGTAGTTCTAAACAAATTCTACAGAATTAAACTGTGGCATTTACTGGAAATCACTGAACGTGTTCATCTGTGCACCAGAAGTTGCTGGACCGTCCTCCTGCTGTTCTTCCACACTCTGGGGGCGGAGGGAGAGATAAGAATACCCATTTATACTAAGATTTAAACTTAGATTCTATAGGCTACTCCACATAAAAATGTGAAAAAATCAGAATGTGTAGATTGTTTGATGTGTAGACACATAATATTAACTTTACCTCTGTAGGCCTCTCTGTGGCAGCAGAAACTCTTTATCCCCATGTGATGAGCATTTGGTTGAGTACACTTTATAACACTATTTGTCATAATTTCTGGTGTATTGAGTAGGCTACTTACAACTGCCTGGGGTTCTGTTGGGACAGGAGGCTCCAAAAGACAGATATTACCATCAGAATATGTTGGGACCAACAAAAATCCTAACCCAAAGTAAAATAAATGGAAATCTCAAAAATAGCCTATATAAAAAATAACACATTATGTAAACCTCTTACATTTTATGAAGGCCCTTGGATCTTTGGGACTGGCTCTGAAGTCGCTCCAGGAATTCCCTCAGCTGTAAATGCTGCTGCACTGCTAGACACTGGGTGCTTTAGTTATTTAATATCTCAAATGTTTGTAAAGTCAGGTAGCCTACACCCATGATATGCTCAAGCCTTACTTGACTGAATTATATTTTTATATTTAATTTTCAGCTGCTGCCATGTTCTTTTAATGCCTGCAGGATTGCACCTACATGAAAATTAAAATTAGGTTGAATAACATACTGTTCTTCCAGTTTCACCTCTGATATTATAACAGTTGGGTAAGTTACTTGTATTACTATCTACAAATGACATCTTCAACAGTGTAATTAGATTAATGTAATAATGACTATCTTTAGAAATTATTGGTCTACTTATTACTAATTACTAAATCCCATGTCAACCTTAAACACTTGAACAATACAAGGAGAGACAAACAGCACTTTTAATGCTTTCAAATAAACAATTGCATGAATTATTCTTGAATTGACCAAAGTGTGTAGAGGGAGAAGGTTACATTAAAAATATAACTTTTAAAAATGTATGTTAAATAGCCTATACAGAATTGTTCTATAGTCTAATACAATTACATCAGATTAAACTTTAAATTACAGAAGAATTAAGAGTAATCCCTTTAATTAAATTACAGTATTTAGATTACTTGGGAATTAATTTCTTAATGTGAAGAAATATGAAGACCTCTTTTTGTCTGGCGCTGTTGCCATGGTGACTCGTAATATCTGTGCTCCATTGATAATGGCTTTTTATAGTTGTGGTGCACGCGCTTAACTCAGAGTCAGTCAACTCAGAGTTGATTGAACTAACTCATTTCAGCTGTTCTGTAACCGAAAACTCAGAGTTTTCCATCTCAGGGTAAGTCAACTCAGAGTTCAAGTTTTAACTCAGAGTTGGTTGAACCTCCTTATTGAAACAGGCCCCTGGACCTCATGTGTTCATCATTGTGTTGAGTTTGGGAAGATTTACAAGAGAGGAGATGGACACAGTAGATCTGATAAAGAAGATCTTTGTTTGATTTGCCTTGACTGATTGTTGTCATAATTGTCTTTAATTCTGTTTTTGTCAAAAGTTTTTAAAAAAGTGTGTGTGTTGAGTGTGTGTGATGACCTACGCTCATTTGCTGTGTGCCAACAACGGTTAGTTGGCTTGCCAGTTTATCCTTGTGAGGGACCTAGGGCCTGTACCATGAAGGTAGCTGAACAAACTCGGGGTTACAGGATTAGTTTTGAGTTGACAAAACCAAACCGATGCTATCAGGCTTTATTGGTACCATGATGCAGCTCATCAACTTTCTCTGTCAACTCAGGCTTTGATCTTTAAGCTATGATTACTCCACGCGCGCGTGCACATAAAAGAGTGACGTCGACACTGAACAACCAATCGCGGGTAGAGCGTGAGCGATATATTTTCCCGCGGAGGAGCAAGAGATAATCATTCAGAATTACGATGAATTTAAATATGTATTTCAAGCTCGAAACAATATGGTCTCTGCTGCCAAAGCAAGAGAAGACTGTTGGAGAAAGATTGCTGATTGTTAATGTGTAAGTTAAACAAATACGTTCTATATTTATGTAAAATTATGTATGTATGTGTAGCCTATATGTGTAATATAGCCTATAGCCTATTTTTATAATATATAAAAAATGATACATGCACATTTTTTGTATATTATAAAAATAGGCTATAGGCTATATTACACATAGGCTACACATACATATGAAGAGTTCAGATGCAAAAGCCTCTAAATGCCATCTGAAATTTTCTTATAGAATGATCATTTTTATCAAGCTCGTATATTTAAATTCAATAATTTCACTTAAATGGCAATGAAGATTACCTATTAATTGTCATTTAAGTGAAATTACTTAACTTAAATATACGAGCTTGATAAAAATTATCATTCTATAAGAAAATTTCAGATGGCATTTAGAGGCTTTTGCATCTGAACTCTTCATATATACATAATTTTACATAAATAGAACGTATTTGTACTAGCTACTAAGAAAGCTAGGGAATCCTATCATAAGATTAACAGAATAATAATAAAGATTTAAAATAATTCTTAACATGTATTATATTGTATAGTACATTTGTGCAATTTGCTTTTTGAAAAAATAAAATGTTTTCATGTGATGTCACCCTATCAATATATCTTACGGCAATTTTATAAAAGCCCTCTTTTATGGACATGGTCGATAAATGTCCGGGGAACACTATTAATGAAACTATTCATGTACTCCTGCAGAGCGAGGACCACCTTACGAATGGTTCGACAAACCGTGTTTTCCCCTAGCTTCTGTGCGTCACCCACCGTGCAGGAATGTACCACTTGCAAAAAAAAAAAAAACGCAACGCAATATTTGCGGTACAGTAAGTGCATGAATTCGACGTGTTAAATTCTTTATGTGCGGCTCAAGAAGTTCGCAAAGATAAGACATTCCTTCCGCGGAAAATCTGTATCTTTCATACAAGTAACTATCAGGAAAGGCAAGGGGATTTTGTCTGGCTAAAAACTCTTTCTCTACGAAGTGCTCGTCAAACAATTTGCGCTGAGATGTCCACAGGATTTGGAAGAAAAGGTGAAGTCATTGCAACAGACACTGGGAATAAGTTACGTCACCTATATGTTTCTTTGCTCTCAGCTGATTGGTCAAACTTCAGTCTGAGATCTTGAATCCAGAACATAACCTGCCCCGGAGCAGGTTAGCCGTGCAGCGTAAGATACCATGGCAACGAACACCGATTAAAGCCAAGCTACTTTCATAGTACCTAAAACCCAGGGTTGGCGGAAACTTAACTGAAACATAGCTGGCTAGCCGCCTAAACCGGCTTCATGGTATAGGCCCCTGGAACAGTGTTGACTTCTTACCTGTGGATAACTACAAGATATTGTGAAAGCAGGCATTTACTTCATTTTCTGTTGGTAATTAAAATGTAGTGTATAACTTCTTATTAGCTCTGTTCACTTGATTATGGTTATCTGGGAAATGTAGGGAGAGTGTGTTTTATTATTTTGTATATAATAAATATATATATATATATAATATTCTCCAGTTTCTGGTTAGAGAGGAAGCTCGGGGAAGTTTGTGTTGTTGCTTCTTTTGTTTATTACTTTAGGCCTTACTCTCTCCTGAAGATTTATTCCCATCTTTTGTTAAGCCTTTTTGATATATGAATTTTACTTTAAAGTTATGTTACTCTGAGACTGAGGCTGAAGTGTGTTCTGCACATATTTTTACATCTCTACGTTATCATACTTTCTTTTCCTTTGTTACCTCTCCTCCTACCTGTGTACTGTTATTATTTTTGTTAATCTTTTATCTAGTTTATTATCTTTTGTGTGTGAATTTGTAGTAATGGTTGTTTGTTGGACATTCCTATTAAACTTATGGTTGGATTACACGTCAGAAAAGTCTTAATTTCATCTGTGATTTTTTTTATATGTTCTGTCCTTACCTTTTTGTATGGTTTAAACGAGCTAAAGTTGTTTTTGGGCCGTAACATATTTGGCGCTCGTCCGAGATTGATTTTGTGTGGCTTTGTTTGATATTTTTGATCTGCTCACGCTTCGAATTTGTTACTTGGTAACTTTGTTGAATCACAGTTGATTGATGTGAATTCTGGCTTGTGTAGTGCTCGTTTTCTTTTTTTTCTCCATAACATTGTTAGACATTTAATTCAAACCATGTTCCAATTAGCAAATTTTATTGCAAATCCGACACAAGTTCAGGTGTTTCAAATTAGATTGCAGATAAAATTGCTGCTCATTATAAGGTCAGTTTTCGTAATACTTCATCTAAACGTGATTCATTGCATAAACAAGGTGTCTTTGGTGATGAGGAACAGATGACAGGTTATCCTGAATCAGTTTTGACACTTCACAAGTTTCAATAGAATAAAAATAAATAAAATTAAAGTTAAACAAGTGATGTCTAGAACATAAGGTAATACTAGTAAATATCAATATAACCTCAAATTAATAAACTGTTGGAAATGGGGTTTGTAGAGACATGGAAATCATATGGGAACACAACTCAAGAACCCACTCTTCAAACAAAGACACATATTTAAGAAGCTCCTGGGGCCCGTTCTTCGTACGTCGCCAACTCAGTTAGCTGGATTTGATTGTTGGCGATTTGGCATGATCTTGGATTGTTTGGTTCTTCGAAGCTCATCCTGGACTTGCTGTCATAGCAACAGGTGCGCAATCTTAAACCTGCTCGGGAGCAGAGGCTTATTTCATGTTAACAGGATTAGACTGCTAGCCTGGTAATACCAAACTCTGCTACTTCGCTTTGCTTCGTAGACAGAGTCTGGAATGGCATAATAGAGAAGTGTTTTCTCTCGCGCGGTGGGGCGCTTGTCTGAAGTTTAAAATCATTGGTTACCCGTAAGCCAATCACATAACGTTTGGTTATGGCGTGTGTTATGCGCATGCTCAGCCGCATCTAACTTCCACTGTAAACACATGTATGATGCGAAAACAAAACCATCGAGCGAAATACCGGAGTGAACATGGCTGTGAACGACTTTTGCAGATTATGTGAAGTAAATCAACGCATCCACGGTACAATCAGCGTCTATACGTCACGGCTCTCAGCCCGCCCTCTGTTCGTTGATTGGCCCGGCTGTTTTCAGGCCGGAGGAAAACGGAAAGCTATGACGCTGTCTCAGACTGAGTACAGAAGCGAAATGAAATTGAGCGGAAGTACGAAGTCTGACGTAGTCAGGCTATTAGACTGCGGCTTCATAAGCGGATCTGATACAGGAAGTCCAGCGCAGCGCGATAGTTCACTTTCTGAGATATATATTTTTTCTCCTGACTCATGAGATTGTCGTTTACATTATTCATTTGTTGGAAATGCACATTTATTTTTGACTTGTCAGAGTCAGGCTTTAACTACAGCATTCGGACTATTTAACTACAGCATTTAACTACATCATTCGGAGTTTACCTGATGCTTTTAGGTTTAAAAAACAGTTTTAGTTTTTTTTTGTGGTATTTCCAAACCACTTAAGACCCAATGTTGTAAAGAAGTTTTTTTTAAAGCAGTTTTTTTTTTTTTTTAAGGCTATCATCATTTTTATGAAGATCATGCAATCATGACCATGCCGATTACAGTATGTGTCACTCAGGCTTCACTAACGTGATTGGTACCATAGACTATAGGCTAGACCATAGACTGCCATCAAGGCCTCAATGAAGGGGATTATGTGAACAGAAAGGGGGTTCACAATGTAAATGTGCAGCCCAGTTGCTATTGGGATTCTTAACATTCCAGATTAATAAATTATATCAAATTTAAAAAAGGCAGTTGACTAAAATCTTCCATATCACAAATGTGAAAGCAAAATGGCCAGGATCTGTGCATGACTTAAGAATTTTCAGAGATTCACATTTATGCACATTATTTGAAAGTGGTAAGGAAAGTTCCACAATTAAATATCAAGCTCACTGTATTACATACACTTATGCTGATCCTAACAGAACTGCATTTTTTCATAGGTGATTATGACATGTTCCTGCCTGCAGACAGGTGTTTTAAACAACATCTTTTGTCATTTTTGAAGATGGCGATCAAGATGGCGGCGCGCATAGACGCAGCGGCTCAGTGCTCTACTTTTCGGTGCTTTGTTTGGCTGTTTATGTATGTATTGTTATTCGTTCTGACAACATTCTGCTGGGCAAACAACACCTACAGCCGGCACAATCTCCTAAAAATAGGACTACGCAGTGAGCGGTCTGTTACAGCCGAGTTTTTTGGCTTCCATGATATCCCGGTGGACATAGCCAGGCGCCCGGGTTCTCCGTGGATTACCATCCCCACAGGCAGAAGACTGAGGCGGCGCAGGTATAGGAAGCAAAAGCGAGGCTGCAGGGCCGGCGTGCTAGCGAGGCTACGGATGCGGGCACACAAGCCGCCGCTTCCTAGTATATTTCTTACCAACGCGAGGTCCCTCACAAACAAGATGGACGAATTGAAGCTACAGGTTGAAATGAATAAGGACATTAAAGACTGTTGCATTATGTTAATCACAGAGACGTGGCTTCATCCACTTATCCCGGATTCAGCTATCGAGCTAGCAGGCCGCATAGTTCACCGGCATGACAGGACAAGAGACTCCGGTAAGAACAAAGGTGGGGGGTTATGCTTGTTTGTTAACAGCGGTTGGTGTACTAACACTAAGACTATAGACAGTCACTGCTCCCCGGATCTGGAGTTTGTGACTGTTAAATGCAGGCCCATATATCTTCCCCGGGAGTTTACTGTTGTCATAGTTACTGCCGTGTATATTCCACCGGATGCCATTGCTAACTCAGCTCTTGGACATTTATATAACACCATTAGCAGGCAACAGAGCATGTATCCTGAGGCTGTTCACATCATAGCGGGGGACTTTAACCATGCTGATTTAAAAACGGTACTTCCTAAATTCCATCAGCACATAAGGTGTGCTACTAGAGGAAAAAATACACTGGATAAGGCCTATTCTAACATCAAACAAGGGTTCAGGGTTAAAACACTTCCACACCTGGGCCAGTCTGACCATATTTCCCTGCTTTTAATTCCGGCATACACCCCACTCAGAAAAAGTGTTCCTACCACATCTAAGACTGTTAAAATATGGCCTGAAGGTGCCTCTCATCAGCTGCAGGACTGTTTTGAGAGAACGAACTGGGACATTTTTGAGCATCAGGACCTGGAGGAATACACAACAAATGTATTGTGCTATATTAAACACTGCCTGGACACTGTCACTGTGGACAAGTGTATCCGCGTATATCCTAACCAGAAACCCTGGATGACGAAAGAAGTCCGGTGTCTGCTTAAGGACAGAAACACTGCTTTCAGGTCTGGTGATGGGACACAATACAGCGCTGCCAGAGCCAACCTGAAAAAAGGCATCAGGAAGGCCAAGGCTGCTTATAAAAGGAGGATTGAGGACTACTTCAACAGCAATAACACAACGCAGATGTGGCAGGGGGTCCAGCACATCACCAGTTATAAATCCGGAAACCGCACAGTTGCAGGCGGTGATGCTTCGCTGGCGGAGGAGTTGAACCACTTCTTCGCCCGCTTAGAGGCGGAGAAACCGGAGGCAACCATATTACATTCTCCAGTCCATAGCAGCCACATCCTCATTGTGGAGGAGCATGAGGTGAGGCGCACACTGAAGGCGGTGAATCCGAGAAAAGCTGCGGGACCTGATGCCATATCGGGACGGGTGCTGAAGGAATGTGCGGACCAACTGGCTGGGGTCTTTACCAAGATCTTCAACCAGTCCCAATCCCAGTCCACCATCCCAGCCTGCCTAAAGTCCTCTATCATAGTTCCACTGCCAAAAAAGACCAACATCAGCAGCCTGAATGACTACCATCCAGTGGCACTAACTCCCATCATTATGAAGTGCTTTGAGAAACTGGTGCGGTCTTACATAATCTCTAACCTTCCACCCATGCTTGACATACACCAGTTTGCTTACAGAGAAAATAGGTCTACAGAGGACGCCATAGCCACAACTCTCCACACGGCTCTGACTCATCTAGAGCAGCGGGGGAGCTACGCTAGGCTGCTGTTTGTGGACTTTAGCTCTGCGTTTAATACCATACTCCCTCACAGACTGTTTACTAAACTGGAAAACCTGGGTCTACCTCACTCAATTTGCTGCTGGACTAAGGACTTCCTGACAGATCGCTCCCAGAGGGTGAGAGTAGGCCCCCACATCTCATCAGCTCTCAGTCTCAGCACTGGCTCCCCACAGGGCTGTGTGCTGAGCCCCCTGCTCTACACTCTGTATACCCACGACTGTACCCCTGCTCACTCCAGAAATAGTGTCATTAAATTTGCGGATGATACCACCGTAGTGGGGCTCATCTCGGGGGGAGATGAGTCCGCTTATCGAGATGAGGTGGAGCGGCTGTCTGTGTGGTGCATGGATAACAACCTGGTCCTCAACACCACCAAAACCAAGGAGTTAATAATAGACTACAGGAAAAATAAAACCGATATTCAGCCCCTTTTCATCAGCGGGGAATGTGTGGAAAGGGTCCCGGACTTCCGGTTCTTGGGCGTGTACATAGAGGAGGACCTAACCTGGAGCACTAACATCACAGTATTGGGTAAGAAGGCACAGCAGAGACTTTACTTCCTGAGGATTCTTAGGAAGAACCACCTGACCCAAAAAGTGCTTCTGTCCTTCTACCACTGCTGCATAGAGAGCATACTGACTTATTGTATCTGTGTGTGGTTCGCGAGCTGCACA
Organism: Leuciscus leuciscus; assembly: GCF_965113295.1. NCBI lineage: Eukaryota > Metazoa > Chordata > Actinopteri > Cypriniformes > Leuciscidae > Leuciscus > Leuciscus leuciscus. The sequence goes on from NC_138725.1 coordinate 1,059,737, forward strand.
GAGACAGAGAGGAAAGCACTTCAGAGGGTCGTCACCACCGCCCAGAAGATTATTGGCTGCCCTCTCCCCTCCCTAAAGGATCTTTATAGTTTGCGCTGCCTCAAAAAAGCACAGAACATACTAAAGGATACATCCCACCCCGGACATTCCCTGTTTGAATTGCTGCCCTCTGGGAGACGTTACAGGACAATGAGGACACGAACAAATAGATTAAAAAACAGTTTTTATCCTAAAGCAATAGCAGCACTAAACACAATTTGAAATACAGTATTAGGAGATGCATTATTTATTATAAAGTGTATTGATCTGTTATGTTTTTGGGAGATTTTGTTTTTGAAAATTGTTTTTAGTCTTTTATTCTATTTAGAATTTTATTTTTATTTTATTAATTTATTTATATTATATTTGTATATTATATTTGTACTTTGTTTAATGTTGCACTGATTAGATTGCATCCAATTTCGTTGTACAATACGTGTATAATGACAATAAAAATTCTATTCTATTCTATTCTATTATGACCCCATTCCCTGACCCAAACCAGTTACAATGCAGCTCTAGTCAGGACAAGGGCACACAATGAAATGAACTTTGGCTAAAGGGAAGATTTCAGTGTCTGAAAAGTCTGAGGGTTGCACACCTGACAGGGCCTGTGACATTGTTGCATGTGCCATATTACACAACATTGAGAAAAACAAAACAAAAAAAAAACAACCTTTTCATTAAATGTTTAATAAAAGACAAATATGCTTAGTTCCTTGAGTTTTATTTCAATTGTTCTTTGGCCAGTGGTCAAGTGCCTGCAACAAGAGATATTAGACACATGCCTCATGCAACAAATAAAAAGGAAAAGTTGTCTATACACTGCCCACCTGTAGGCCTATGTGTCCTCTGTCTGTGCAGACTCTTCTGTAGGCCTTTCTGTAGATGTGGAATCCTGCAACTTATATTGCAGCCATAAAGCATACAAGTATAAATTAAGTAAAGTTATTTATGCACTTGCTGGTATAGGCTATAGTTCCTCCATATGACAGTTATCTGAGAGGGTTTATTCACTGTCCAGTGCAATGGAAACAAATGGACATTACAAAGTCTTATACTTTCTTTCCTTTGGAAAGTTAGAAAATGTCCACTTACTGCACATATTTCAGCCACCACTTTCTTGGGAACAGATACAAGTGTTGGTGTATTATGTAAAAGTGCACAAAAGAGGAAAACAGAATGTCATTACAATGAACTACACTCGGGAAAAATGTTTTTACATAAACATAAGTTTATCAGTTTTCACTTTCACAAGTCAAAGCAATTCATCATTACTCAAGATTTAAAGGTCCCGTTCTTCGTGATCCCATGTTTCAAACTTTAGTTAGTGTGTAATGTTGCTGTTAGAGTATAAATAATATCTGTAAAATTATAAAGCTCAAAGTTCAATGCCAAGCGAGATATTTTATTTAACAGAAGTCGCCTACATCGAACGGCTGGTTTGGACTACATCCCTCTACTTCCTTCTTTAATGACGTCACTAGAACCGTTTTTTGACTAAGCTCCGCCCACAGGAATGCTCCCTCAACTCTACCGAAATTCGTTTATGTACTTGCGCACTTCTTATAACTTACTGGGTTTACTCAGCTCTTACGGTGATTTTCTGAAGTCAAACTGACACTTCATCTTTTGTGTGATGTACAATAAACTTTATTAAACTCATCAGTATCATCATTCGGACCTGGTCCGAAACAGCAGACTTGTAGGCTATTAAAGGGTAACTAAACGCCTGGTCAGAGCCTGACTCCACCCACTGGCAATATTTGAAAAATGCTGGAAAAGTAGGCAGAGCCCAGTGGAGAGGGGGCGTGCATCTGTGACGTATCTCTCTGCAGGCAAGGGCGTGGTTAGCTGGTACCCTCTGACGTCAGAGGGTACCACAACTTCCAATAGGAAAATTCAACTGCAGTAGCCACTGTTCAACCTGAAGAGGGCAGCACTCAGACGTTTTTACACCATATTTTGTAAAATTAAAACACTTTAAACACAAATGTAAAAAAAACGACTTGAATCAATGAACAGCACTAATAAAGCCCCATTCTTACAGATCATTAACTAAAAAAAGTTGGTTTAGGGTTTAGTTACCCTTTAATAAATAATGGATACATACAAGCAGATGACAAATACGTTATAATAACCGTAATTAAACTACTAAACTATACCTGTTCCATCTCTTTACAGCACTCTGACTCTGTAGGCATTATTGTCCGACTCGAAATGAACACCGTTACTGAGAGTTTCTGATATTATCATCATTCCGTGAGATGAAATTGTCCTGAGAGACTGAGCGCGAGCTCATGAAGCTCCGCCCCCTGTACTGTGCAGCAGCAGCTTATTTGCATTTAAAGGGCACACACTAAAACAGCGCGTTTTTTCTGAGCCCCAAAAAATGACAATTTAAACATGCTGTAAAAAATGATCTGTTGGGTATTTTGAGCTCAAACTTCACATACACACTCTGGGGACATCAGAGACTTATTTTACATCTTGTGAAAAGGGGCATAATACGGGACCTTTAACAGTTGAAATGACTATACGGCCTTAATTTAATGCAGCAAAAATTATTTTACAGTGTAGGCTACTAAGATCTTTTCTTTTTTTTCCTCAGCCTTTTTCTTGGTTGCTTTTATAAACAGACAACCATTTATTTAACAGTGTCTTTTATACAAGAGACTATAATATAACAAAAAATGACCATTATGTAGAATATTTTTGTACTTCACTTTTATTTGTTCCCATGTTCTAGTGTGGTGACTCTGACATTACAATGAACAAAGTAATTATGCAATTGTTAAAATACAAATATATAGGCTAATAAGTGATAAAGACATCTAACATGGCCACATCTAACGGATTTAAATTGTCTGCTACTTTTTGCCAGCCCTCTCTCCTGGCTTTTGTAGACTTTGAGGTGTTCCCTGGCGTTTTGATTAAACATTAAAATTCCGAATAAACTTGGACTATTAGTTCTTGCTCTGCTGAGGAGAAAAACTGAGCGCGCTCTTTGGCCACGCTGAGCAGCCAATAGCAGCGTTGCTGATCAATGTTTCTACTATCGATACATATCCCCTTTTCAACCAGCGCATGAACGCGCAATTATCTCAGATAACTCAATCCAGCTATACTAATCATATCCGGCAAGTGTGTTCGAAGAACCTAATTAGCCAGATCATGATTAGCACGATGATATCATCTTGGATGTGTAATTTGATCTCGGATGTTTTAAGCAACGTACGAAGAATGGGCCCCAGGACTTTGTCTATCTCTCTCTCATTTTTGTTTTGTTGCCACAGGTGCAGCTGGTTTTCATTAGGGCAATGAATTCTCACAAAAAAAAAATTAAGTAAAAAAAGAGGGGCAGGGCTGTAACACTTCCACCCACAAGACATTAAATAACCTGGATTATTTAATACAAATAAATAAATCACAACAAATCAATTTATATCAAAATAGAAAAAGGTACATACTCATAAATGGGAATTTACCACTCCCAAAAGGCCACATTTATGAAAGAATCCACAATTAGAAATGGACCAGAGGTCAAAGGCAGGAACATAGCAAGACATTACACAAAAGACATTTTCCTTTCCTTTAATGTGATGAATTTGTAGAGGATATGACTGCAGAAACAAACTCCATCTCATCAAGCCCTGGTTGGTGGTACAACTCCGCTGTAAAAAACTAAAGGATTATGATCAGTCATCACCTTAATCAAACTGCCGCTGCTTAAATAAACCTCAAAATGTTGGATAGCCAAAATCAATGCCAAATCTTCCTTCTCAATTAACGAATAGTTTCTTTGATGGTAATTAAACTTTTTAGAAAAGAAATACACTGGATGTTCAACCCCTCAATCATCGTCCTGCAAAAGGACTGCACCAACACCCTTTTCACTGGCATCCACCGCCAGTTTAAAAGGCACCTTGAAATTTGGGGCTGACAAGATAGGAGCATTCACTAACAATGCCTTTGCATTATCAAAGGCCTGATGACAACTGTTCGTCCACACAAAATCACTTTTTGGACTTTAAAAGTTGGTGAGAGGACTCACTTGCAAAATTTGGACAAAAGGCACGATAATAGCCTGTCATTCCCAAGGACCTCCTCAAATCCTTACGAGATTGAGGAACAGGGAAAAGGTCTATAGCTTCAACTTTAGCCTGAATTATTCGCACCTAACCCTGCCCCACAATTTTGCCCAAATAAGTACACTGTAAAAACTAAAGGAGCCTCAAATATCCTGTCGGATTCTCAAGGAACTTCAAAATGTAATTTAAGTGCCTCAAAGCTCTTTCTCCTATAGTAGGGTTACTGGAGGAGCATTGACAATCTTTGAGGTTCTTGCTGGAACTTATGAGATCCTTTAAGCACTTTGTATTTAGTTCAGAGGTTCTGGAGTCACCTTTTCATTACCATGAGACCTCGAAGTGCTTTGGGGGAAAATAGAGGAACTTGAATGCGATAAAAGGGTTAATGGAAGATCTTTTAACATTTAAGTGGTTCCTGGAAGATCTCTTATGTTAAAGCCAGCATCTGGAGGAACCCAATGGTTCAGTGAGGCCAGAATAAGATTATTATTATCCTATTATTATTATTATAGGCTACTTAAGTTTGATTCAGTATACATACGCAGGTGAAAAATACGTACTATTAAATGTATTAAAAATGTACTTGAGTGTGTTTTTAGTAGGCCTACAATACAAATATACTTTAATGCATTTTTAATACATTTAACAGTAGCCTAGGCATACGTCTTTTTCCCCTGAGTAGCTTGCATTTATTTAGTATAGGCCTATTTTATTGATTAATTTAAACCTTAAACAACAAGACTAAATAAAAGTAATATTAATAATATGAAGAAGAAGAACCAGGAGGAGAAAAGTTTTATTCTGTCACGAAACTGCTGCTATTCCTCAGCTGTCGTCACTTCAGTGATGCTCGCGCGCATCAGAGCTCAGCTGATCGACGTCATCGGGTAACGGCTCCTCTCATCAAAGCTTCCGCCGTTTGTTCGGCTCTCCGTTACAAGGTTTGTAAACTCCCCAAATAAATATAAATACAGAGTCTACTCACTATATTCAAACACACATATAAACTAAATTTATTATACGTTTTTACAGTGTTTACCGCTGGTTTAGTGCACAGTATCTGGTATGAAGGTTTTAGCCGCGATGCTATAACTACGTTGATGTAACGAACAAATGGAAAGGATTGACTTATTGTCTTAGATTGATTTAGTCATTCAATTCAACATGTTCTGTACAACTGTGTCTTCAAATTGCTGATAGCCTATAGCCTAACTAATGTATCTGATTCCTGCTGTCGTCATTGGCGTTTGTTATGAATAACAAAAGCAGGTTAATATAGTTTGGTCTGTTTTTGTTTAGCCTAAGTTAACTTTACTTACTACAGGTGCCCTCATTCTCTCAAATACCATTTTAAAGCCATTTACTGGTCAATAAATATTAATTATGTTTTGAATAATCAGCTTTGTCCTTTTGTTCCCACAGAACAACCATTACATTTCTAAAATAATCTGAACATTTCAGTGGCAACAATGAATACCTACACCACATGCAAGTACTTTATTACTATGAACTTTCTCTCTGTGAAATTGTATTGTTTGACTGTGTACTTGTGTTTTTTAATCAGTTATTCTCTGAAAATCTTCCCTCATTCTCTCAAATCTCATTCATGTTAACTTGCTCAGAAAAATAATATCACAGGTTTGGCGGCAATAATGCTATGCATTTTTTCTTATATCTTTATTATTTGCATTTGAATAAAAGACATTTTAACTCTGAATTATAACTTCAAATTTAGTCTTTTTCGACATAAAAAAGGAAAAAGCTACTATATGGCTTTAGAAGACTTACAACACAACCCATAACACATGAGTTGTGAACTCATTGATTATTTTTATGATCTATATCTTGTGATTATGATCTTAACCATTTTTACATAAATTGTTGCATTGAATTGAACTAGACAAGTGTACATAAGAATGGTTTAGTGAATGATTTACAAAAAAAAATTCTGCTTGTGTTTCATGCAGTGATATTGAATGGTGACTGGGGTTGCATTATGCCTGAGATCTGCTTTTGGGTTCCACAGACAGAAAGTCAAACAGGTTTGGAACGTCACAAGGCTGAGGAAATTATTTAAATTTCACAACTATCACTTTAATAACCTTACTAACAGTACGTTTTGTACTTCGCAGGGATCTCGGTAAGCTGAAATACAAGTTTGAACAAGAATCCTCCTGTAGACCTGAAAATCATTGAAGTGCCTGGACCATCCACCAGGAAAGAGGAAAAACAAACGGAAAACGAATCTGCTGTAGGGGAGACCGGGGACAGTTGCAACAGGGGATGGTTGCAACATGTCATTTTTCTCCAATCAGAAACAAGCTAGAGTGATGACACTCATACTGTACATGCACAGTTAGACCCTCCCCCCACTAAGAAGACAGTAGACATATTCAACATCTGCTGCTGCATTTATTGAACAAAACTTGTTTTGGAGGTATGAAAATACATTTTTTCATGAGATATATTTTTGTCATACTGTCCTGAAATTTTGTATGAATTAATCAAAACTTACTTCGTTTGAATTATTGTTTTGTTGACTTCTAAGTGACATGGTTAGCATGTGTCAAAGTCAGTGTGTCTAGCAGGAATATGATGTTCTGTCATGGCTGATAGGGTTGGGGACGGTTGCAACAAGTTATAAATTGCATGTTTAATAAAAGTTTGTTGCATTGCAAATTGTTCAATTCTTCCTGTCTGACACTGAAATATGGAGAGATTGAATAGCATCTGTAACACCTGCACACTGAATCTATGTAGGCCTATGTTCTACACATGAACAAACAAAACTCAATAACTGTTATTTGATAAATATGACTAAATAAATAAATAATAGGCTACAATAATATTATTGAAATAAATAATACTATAATATTATAGTAGGCCTAAAGCAGTTAATATTTTCAGAATTCTTTGCTCATTGAGACAAAAAGCTTAAGTTAATTAATGAAATTTAAGGTATTTTTAACATGTTGCAACCGTCCCTGGGTCGGGGTCAGTTGCAACATCTGACTTCTTCCATTCAAATAAATACTGTGAACGATATGTCATATATAATCATCTTTAAATGGTATGGGTAATTAGCAGACAGATGCAAGTTTAATATATACAAATTTGGTTGGTCTAGTCCAAATAGTCTCTGAGTAATTGAGAGAAATGCAAAAAGTGTTGCAACTGTCCCTGGTCTCCCCTACCTTTTCACTTTTCTAACTCTTTAAGTACCTCACATGTCCCTTGTGAAGATTTTATTATTGATTGCATTTTATGATGCAGCGAGTAAAGGTGCGGTCATATTTTTGAATTTCGTGAAATTACACAGGCAAAAAGGTAAATTGACCATTGTCAGCAGTGTAGCGACGTAATGTATGAAGCACAGCTCACACGGGAGTCACTTTCAAGCAGCTTTCTGTTGGTCAAATCTAGCGAATTCCAGTGACCAACTCGGTCCCATAGTGACATTTTTGACCACACACTAAATTGCTGATCGTGTGGAATCTTATTGAAATGGTTGGAATTCACCAGTGAACATTCACAGAGCAACAGATAATTTTACTGCACCTTAATACTGTTTCCGGGTCGAAGCCTCTACCTATACTTCCTCTATCTTGTTTCATGAGAATACTCAACAACCATTTATGAACACTGTTGATTCAAGTCACACATTTAAGCTTTTCAAAAGCCATAGTGTACATTACAGTCTCCAGTCTAACGGCATCCCAGACTTCAACATTTTATGATTCAAAATAGCTGAATAACTAACCATCAGAGATTTCGCTATAGAGATAAAGGTTAGGATCATAATTTTCAGGAATATGACAGCACAATGAGTGCATATTAGCACTGTTTGTTTTTGGCATCTGATAGAGCTTTTGGACTTGGAAACAGTGATGTCAGACTTACCATCGGACTGAAACACAAATGTTTTAAAGTTAAGTGAAGATGGACATTTTTAATTAGTCAATTTTTTTTTTTTTTACATTGATTTATTTCGTGGAATATATGTGTTTCCATGCATTTTGTTGAAATGTATTTTCTTGTATAGCCTATTGATAGACATGGTTGATTATTCATGTTTCTTATGTATTATACAATTTTGTTTGTGTATTCATTGATATTAATCTATAGTTAGCTTTTTTTTCCCATGTGCATGGAAGTGTATGTATAAAAATGAATTAAAAATATGTAATAAACAATTCTTATTTTGTATATGGTTCAATTTGTTTATTATAATAGAAGTCAAAGGTAACCATAGTAACAACATGAAATTAAATATAAAAAAAAATGGAATTTGGTTCCTGGAGGCACCCAAAGTGGTTCCACACAGTGCCTAATATAAGAGTTCCTCAGGAAACCTGTGTGGTTCCTCAGAGAACCACCCCTTTTTAAAGGGTGCCTAGAGGATCTACAGACGGTTCTGCCGGTGTGGCAAAGTGAAGAACCCCAAAAGGTTCCTCCAAGCAACTTTTATTTTTACAGTGTAATGGTAGCCTTGGCAAATTCACACTTGGCCAAGTTAACAGTCAGGTTAGCAGCTAACAAACAATCTAATAGGGCTTTTATTTGAGCTATATGACTACTCTGATCAGAACTATACAATGTCATCCAGATATGCCTCACAGTTGTTCAACACAATCCACTAAAACTCTACCAAAAGGCTCCTCAAAAGCTGGAATGGGATGCAAAGGAGTAACAGGTATAGTTTGGTTGGGTTAACCAGTTATCTGGTAAATATGGCAGGTCTTACAATAAGATACTACATCTTTTTTTAGACCAGGCCAATAGAAATTCTGCATTATACAATTATATGTTTTAATACCTAGATGTCCTGCCATACTACAGTCATGCGCTAGTTTGAGAATTTCTTTACGAAAAACCTGAGGTACCACGACTTGAAAGACATTGCACCACTCATCTTGCCCCGATAAAGATTTGGGGCGCCATTTTCTCATTAGTACACCATCGTTCTGGAAATACCCAGATGACAGCTCATTCACCTCTTGCTCAGTACTCAGTTCATCAAACAGAAAAGATAAAGAAGAGTCTTTACTCTGCTCTAAAATGAGTTGATCCCTTGTAACTGATAATTCTTTGTAAGGAATCTCCTGAGATGTTTCTAACTCTTCCTTGTCACTATTCGAGGTTCAACAGGCACATTTTATCTACATCCTTCCAATCACACTCCCTCAAAAAGGTATCAGCCAAATTAAAATTCATACCCCTTTCATCTATGGATTTAGAAGTCTGTTTAGACATAGCACGTGTCACCACACATACTGAGAAAACATCAGGAAAAGACTGAGACAGCCCATCAAAGCTCTCACTTAACGTAGGCACTTCAGTAACTTGAGGGCTAGGTATAACAAGCCAAATTGTTGCCCAAAATGAAGGAAACCCCTTCAATTGGCAAAGAAGGTCGTACACCTACTATTACCTGACCAGAGACCAAGGGTGACTTTATCACAATGCAATGTAGAGGGACAATGGTACAACCCATTTCAACCCGTCTTACCAACATTTGAGCTCCTGCATCAGTCTGGTCAGACAGAGGTAAACCCCCTCAAGAACCCCCTCAAGATTCGGATTTTACTATTGTGTGTCAAACTCATGTTCACTGAGGGCCACTTCATCATTATGGCTTCCCTCAAAGGACTGGTTGTAACCTTAATACTGTATAAATGTTACATATTGTTAAATAACTGTCTCTTTATTTGATTATTACTATTTGACCTTTGCCTGGATTTGGATTATGATTGTGGATAACCCTTTAAATAAATACTGCATTTGGATCCTTAACCTTTGTGTCTCAGACATTGACACACTGACCGTGGGAAAACAATCAGACATTCGGCCAGAAAACCAATATGTAAGTATTAAAAAAAAAAAAAAATGTTTTATAATATTTAAAAATGTATTTTAACCAAGAATAATACAGTTTAATATGTATTCAATTTGATGGTTGTGCTTACATTTTGTTTTGTGCATTTTCACAGCATGATAAATGTATGATAACGGCGTGTGATATGGTGTCTCAGGGTGAGTGTTACGAACTGCTCTCATGACTGGCGAATTCAAAAAACGAGGGTTAATGTCAGGATAGCTTTTCCCAGGTGGAAAGAGCTAATGAAGGAGAAAGACTTTGAAAGGGACGTTGAAGTGTCCTGCTTTCTTCTCGACAGGTAAGTCAAAGTTACGGTCTAAATCACAAGCATTATTTCATTGCTTGGTTGTGTAAATCATTATATAGGCAGCATAACAGTAGAACATGTATAGTTAAACTCAATGAAGTGCTATTGGAAGACATGTTGTCATAGCTTCTTGGCACATAACGGCTACCGTAGTTGCAACATGCATTTGAAAAAGCGAGGCGCTAGAGAGCACTATTCGTTTGAATGCAAAATACAATTTCACCGCTAGATGGGAGAAATTCCTACACAGTGTTCCTTTAAAGTTGGCCATTTATGTCGGCGCCAATAGCCTTGCGAGCAAGTGCGCTGACATATAGTGCCGTTGTGCTTCAGGAGACCCGAGTTTGAATCCCGGCTCGTGGACCTTTCCCGATCCCCCCTATCTCTCCGACCTCACTTCCTGATCCCCCCTCTCTCTCTCTCTCTCCTTCCTGATCCCCCCTCTCTCTCCGACCTCACTTCCTGATCCCCCCTCTCTCTCCGACCTCAGTTCCTGATCCCCCCTCTCTCTCCGACAGCAGTTGTGGCTTTACAAATGTATACCAATAGTCTCTTCCGGCTGTTGCTGATCACTGTGCTCCAACTGGGAAAAGCTGCGTGGCTGTGCATCTTTATTTGGTATTGGCTGTACAGCCTGTAAATGACCTGATAAGATGTGTGGGTTTAAGAGGACTCTGTCTCCTGCTTGGTTATTAAAGTATGTTATATGTGCCGCCGCAGCGTGTCTGTGAATGTAATGGCAGTAGGGAGTCTCAGTACTTACTCTGCAGCATCAGCGTAACAGATCTATTCAGCCAAGACCAAATACATTAACATTACCATAGCCATTACCATGCTAATCTCTCCGAGAGCTGTCCTGACAGAGAGATTGTTTTTGTTGTCCATCTCCTTTGAGGTGCCGTACATGACAGACAGAACCTTGAGAAAGTAATAATTAACATAGGTAAAAACACAGATGACACAGTAAATCAAGTCATTGTAAACGTTATCTTAAATCTAAGGCAATATTGCACATGAAAAGTTGTACATCAGGTTAATTATTACATCTGATGTTTTTATGTCATTAAATTTAACTTGTCAAGTTTGGTGAGTTTTGCACTATATAGATTGTTACTTTCAGTATATTCTATATATAATTTAATTACATATTAACGGCAAGGAAATAATTAAATAGATTGTGTCCTTTTTTTAATTAATCCATGCATGTATTCAGTTCCCCTTCTGTCGATACAGGGTTTTTTGTTTTTTGAAGGAATTTTGTGAATTCAACAAGTTAAACTCCATCAGCAACATTTGTGGAATGATCAATCACCACAGAACTAAATGCAAACTCATTCTTTAGTTAAAGCAGTTTAAAATATAAAATATTCAGAAGTATTTAATATTTCAGTAGTATTGCCACAAAGTGTTAACATTATATACAGTACAGTATGTAAACATCACTTTCAGATTTTTTCTGCGATTTACATCCAGTGTTAATTTGGTTTTTTTGGGATTTCTTTCTTTCTTTCTTTCTTTCTTTCTTTCTTTCTTTCTTTCTTTCTTTCTTTCTTTCTTTCTTTCTTTCTTTCTTTCTTTCCATCATAAAGTTGGTAAACCTAGTAATTTTGCAAGATGCAAATGTATACCAGAAAGTGGTGTGATAATCTATTTTAATTTATAAAACATTTATATTTTCTGTTGTGCTCAACATTTTGAATAAAGTCAAGTCAAGTCACCTTTATTTATATAGCGCTTTTTACAATACAGATTGCCTCAAAGCAGCTTCACAGTGCTACCATGAAAATAATACAACAAAGTTTGTTTCTAGAAGAAAAGTGCGTCATCGTTCACCTTAAGTAGGGCAGATCAATAATATTGTTGAATATTAAATGTCTCCAACTAAAGCTACACATCTACTGAACCCGGAACATCTCTTTAATTATGATTAACTTTAACTACCTTTTTATCTGAAACAATAAAAAATCATGTCCAAAAGTCAGTAAATCAGCACACTATAAAAAGACCATGCGGGGCTGTGGGGATGACAGAGCAACATCACTGAAGAATGAAGGGTTTAGTGTGTTTACTGCTGCTGTCGGAAACCTTTGTGTGTGTCGTACATCAGCAGGTCGATGGAGGACTCGGTGAGAATGAGCAGGTCGATGGAGGACTCGGTGAGAATGAGCAGGTCGATGGAGGACTCGGTGAGAATGAGATCAGTCAACAGCAGGTCGATGGAGGACTCGGTGAGAATGAGCAGGTCGATGGAGGACTCGGTGAGAATGAGATCAGTCAACAGCTCAGATCTGAGGACAGAAGACAGAATCCACCTCAAGCAGACACTTCCAGAACTGAAGCTTCGACTGACAGCACACAGTACTGTCATCTGTTCTTCACTGACATCCATGCAGCTCTGAGAGAACTGACCACCACCGTTACAGAGCAGAAAGTGAACATCAGAGAACTGACCGCCACCGTTACAGAGCAGAGAGCGAACATCAGAGCTTTAGAGACGCGACTGAGAGATGCTGAGAAAGCTGATGAACAACAGACCTTCATCCTGGAAGAGCTGAACAAGAAACATGACGGTAACATGCACTCTTTTACCAGTGATCCTCAGAGTAAAGCAACAATGCAGGACACTGCATAGTGTAAAACTGAGTGTTTACTGTGTAAATTGTGTTATCTATTAGGAGTGTAACAGTACACATAATCGTCCCGTGAATGTTCAGTATGTGTCTTTCGGTTCGATACTCAACCTGCCTTTAACCAGCATTAAACACCAGTAATCGCAATAATCCCTAAGTTTTGTTCAGTAGCGGCTCCTGGCCATAGGGCAGATTCTGGGTCTTAGCACTAGTTTATGATGAATATTTTATAAACTATAAATTCTGATCGCTGAACAAATCAGACACACTTTTGTCAGAATTCTAATGTCCTTGCTTTATTCAGCCTGAGGGTGGCGCTCTCATGATAATTGACAGACTTTAGTGTACACGTCAAATGCATAAAATGGCATTTTAGATTTGCCTTAATGTATTTATTGCGTCCGTAATGTTGTTTATAATATTACAAGTTATGTAGGAGTTCTAGTGAGGAACAAAAAGTCATGTCTATTCTCACAACAAACATAAAACAAACACAGCAGACACATATCTGAAGCGGACTGATAGCATCTCGTTCTGGAGTGAGGTTTACATAATGTCACATGAAAATAAGCGAGTCAGAAACCTGCCCCAATGTGCATTCACACCAAACGCGAATAGAGCGTCAAATTCGTGTCTACCACGTGTAGTTGGACGCTTGAACATTTTGAGTCCATTCGCTCGTCCTTTTCGCTCTGGAAAGCTGTGCTTGTAAAAAGAGAGCGTTTGAAGCGAAATAGACGTGCATTCGAGGTGAAATTCTGCTTGTGGGAGGGGCAAGTGCTAGGCGGTTGTCTGTTTGCAAGATGGCTGATGTTGATCGAGCATTCATCGAGAGAGTCACCGCTCGTATGTGCTCTGGAGAGCAGAACATTGGCGTAGGGGTCATCAGCGGCGTAGGGGTCACCGTCGCCGTACTTGGGTCCACCAGACCCTCCGGAGGCATACCCAGTTTGGTACCCACTTGCTCCAGGAGCTGCGGTTGGATGACGGCCGCTCTCAGCGGTGCTTCCACCTGTCCCGCGCCCAGTTTGAGGACCTGTTGTCCCGCATCGGAGCGAGGATCACCCGCGCCCCTCACCCACATAATCTGTCATTTATTTGTGTTTCGATGATAAATGGAGCCAGCCTCCAAAAGTAATTAACCTATCCTGTGATTTTTTTCAACACTTAAGTATGTTGGTCGTTTTTACATTAGAATAAAAATGTTTCATGTAATCTAGATTTATATACAGTATATGGAATAAATAGCATTCAATACAAAATGAATGTCTCATATATTGAAATCAAGTTTTTATATGATAAAAGATTTGCTTTGTTGTGCCACACCAGGCATTAGTCATATTACAAAAATAATGTATTGAGGCCAAACATATAAAATAACATTATAAACTGAAAAGTGGGCCTGCCCCCGTTTATCACATCACTTCACCACGTGGTAGCAGCAAGCAGACTCCTGATTGGTTAACGCGGCGCGAACTGACGCCAAAGTTCAGATTTTTTAACTCAAAAAGCACCAAATAAAATAATTTGCGCGTATCGTGTCAGACGCTCAATTCGTGTCATTCGCGCCGCAGGGCCTCTAGACGCACGTAAACGCGTCTTTACATTGACTTAACATGGAAATCACTCACGCCAGACGCTCTATTCGTGTTTGGTGTGAACACAGAGCGCACTATAGTTCCAGTTTTCACCACAGATTTACATTGTATAACTGTGGGGCGCTGTAGAGCTGGGGAGGGCACTTAGTATCATAAACACATGCCTGCCGAATCCATGCGTTGCATTTTAATATATCCTGCTCACTTTATGACTTAAAATTGTCTAGAAAATTACCAAAATATTTGTTTGCAGAATACTGAACACATTATTAATTCAGTGCAAATAGAGGTCTATGTTTGGAAAAATATTTTGATTGGCCTCTGCCCATACAGACGAGCCTGGTTTTGTTACTTTTAATAATAATCAAAGTCTCAACTTTCATATTGTGTAGAAATTCAAACAATAAAGGCTGTTTTGACGCTCGTTAATGTGATGTGACAGATCGCTGTATAGACGCCTCAGTTTAACTGTGTGAATGTGATCATCTCTTCCTCTTTAATGCTAGTTACAGAGTAAACATGAATGAACATCTGAAGGTATGTTGAAAGATACAGTACAACTTACTGAAACGCATCTTGTGTAATTTATCAATCAACGGCCGAAAGACATGGAAAAACAGCTTGTAAACGATGACACTTAAGTCATTCAGTGTTTACAGCTCGTTTAGTTCGCTAGATAAATGAACTCTTTTGCAAAATATATGCACTATATTAGCCTATATATTCCTAATATTTTACTTAACCTGTTAATTAAGCTTTGATTATTTAATGTATGTTTAAATCAGTCTGTCATGAAAACAAATATGACCGCCACTGTGTAAATGATTATTATTTCAACAACGAATTGGAGTAGATAAAAATGTTATAATTAGATTTAGAAAAAAATAAGCAATTTTATGCTAAGTTTTCACCCTGCTGTACCGAACTGTAACTTCAAAACTGAGCTTTGTACTGAACCGCCAGTGTTGTGTACCGCTACACCCCTATTCCCCTATTCAATAAGCATTATAAATATAATTTAACACATTATTTTATTTCTTCACAGAAATGTCAAATATCATTCAAGTCACGTCGAGTCAAGTGGAAGAGTTGAGAAAGGAAAATAGAGGTGAAACAGTGTGTTTGAATGAAGTTAAATTCAGTGTGTATGCATTCTTAGAGTAATACAGTAATATATCACAATATTGCTTATGTTTTTCAATAACAGACAGAGAGATAGCTTTTTCAGCTGGACTGCTGCAATCTGGCAGTGGAATTATTGGTCCTTCTACCACTGATATCATACTAGTCTACAGGAACGTCTTCACAAACATAGGGAACGCCTACAACCCAATTACAGGTAATTATTAATAAAGTGAGTCATAAAACTCAGTTATAGCAATGGAAACCCTTCTGCTCCATTCAGACCTCTCTACAGGTGTGTAATGTGTATAAGAGACATACATGATCTGCCATCTTTCAAGACTATCACACTGTGCTTGGTAATGAAGCAGTCATTCAGGAATCAGCTGGTTCTTTTCTGTATCTCTTGTTTGCTTTAGGTATCTTCACCGCCCCGCTGAAAGGAGTGTACGTGTTCACATTCTCCGTCTATGCTCATGGTCAGTCAAATCCAGCAAGTGCCCACATTATGAAGAATGGACAGAATGTGGCTATAGCACATGATCACCAGACTCAGGGTGCGTTAAACTCCTCTAAAGGAGTCGTGTTGATCCTGGAGGTTGGAGATGTGGTCTATGTGAAAGTTTGGCCTAGCTGCAGGATTACGGATACCGTTAATAACCACAACACTTTCAGTGGATACATGCTGTTTCCCTTAAGATAACAGGAGCTTTCATCAATGTGATTCCAATCATTCTGAACCTTTAGTGTATGATTTAAGATGAAAATCATGAGGAATCATGAACATATAAACCTGTTTTAATGAGAAATAATGTGCACATTTGCAATAGATTACTGTGTGAAAGTTAGTATAATAGACAATACCTTACATAAAGAGTTTCAGCACTGAGACAGACGGGACCCATCAACATCACGTGACTCAGAAGTGATTTGTTGAAGTAAAAAGTCTGGAATGTTAAATAATAGCTTGTAATAGTAACTTTTAAGTGTAGCTTGTTACTAATCCTTGTTCTGTATCTCTTCATCCTACATCAAGAGAATAAAGAGACATTATTGTGACATTTTCTTTTCCTCGTGTTCTTGAATATTTCTCCAATAAACCAGTAGTACAGTAATATGTTAGATCAAAGAGTATTTATTTTTAAGTCATAATATCATATTTATGTTATAATAATGGCATTGTTGTGTAATTTTAGGATTAAAAACCAAGAAGTTTATTTTTCTGTCACAAGCCCCTCATTCTTACCAATAGCTCACTGTACATTGATCTCAAGTCTCACACCAGGCTTCAGACAAGGACTCGAACAAGCCTGATTCCATGAGGGAACAGTGGGATGAAGGGTCCTAGTTAACTATAACTAAAGATTTTAGTGAGGCACCGATACAATGGAAGTGAATGAGGCTCTTGGTGTATTTAAAAGCCACAATGTGATGCTTACAAAATAATTGTATAAAAGTCTCTTCTGTTAAAAGTTGTGTTTTATATCATCTTCAGCCATTTTACAGTAAAAGTGTAATATAGGCATTTCCACACTTGAATCGGGCGTAATGCTTCTAAGAACGGTAAAGAACGGTTCCTCTTATATTTCCACCTGAGTTTGGTTCGGCACGGTTGGCTGACCGCGCTGCTAGAATGAATGTAGTTACTTCGCCACTCGTGATTGGTCACTTGTCTGTTGCCTGGCTACCAGCTTCACTGTAGCTGGCTAAGCACACTATTTATACTAATCTAGTTGTACAGTCAATCGAACAGCCGTCACTCGACGGTGACGTCACACACACACCCTCTATACTGAACATCTTTAAACTCACCATTCCAAGAAAATTGTGAAGTCTGGGATGTTCTCTCATGATTTCTTCGATAGTTGTTGTTCCAGAGGATCAGTTCCACGCACTGCAGTTTGTTGAAGTGGTGTCGCGTGATCTCCTCGACTTGGCTGTGAGGACTTCTTGATCAGACTCTATTGAATTTAAATGTACTGTATTAAAATGAGGGAAGACAGCTGAAGAAAAATGAAGCAGAAAAAAAGAAATATTTTCAGAAAAGTAAACTAGTCCTTAAAAACTTGTTACTACAGTAAATCATGGTAACCTGTGTATTGGGAAACATAACAAACTTTCTTGAACTAATCATGAACTAATCGTTTATTTGTTGCACAATGTTTCTCATGTTTTCCGCTTCAATGTTGTTGGGAATATCTGCACTTTTCAGTGAATCCCCGTGCACCTCACCGCACCTCACAGCGCTGTGTGGTGTCATGTGACCGATGTCTGAGCTTGCGAGCTGGGCCGAGCTGATGAAGGGTCCCTCTGGTCCTCTTCCAGGGTTTCTGCAGGTTTCAGCAAGTCAAATTTAAGACCTTTTTAAGACATTTTAAGACCATAAAGATTGAAATTTAAGACCTACACGACGCATTATCCAAGTTAGATAGTTACCTCGGGTGTCGGGTGTTTAAAAGAGTGTCTTGCAACATGTTATCTACTAACATGTACAATTTACATTTTTATTGCTGCTTTTTAATCTACAGCTTGATAATGATTGTTTCCTGTAATGTTATTTTATTACGTTTTTGCTGCTAGATCATAATCGCGGTTCCCTTCTGAAGTTGTATTACCATTTACAGAAATAAACTGAATAAAATACCAATTAATTGCAAAATGTCTGTATAAAGTGTTTTGAATTATCACCTTATTTTGTTCGATTTTTTTAATTATCAAATACTGAGTGACAAAAATGCTTGCATTGTGTTCCCTTTCTAACCTAATGTTATTGTTTGATTATAATCATAATGCAAAACCTGATAGTTATCTAACAAAAATATCTAAATCTTGACAAAAAGTAGTCTTTTAGAATGTCTCAATATATATATATCTAAATTAAAATAAATAAATAAATAAATAAATAAAATGGAGAAATCCATGTTTTTAGTACTAAAAAACACAATGGGAATCAGGGAGCTACAGTGCAGCCTACAGGCGGTTACACGACATTACACACGCTTTTACTTTCCTAACGCCACTGGATGGCGCTTTTCTCACTTCAAAAAATAGATTTTAAAGGCCTGCACTCTATTTTAATGTGAAATGTTGCATTTATAAAAAATAAAAAATAAAAATAATGGAAAGAAATGCTCATAAATTTTTTATAATTATGGCATTGTACCATAGAAACCTTTCAAAATTCTAAATAATATAAAATCAAAGCTTCTGTGCTGAGTAAACCATAGGCTGAGTGTTTTATCCTTAAACATCTGAAAAAATAAATAAATAATAATATCGTTATCGTTATAGTTATAGTTGTGGTGCTATCTGAACCTTGGTTAAATGACCATACCTGCTCTCTCAGATGTGTCTGTAGAACGGCTGAGAGAAAGTGGAAAAAGGACAAACTTCAAGTGTCATTTCAAATTTTAAAGGACACATTACATAAATACCAGGGAGCGGTTAAATCCACAAAAACACATTTTTTATCTCACCTGGTTGCTAATAATAATCAGAGGCCGCAGGTTCTTTTTAAAGTGTTTAACTCTGTTGTTAACCCTTGTGAAACAGATTGTGCTGTGCCATCCACTTTGTTGTGTGAACATCTAGGATCAGATCTAGGCTAAAAACAAAGGTGACAGAGCGTTTGCAGTGGCTGCTCCTAATATCTGGAATAGTCTACCAATTTATGTAAGGAAAGCTCAGACTATTGAAATATTCAAGTCCTTGCTTAAGACGCATTATTATGCTTTGGCTTTCGATTATAGTTGAGCTTTGATATCTTGACCTGTTGGTTATTTTGTTTGTACTTTGTGTGATATTGTCTGTATAATAATTTGTTTTTGTTTCTTTGTTGGATCTTGTGAAGCACTTTGGTCAATTATGGTTGTTTTTAATGTGCTATATAAATAAAATTGAACTTGAACTTGGTGTGAACTGCTATTCTTTAATATTGAGAACGATTTTTAGAACCATATCTTTATCATTATCAAAAATATGTAATGAAAACATTATCCATAATTTACAGACAAAGCATTATGAAATAATTCCCAGTCGCTGCTTCATCTGCCAACAGACTCAAGTGTGTGAGTATGTATCCAGACTGCACCATGCACTGGTTAAAAGGCTCATTCATTTTTAAATTGTATATTCTCAGCAAACAATGAATCCTTTACACGTCTGTTTTGCTGCGATATTAACAATAACATTTTGTTGACAATACAATATAAATACAAAATACTTCAAAAAAAAATAGCTTCAGAGAAACGTGATTTAAAAACAGACCTCGCGACCAAAGCAGTCCGATTACTGAACATATGACTCGTTTGAACCGACTCTTTTTAGTGAATCAAAAGGATGCGGTGCAAAAACTCTAATGTGATTCTCGAACGAATGAATCGGTTCTTTTTAGATCGAACTTTGAATGACACTTTAAAGATTTTGTATTTACCGTATAGCCTAGTTATTATTCACACTACACGGAATAGTTTTAAACGAATGTATTATTGAAATTCTCGTCATTCTGCAATGTAATTGCATTTCTTTTCCTCTACAAATATCATGTCTTGATTCATCGCTGTTCTACCACATGCACTCGACGATCGCCGTCTGTGTGTTTGATTGGTCGAGTCTGCCCGCTGGTTCTGTGTGTGTGCTCGACTCGTCGTGTCTGTCGTGAAGATGGCGGCGCTCGGTGTGTGTCGCGGGATTCTGAAGGAGATCCGGATCGCGAAGGGTTCCGGTTACAAACACACTCTCATTTATAAATATGTGCTGGAGCAGTTCAGGAGGAACCAGGTAACAGAACCGATAACGGCTGCTCGATATAACAGAGTGTGTGCGTCATGAAGAGATGCTCGATATAACTGTGTGTGTGTGTGTGTGTGTGTGTGTGTGTGTGTGTCATGAGGAGATCCACTGAAACCGAGCAGGACGAGTGTGATAATAACTAATAGTCAGATCTAGAAGAGTTCAGTTCTTTTGCGCATCATTTATCATTTAAGTTATATCCATATAATATATAATATTTACTTATATTAAATTAGAATATTATGACAAAATGTATATCTATATTACTATACTATTTAAAATATTCGACATAAAATTCTATAATATAATTTGAAAAATAAAATATTGAAATATAAAATAACCATAAATAATTAATAAAAATAAGTATTTATAATCATGAATAATATTGTATTAATATTCATTTTAATACACCAAAATGTAATTAATAATATTTATGAAAAATGTATTTATTTATTTATTATAAAATCTAAACAATTTATAATGAAGAATAATATTAATATAATATTATAAATAAATATTTTAAATATTTTAATATAAAAGTGTAATTAATAATGTCTTTATATTATTAAATTATGATAAAAGTATTATACATTAATCATATTCATAATTAAGACTAATATAATATTTCTATATTATTAAGTATTTTAATTAAGTAAATTTACTTTTTACAATTATTTTAATATAAAATAATAATATATTTATATTATAATTATGAAAAATAAAACAATTACAAGTTAATTATATAAATAATCAATTATAATGAGGAATAATATAAGTATAGTAATATAATATTTAAATATTTAATAAGTAAATGCTTTAAATATTTAATAAAATTGTAATTAATAATATATTTAGATTATAATTATGAAAAGTCAAATTAGGATAAAAGAATTCTAAATTAATTATATTCATCATTAAGTATAATATAATATATTTAAATATTTTATATTTATATATAAATATTTATATTATATATTTTACTTTTTAAAATATTTGAACATAATAAAATAATATTCATATTATAATTATGAAAAGTCAAATAATGATAAAATGTTAAATAAATATCTTACTTTTTAAAATATTTGTACATGAAATTCTAATAATATTTACATTCTAATTATGAATTAAATAATACAAATTAATTATAAATATAAATAATTATCTATAATTAAGTATAATATAAATATATTAATATGATATTTTAAGTAAATGCTTTAAATATTTGCATAAAATTGTAATGATTTATATATTTATATTATAATCATGAAAAGTAAAATTATGATAAAAGTATTATAAACTAATTATATTCATAATTAAGTATAATATAAATATAATATTTAATAAGTAAATATTTATAATAATATAATAAGTAAATATTTCACATTTGAACATAAAAATATAATTAAAAATACACTTATAATCTAATTATGATAGATAAAACTATTACAAATGAATAGATGTATAAATATATTGTGCTAATATAATATTTTCCATGAATGTTGTATGTATATCTGTACAGTGGTGTTGGGTCAGTTAGGGTCAGCGGTGAGTGTATTAATGAGGGAAACATGACCTTCAGCTCATGAAGCTGCTTTTTCCACATTAAGATCCTGCTGAATGTGATCTGTGTGTGTGTGTGTGTGTGTGTGTGTGTTTCAGGTGACCGGAGCGCAGCTGTGTCGAGCGCAGGTGGAGGCTCTGCATGCGGCGCAGTCGTACCTGTGTCTGCTGAGCTCCACACGTCTGCACCTGCATCTGCACCTGCGCTATCACTCGCCCAGAGCAGACGTGCGCATCGACCAGGCCGCCGGACTCGTGGGGCTCCGGCTCCCCAAGCAACCCGGGGGCAAGGGCTGGGAGACCTGAGGACCTGTGTGTGTGTGTGTGTGTGTGTGTGTGTGTGTGTGTGTGTGAGAGCGGCTTCATCTCTGTTCCTCTTATAATAAACAGACTCACTTTAAGATCATTATCGCTTGCGTCTCTTACTCAGTGGAAGAACCTTTCAATATGATCCGCCATTTCCAGTGCAATGAATAAACTGGACTATAAGCTGATAATTGAACGTATAAAGGTGTGTCCATGAGTTCACGTCCTCAAACTCGTAATAGAGCAAAACCGTCGGGTTTCGCAAGTAACAACTTGCACTGAAAAAACATGGTTTAAATCATACTTTTCCGACCGTTATCAGTTTGGCGTACCACAAGGCTCAGTACTAGGACCGCTGCTGTTCACTCTGTACATGCTTCCCTTAGGAGATATCATTAGGAAGCATGGCATTAGTTTTCACTGTTATGCTGATGATACTCAGCTCTATATTTCTTCACGCCCTGATGTCATCTCCAGTGGCTCATGCATATCGACTCTCACTAAAAATCAGTGGTAAAATGTGAGGAAACGCTAGATTTTTTTATTTTTATAGCTGACAAAGTTAAAGTCTAATGAAATACACTGACACCTTATTTTTGTCCTTTCAAAAGTAACTGAATGCACTACTACATATATTAGCCTACAGTAATCATAATTCTATTTAAAACATATAAATGTACATGTATATGTATAATTATGTCATTATAAAATATTTGTTTATATACACACTACAAATGCATATATTTGAAAATAATACATTTTCCACTTAAAAAAAAAAAAAACGTTCCGTACATAGCCTAGATCTACGCGCCCCCTGAACCCCCATAATAAAGATGGACAGTGACAAAAAAATTTGCACAAATTAAGCATATGTTCCATACAATTGAGGTATTATCGAGTGATTATTTAACAAATGCAAGTAAAACGGTCAAGGTTACATTTTAGACACACACACACACACACACACACACACACACATCTCTGAAGCGATAGAAAAGTCCTAGGAACCGCATCACTCGCAAGACGAAACCTGCATTGCTGTACAACAGGGCTATTTAAATACATTTGCAGGCGGGCCAAACTAGGAAATTCCAAAATTTGTGAGGGCCGGACGGACAAATTGATATCAGCTAAAGGAAATTAAAATATACTATATACTAAGGTACATAATATATGAAATAAAATAAGGTACATTATTCTTTTGGTTTTCTTTATTATTTCAACACATTCAACTTGTATTGATTAGGCCTACAACAAAGTGCAAAACTGCAAATACTGAGACATATACACAGCTTTTACCCTTAAAACAGTAAACATAAGTTATAGCTTATATAAAGCTGTCATAAGTGCAAAACTGCAACTGCAGTTTCAAGTATCAAATCTTATTTGGGGAAATAACAACATTCAAATATCCCTGAAGTATATCTTTCAGACAGTGAGTACACATTTTAAAACTAGAAAAAACATTTCAAGTGTACAGTAAGTACAAATCTGCTAACTATGTGCTGTAAACATACTCTTGATGAAAACTAACTAATAACAAGAATATTTTTTTCCTCATTTAGTTTACCTTATTTATCAGTGAGAGTATGTGACTCAGTGGGAGAAGTGACAACGATTTGCTTTTGCCATTTTAACATAATCTGGCTCATATGTGGTAAGTGCAATTCTCAGGCACTGGGATAACTTCTCATTGCTCAGGCAGCAACGTGCCTTTGTTTCGATTGCATTCATATGAGAAAAGCTAGACTCGCATGTGTAGGTGGATCCAAACATTGTCAGTATCAGCACAGACACTTTCTTAATTGTGGGGTATTTAGCCTGGCTAATATGGTTACACCAAAAGTTGATTGGACCTTCAGACTGCAAGAGCTGAGGTGTCTGACAGTGGTACTTTTTTAATAGATGAGGACACGTGGTCTTTCATTTTTTGGTCAACAATCATTTCGTCAACAACCGCCAGCATGCAGTCTTTAATAGTCTCTGACTCAGTGAAGGGCCTCTTTTTTCTCGTGAGTATCCACGCCACTCGTAGAGAGGCAATGAAAGCTCTCTCTTGTTCGGTTCAAAACCCGCCAATTGCACGCTGACTTTGCTCAAAAGAAGTTACCAGTCTGTCCATTCTACGTTGTCTCTGCACTGAGCCCTCTTGGTATTGTGCAGAAAAAGATGAATATTTTGTAGTAAAATGTCTCTTCACATTATATTCTTTGGCCACAGCCACTGATTCGTTGCACAGTAAACACACAGGTCTATCGGTCCCTCGCTTGCTTGCCGTAGTTGGCACAGTAAGTACTTCTCCGTCCATTCACTCTGAAACTTACGATTTTCTCTGTCAACTTTGCGGTTTGGCTTGGACAACGCCAGGTTAGATGCATGTGTCATAGGCAGCGTGAGAACATCGAATCAGCGAGAATGAGTGAATGACTCACCATGGAGATGACCTGCTCCACTCTAGAATCTTTGCCTGTACTCCTGTCTGTGCGCCGCGGCAGAATCGTAGATTTTTTCAATCGGGCCAAATTTGCCCCCGGGCCGCTATTTGAATAGGCCTGCTGTACAAGGCCGAAGTCCACCATTCTCCAGTTGAATGGTTGCTACACACACATACTGTAGTTTAGATGTGTCCATGGTTGATGGCCAACCATCCGCCCGCAGTCAGAGTCCAGCCCGGGCAGCATCCGAGAGTCCAGGGGAAGATGCACTGGAACTTTTGCACCACGAAAACAAATGCGCGTCCCATCATTGCCTCTCTCATCTACTACGCGATATCACAGTTTAATAATAATGCATTTTATTTAATGGCGCCTTATCATAACACCCAAGGTCACCTCACAAGCAATATACAGGTCACTGCATAAGACAATACACACAACAAACAAGCCGCATATACAGATAAAGTGCATTAAAGAGTCAATACAACATGTTATAAAAAAGCCTGTATAAAAAGATATGTCTTAAAGGAGTCATGACCTGTAATTTTCACTTTTCCACGAGAAAAAATTTATGTTATGATTGCCTAACGATTATACACTGGCCGGGAAGCCGATATTTAAAAGTGAAGCGTTTGTTTACCCCTGGGTTCGTCAACCAGCCCACGTGAACGCGCACTCAAATACAAGTCGGCGCAGGATATACCATATATGGACACCGCAGACCTATGCTGCAGGAAGCCCGCCCTGCCCCTCTCCCCCTCATATTCAGTCGAGCGCCGCCATTACTGAATTCCGATTTGAAGTACGCACTCGACCGTGAAAGATGCAGAAACGTGGTGCACACGTGAGTTGCTCTGTTGTTGAATCAGATGTTTTTTCTCTCCCAAGAACGGACCAAGCTATCAGGGACCAGTGGATTAAATTCATTTTTAATGACGCGGTTCCTACAACCCTTCCCACTGGCTTAGGTGTCTGTGCTAAACATTTTACAGAAATTGCGTTGCAATGATAAGATCTTTATTCACGCGATCAACAGACTGTCTGTCATCTGCTCAGTCAGTGCTCATCATGCTGCAACCTTTCATGTGATGGAATAGATTTAAATATAATGCTTTAAACGATAATTTTCACGATTTGTTAATCTCGATAGCTGTAATAGTAAAAACGTAGTAAAAGTTTTCGAGAGAGTTCATGTAATACTAGCTATTTCATATGCAAGCATGTCAGCCAATCACAGCAGTGGTTTTACAGAAACTAATTCGGTTTTACAGATACTAGACACGTGACTTTCAAATGAAAGATTGGTATCAAAGAGCACACCCAGGTTCCTAACCGACGACGAAGACTTAACAGAGCAGCCATCAAGTGTTAGACAGTATTCTAGGTTATTACCTGTGGGAGTTTTTTGTCCAATAATTTGAATGTCTGTTTTTTCAGACGTCTGGGCTTGAAGCTTTATTTTTCATTAGTTTAGCCACTGTTTCAAATAAATACCTAGGGTTTTGTTTATTTTCTTCTAATAGGGTTGTAAAATAAGCAGATCTAGCAGCTTTTAAAGCCTCTCTGTAAGTAATCGAGCTCTCTCTCCATGAAATGCGAAATACCTCTAGTTTTGTTTTCTTCCAGTTGCGCTCCATCTCTCCGGCTGCTCTCTTAAGGGCCCGAGTGTGCTCGTTGTACCACGGCGTTTACGACTATTTTCTTTAATCTTCTTTAAGCGCAACAGAGCAATTGTGTCTAAAGTGCTGGAAAAGAGAGAGTTAAGAGTTTCTGTCACAATATCGAGTTCTTCTAAGCTATCTGGGATGCTGAGATGATGAAACAGATCAGGAAGATTGTTAAAGGGTCATGAAACCCTA
>NC_138725.1:1093852-1261352 GCF_965113295.1 Leuciscus leuciscus
ACGGTCAAATATGAATAATTAAACACACATCAGCTAATATTAGCAAAGCAGCATTAATTACAGAGTCCAACTGACACCTAGACAGACCATAATTACAGCGCATACTGTGTGAGTATTATGGGACGGCGTGTCACTGTTGCTATGGATTCCAGATTATGGGCTGTTTCTGTAGTTGTGTGAGACACGTGTGTGTGTGTGTGTGTGTGTGTGTGTGTGTGTGTGTGTGTGTGTGTGTGGCTGAAGGCGTTTCTTCTGCTGGAACTGAACACATGAAAACTGACTCACCGCTCACAGTCTGTCTGTGTGTCTGTGTGTGTGTGTGTGTGTGTCATCAGGATGGTGTGAGTTACGAGGTGCGCCGCTACGATGCGTGCAAGTACGTGTGCTTGAGTCTGGAGGGGCGGAGCTTCGACCAGGTGTCAGGTGAGCTGCAGCGGAGGCTCCTCACCTACATGAGCGGCGGCAACGGACAAGGTGAGCCAATCAGAGCCCTGCACACAGACGCACAGCCAATGGAGCGCCAGCGTTCTGTGGAAACTTGTTTCTATTATATATATATTTTTAACAACTTTTGCAAAATAAATTTTTTATCTTAACACTAAAATAAAAAGTTTGTACAAACATTTAAAATCACTGTGGTGTTTTTAATTAGCTTTCAGACAAACGATGTTTAAGGCATGTAATGATTGATTACAGGATTACAGGTTAATGTAATATAGTGCATATATTTATCAAAATGCTCCTATTTATTAATGTTAGTCAGTACGTGCTGACTAGAGTCTGAGGAGCGTGTGTCGTGCTGTCTGTAGAGTTTCAGCAGGTGTGTGTATCTCTGTGGCGCAGGTGAGGTCATGAACACGCCGGTCCCCGTCATCTTCACCGTCTTTCCTCGTGACGACGGCTCGCTGAACCGCCGTCTGGTCGCCGCTCTGCGTATCCCGTCAAGCTTCCAGATCAGCCCGCCAACCCCAACGGACAGTTCCCTACGGATCGAGGACCGGCCCGGGATGACCGTATACGTCCTGTGCGTAAATACACACACCAGTGTCCAGTGGCCGTTCTCTAGCGGCGACGCTACCAGCTAAAGGCCCGTTCACACCAACGACGATAACTATAAAGATAGCGACAGTTCTGAAAATCGTTCTCCATATTAAAGAATAGTAGAGTTCACACCACAACTATAACGAGAAAGATATGAGGGACGATAGCGTTGGGATCACTTTCAGAATGATTTTTTTCAAGCTGTGGAACGATAAAACACTGACAGCCAATCAGAATCCACTCGAATTTAAAGGGCTCGCATATTTAAAATGGCAGATGACATTATGGAGAAGTTAATCGCTGAGTTACAGAAAAATCCAGCACTGTTTGACATGTCAAGCCCCCTTTTCAAGGATACGTTAAAAAACATTATGCATGCTAGCAAACAGTGTAACAAAACTATCTCAGGTATCCAGCGCTAGTTTACCTCAGGAATGCAGCGCTAGTTTACCTCAGGTATCCAGCGCTAGTTTACCTCAGGTGTGCAGCGCTAGTTTACCTCAGGTACGCAGCGCTAGTTTACCTCAGGTATCCAGCGCTAGTTTACCTCAGGTATGCAGCGCTAGTTTACCTCAGGAACGCAGCGCTAGTTTACCTCAGGTACGCAGCGCTAGTTTACCTCAGGTATCCAGCGCTAGTTTACCTCAGGTGTGCAGCACTAGTTTACCTCAGGTATCCAGCGCTAGTTTACCTCAGGAACGCAGCGCTAGTTTACCTCAGGTACGCAGCGCTAGTTTACCTCAGGTGTGCAGCGCTAGTTTACCTCAGGTGTGCAGCGCTAGTTTACCTCAGGTATCCAGCGCTAGTTTACCTCAGGTGTGCAGCGCTAGTTTACCTCAGGTGTGCAGCGCTAGTTTACCTCAGGTGTCCAGCGCTAGTTTACCTCAGGTAACCAGCGCTAGTTTACCTCAGGTAACCAGCGCTAGTTTACCTCAGGTGCGCAGCGCTAGTTTACCTCAGGTGCGCAGCGCTAGTTTACCTCAGGTGCGCAGTGCTAGTTTACCTCAGGTACGCAGCGCTTGTTTACCTCAGGTACGCAACGCTAATTTACCTCAGGTGCGCAGCGCTAGTTTACCTCAGGTACGCAGCGCTAGTTTACCTCAGGTACGCAGCGCTAGTTTACCTCAGGTGTGCAGCGCTAGTTTACCTCAGGTACGCAGCGCTAGTTTACCTCAGGTACGCAGCGCTAGTTTACCTCAGGTATCCAGCGCTAGTTTACCTCAGGTGTGCAGCACTAGTTTACCTCAGGTATCCAGCGCTAGTTTACCTCAGGAACGCAGCGCTAGTTTACCTCAGGTATCCAGCGCTAGTTTACCTCAGGTGTGCAGCACTAGTTTACCTCAGGTATCCAGCGCTAGTTTACCTCAGGAACGCAGCGCTAGTTTACCTCAGGTACGCAGCGCTAGTTTACCTCAGGTGTGCAGCGCTAGTTTACCTCAGGTATGCAGCGCTAGTTTACCTCAGGTATCCAGCGCTAGTTTACCTCAGGTGTGCAGCGCTAGTTTACCTCAGGTGTGCAGCGCTAGTTTACCTCAGGTGTCCAGCGCTAGTTTACCTCAGGTAACCAGCGCTAGTTTACCTCAGGTGCGCAGCGCTAGTTTACCTCAGGTGCGCAGCGCTAGTTTACCTCAGGTGCGCAGTGCTAGTTTACCTCAGGTACGCAGCGCTTGTTTACCTCAGGTACGCAACGCTAATTTACCTCAGGTGCGCAGCGCTAGTTTACCTCAGGTACGCAGCGCTAGTTTACCTCAGGTACGCAGCGCTAGTTTACCTCAGGTGGGCAGCGCTAGTTTACCTCAGGTACGCAGCGCTAGTTTACCTCAGGTACGCAGCGCTAGTTTACCTCAGGTATCCAGCGCTAGTTTACCTCAGGTGTGCAGCGCTAGTTTACCTCAGGTATGCAGCGCTAGTTTACCTCAGGTGTGCAGCGCTAGTTTACCTCAGGTGTGCAGCGCTAGTTTACCTCAGGTACGCAGCGCTAGTTTACCTCAGGTATGCAGCGCTAGTTTACCTCAGGTGTGCAGCGCTAGTTTACCTCAGGTACGCAGCGCTAGTTTACCTCAGGTATGCAGCACTAGTTTACCTCTAGGCGTTGTTTTTATTCCACTATTGATTTCGTCAGGTAAATTCACTGTTAGATTAGATGGATTACACTAGACTAGCTCGATTCACTGTTTAGATGCGCTCGAAGCGTAGCATGCTGAGGACATCTGCTGGTAAAAGACGTGGAAATGCAACAAACTGATATCGATTCATTCCAAAGTATGAATAAAATTTGTCAAAAGACGACAACTCTCTAATCAGAGTGACGGATTCTCCCGACTCCTCTCGTCTTTTAAGGATATTGTGTGCTCAAAATCGCCTGTTTTCCGCTACTTTGAAACCACAGCGCGCATGCTTAGAATAAAAAGACCGTTATCGTTCGTTGGTGTGGAGGCGAATATATTGATCTTCATAGTTATAGTTATCGTTCTTGCCGTAACCGCGCCTCTGTCTCCCCCTGCAGGCAGTTCGGGGGGTTCGCAGGAGAGAGCGAGTTCCGCGCGGAGGCGTCGCGTCTGACGGTCACGCTGGGAGACTCCGCCCCCTTCCAGCGCAAGCAGTACCTGTGCTGCAGCTACGACCCGCCAATCAAACCCTACGGGCGGAGGAATGAGGTGTGGTTCCTGCAGGACGAGCCCTGAGGAACTCTTCGCTTCGACAGCGCTTTACACAGGACAGACCGTCACAGTAATAAGCAGAACCAGTGATCACACACAGGCTAATTCTGTTGTAAAGCAGCTCTATGAAGACAATATTGTTGTTATTCAGTTCAGTTCAATAAAACCGTGTCGGTGTTGCAAAGTTCATCAATTATTAATTCAGTTTCAGCTCTACGGTTGAAAATTGTGTTGTTATTCACTTTGATTCAGTTCAAGTTGATTCAGTTCAAGTTGATTCAGTTCAGTAACTACTTGATGTTGCGAAAAGGTGTTTGTTATATTATGCTATACACACACACACACACACACACACACACACACACACACACACACACACACACACACACACACAGGTGGCACTGCAACACTCTAACTGATAACAACTGAAAGTGGACAGACTTTAACCAGTGGTGTTTAATATCTGTTATAAATGTAGTAAATCTGTTTAATGTCTGTATACAGTGTCTCTGATCATGTAAGTAACGTCATCATAGTTACAACCACAGATGAGTTAAAGGAGCAGCTGACGCTAATGACCACAACTGATGATGAAGATGATGATGAAGATGATGAAGATGATACAACCCGACGTCAACCCAACTTTCATTTCCAACCAAAATGCACCTCCTGACTGACGTTACTACTCTCTACTCGAGGACCTTGACATAAATGCAGTAATAAGTACGATATTTGTCTTCAAATGTAGAAGTTAAAGTACAAAGTTTACAGAAAACAATAATACTCAAGTACAGATACTCTAAAAGTGTACAGTACACCTAGTACAGTACTTGTGGGATAATCATGTAGTGAAACTAGAAAACAATGTTCTCCATGGTGTGAGCCCTCAGTACTGTGTCTGGCCATGAGGCGGCGCTGTTGGGCTGGGGAATAAAGACCAGACGAAGAGTCCACGGGTGTTTCTGTGCTTTAACTCATGCAGTAAACCAGAGAACACCACACACTGATGATGATGAGCACACTGATGACATCAGCGCTCACCTGTCGCTGGAGTTTCACTGACTGACACCATCGCTTGTGTCATTTATAGTGTG
Source organism: Leuciscus leuciscus (assembly GCF_965113295.1). Lineage (NCBI taxonomy): Eukaryota > Metazoa > Chordata > Actinopteri > Cypriniformes > Leuciscidae > Leuciscus > Leuciscus leuciscus. The sequence goes on from NC_138725.1 coordinate 1,098,648, forward strand.
TGAAGAGCTGTAACATGAAACATGATCTGCAGTGTGTGTGTGTGTGTGTGTGTGTGTGTGTGTGTGAACAGAAACACTAGAACACTGAGAGAATATACAGGTTTTATTCCTCCGTCTACATCACACACACAGAGACATCACACAGAGACCCACCACAGCTCACTGTAATTAACACAGTTATCATTGTTTAATTAGTAGTAAAGGAATTGTTAATTGGTTCTTAGGAGTAAATAGTTCTAACTTTGGGTTAGGTCACGGATAAAGGGAAAATGACATTAATTGAGCGCTTTAAACCAATGTTTATTAGACATTAATTGCGTTCATATTCTGTGTTCATTAAAATGTTTACAAATACAACACACACACACACACACACACACACACACACACCAACTTCAGCTGTCACCTACTCTACTGTTACGACCTATGAGTATTTTAATTACATTATCTGCCTCAGCGCTGGGTCATTGTTCTTTCAACTGCTGATTCTGAGGACTGGAATGAGGCACATAAGACAGGAAATCTTAAGATCAAATCTGTATTCAAACGTCTTATATATGAGGCCCTTTGTGTTTTATGTTCAACTTTTTTTTCAGATTTAGTTCTGATTATTCTGGTAAATGCACACAGCAAAATTAAATTAACACTGCTCAGTGTTTATATAATCCACACTCTCAGGCCATGTCCACTCTAATACGTTTCCGTTTGAAAACGTATATTTTTTATTAATGAAAACGAAGCTTTTTGAAAACGCTCTCCAAAGTGGATACATTTGAAAATGCTGTTTTCACGCTGTAGCGTGGACTGTGGCGTGGACTGTGGCGTGGACTGTGGCGTGGCCTGTAGTGTGGCCTGTAGCGTGGACTGTAGCGTGGACTGTAGTGTGGACTGTAGCGTGGACTGTAGCGTGGACTGTAGTGTGGACTGTAGTGTGGCCTGTAGTGTGGACTGTAGTGTGGCCTGTAGTGTGGACTGAGAAACCGGTGGTGTTTAAAAACTATGACGTAAATATAGTCATGTGACGCATATTGTACCAATAGATATTCATGTTTATACCAGTATTGTGGCTGTTATGTGCTATTCACTTTCACACTGTGGCTTATAATATTCTACACTGCACACTGTTCATATCACAGTCCTGCAAAGATGACAGAATTTACTCACATCTGCTGTCCTATGTCCTATACCTGGACCGCATCAGTGAATGCTGAGATATTTCACTAAATAAAATTATCCTGTCAGAAGAATTGTGTGATAACTTCATTATTTATTTTTCCATCTGAATCATATCAGTGATCTTTAGTGGGGTTTTACGCATGCGCAGTAAAGGTGAATTTAGTATGTTCAGGCTTTTTTCAAAAGTTTCTCATCCACACTGAAACGACCGAAAACACCTGAAAAAACGCCAGTGTGGACGGAGAGCATTTATAAACGAAAACGCAAATGTATCCGGATTAATGTAGACGTAGCCTCAGAGTGTTATAAGTAACACTGAAACAGTGTAAAATTTAATGAGTTAATTAAGTGATCAATTGAGTGATGATTGAGCATTATTGATGAACACCTGCTGTTAACAAGCAGAATCACTGAAGGAGGAAATCACAAACTGTAAGTCACCATTATGATGATCAGTGTTTGCTTTAGTTGGGCTCTTGACCCCTTACATTTTTTATTTTAGATTTCGTTTGGCTACAATTCAGTTATAACTGCCAGATGAACAAAGAGAAAACATGATCTGATGGTGTTGGTTATATTTTAACATAATAATTGTTTGACCTGAATTACTGACCTCATTTAGAGCCTGATCTCTGAGTTAGATTTACTTTATTGATTAGAGCAGCACTGGCCTTGTTCAGTATAATAATTTTAGCATTTTCAATGTAATCCAAAGGATTTCTTAAATTATTCTGATACAAAAACTAAAACCTTTCATGTAGGCACACACAGCATATTCAGATAAACAGATCGACTCTGAACATTAGAAAAAAAGCGACTAAAAAGTCATAAAAACAGCAGAAATAAAATAAAATAGTAAAAATAAAGGAAATTAACAAGAAAATTAACCTCATTATTTATTTGTGCAGCAATGCATGATGGGAGCCATGATTGAGTTTTGATTGGTGGTACCCAGAATGCACTGCAACATGCTTTATAATTGTCACCATTGTTGAGATTCACAGGCTGATTCTTGATATCTGTGTGTCTATATGAAAAAAATCCATTGGTTTACATTGAAAACGCTAAAAAATATATTATGCTATGCAAGAACAATGCTGTTATAATCAATAAAGTAAACCTAACTCAGAGATTAGTCTCTAAATGAGTTCAGTGATTCAGGTCAAAAGTGATGGTTACAACACAACCAACATCAGATCACTTTTTCTCTTTGTCCATCTGGCAGTTGTAACCCTGTTGAAATATAATCATTAGTATACGATATACAAGTTTGAATAAATAATTTCATAGTTTAATAAATGTAATTTAAGGTTAAAACAGTTAAGATTCATTGACCAGCAATGAAGTTATGATTTTTCTCAATGAGAGAAATGCATATTGTGTAATGTTCATGGTTTACTGAATACAGCATTTAAAATGTTAAATATTTGTTGGGTAATAATATTTGTGAAGATGCTTTAAAGATGCCTGTAAGAATAGGAAGTAAGAGTTACACAGATGTTTGTGAATTTATTTTATTTCTGAAAGTTTTGCGTATGAGCCAATCACAGTTGAGGTCAAAGGACAAGAAAGTGGGAGAGAACGTCGAAGAAGTGAGAGAGCGACGCCAAAGTGTTTTGCTGAAAGAGAAATTTGGTTTACTACAGTCCAGCTACATTCAGGCCTGCATCATTTGATCATTTGAAGGGTACTTCACATTAAGACAGCTATTAGGCTATTTGATTGTCTTGGGCCCTTATGTTTTGAATGTGAATCTGAATGCATTGGTGATCTGAAAAGTGAGTTTGACAAGACCTATTTCATTTCTGACCTACTTTTTCTAAGTAAATCTGTTATACTCTTTTATAAAACAGTTGTGGTTACTGACTTTTTTGAAATTTTAAGTTAATTAAGAAAAAGAGTATATTTTGGTTTAAATGTGAAGGTGTTTTTGGATAAAAGTAATTCCAAGACATTTTATTTCCTGTTAAAGTGTAAATATTACTGCTTAAATAGTGATTTAAAGGGAAACGTATTTCATATAATAATTTAGTAATTACACACACACACACTCAAGTTAAACACTGATACGTTTATTAGTGAAACCTCACTTATTTGATTGATTGGATATTTAAAGAACTCAGGATAGCCACCTCTCACTATAGTCAAACATGCTAGAGAGGCGCTACACAGTTATAACTGAATTACAGCAGCCAAACTAAATCTAAAGTAAAAAAATGAAGGGTCAATAGCCCAACTAAAGCAAACACTGATCTCCATAATGGTGATGTAAAATGTGTGATTTTCTGCTTGTTAACATCAGTTCTGTCAGGACCACTATCGTCAAATATATGGAGCTTATAATATGACAAAATGATTTGAATTTGAATTGTGTAAATTTGAATTATTTGCAAGTGTAATCTAACTAAATTGAATTTTAGGTGGTAGTTTAAATAGTTCTGAATTTGATTTTTTTTAAACGAATATTGAACGTTTGAAATGTAACAAATTGAAATGTTTTTATGGCTGAATTGTATAGACATGTATTTTCAAACAGCTAGTTTTTTTGTTCTGAGTTCGTATAGTGCAAATATTCAGTTTAAAAAAATACAGATTCAAGTTTTCAAGATGAAGAAATTCGGAACTTCAAATTCAGTTTTCTAAAATTCAAGTTCAAAAATTCAGATCTTACAGAAAGTGGGTCACAGGTCATCCACAGGGAAGAGTAAAGGATCTCAGATAAGTCGAACAGAGCATTTTGGCTGCACTGCAGTAGTTTTCTGCCGCAAACGCGGTGGTGGTTCAAGAGAATCCGTGTATCTTTCGTTCAGTCGTTTTTTTATTTAAAATTAAGAGTAGAAAAATGAGAAAACAGCTTGAGTATTAGATTTCTTCTAATATTCTAGTAATAATAGTCCGCTGCAGCAGTTGCACGGAGCTTACAAAACGCGTGTATTGCAACTATAGGCTACATTTAATTTTCTCATCAAACAACTAGACTAACGAATGGCTCGGCACAACAGAAGAGCTTAGACAGGGCTTTCTCTCTGTGTAGACCAGCAGTTGGTCTGAATTTGCTATAACCTATAGCCTATTTTCTCGACTGTATAGGCTAAGTCACGTTTTATCATGAAACACGCTGTGATTTATTCCAAAGTGACTCAGGCATATATAATGCATTTAACGTTAAATAATCTAAAGTCAAGTCAAGTCATCTTCATTTATATAGCGCTTTTAACAATGTAGATTGTCTCAAAGCAGCTTTACAGAGATAAGCGTATAATTTAAGGTAACAGAGATTGTTTCGGCTTTACAGCAGAGTTAAGTTATTTCCATCTAAAGTTAGTTTTAATTGATTTGCTTCCGTCGCAACGATCATTTGTTATTAAATTAGGGGCCGCTAAGACGACACCATTCCCTCTACACAGACTTTAAACGCGAACCTGTGAGAAACGCTGATGGCGTTCACATGCGCATTTAGAATGGGTTCTATAGTTATGTGCGTTTGAATATACGCAGGTTTGGAATTCCCTACAAGCCAAGCCTAAACAAAATACTTGTCTTTCCTTATAAATTTTGATAAGGAATTTTATTTTATTTGTTGCTTTGGGGTAGGACCGCGAGACGAATTTTCCCGACAACGCCTTATCTGTAGAGTGGTAGTGGGATCCTCCATAGGGAGAGACTAGTTGGCACTTCAGCACTGCGTTGTCATCGGTCCAGGCGAAGGTCCTTCGTCAGATCTGGATACGGCCTGGATCCGGCAGGCTGCAGGAAAAACCTTGGGATAAACACAGACACTAAAATTAGCGTAGATGCCATTCTTCTCATGATGTAACGAGTACATCAGGATTTTTGGGAAGTGTTCCCGGTTCCGGCTGACCTACTATATGCAGCCTGACATTAAATTATAGAAGTCTATAATGTATTATGTGAAAGCTAGGTCAAAGAGATGTGTCTTTAATCTGGCTTTGAACTGACAGAGTGTGTCTGCTTCCCGGACAATGGTAGGAAGACTGTTCCAGAGTTTTGGTGCTAAATAGGAAAAGGATCTACCGCCAGCAGTCGATTTTGATATTCTAGGTATTAGTAACTGGCCGGAATTTTGAGATCGTAATAGACGTGACGAACTATAATGCGTTAAGAGCTCGCTCAAGTACTGCGGAGCTAAACCATTCAGTGCTTTGTAAGTAATCAGCAATATTTTAAAATTGATGCGATGTTTAATAGGGAGCCAATGCAGTTTTGACAGAACCGGGCTAATATGGTCATACTTCCTGGTTCTGGTAAGAACTCGAGCTGCTGCGTTTTGGACCAGCTGTAGTTTGTTTATTAAGCGTGCAGGGCAACCACCCAGTAGAGCATTACAATAATCTAGCCTTGAGGTCATGAACGCATGAACTAATTGTTCCACATTTGTCAATGAGAGCATATGGCGTAATTTAGATATATTTTTAAGATGGAAAAATGCAGTTTTACAGATACTAGACACGTGACTTTCAAATGAAAGATTGGTATCAAAGAGCACACCCAGGTTCCTAACCGACGACGAAGACTTAACAGAGCAGCCATCAAGTGTTAGACAGTATTCTAGATTATTACGTGAGGAAGTTTTTTGTCCAATAATTAGAAACTCTGTTTTTTCAGAATTTAGAAGTAGGAAATTACAAGTCATCCAATTTTTTATATCATCTATGCATTCCGTTAATTTTGTGAATTGATAAGTTTCGTTAGGTTTTGAAGAAATATAGAGCTGAGTATCATCGGCATAACAGTGAAAGCTAATGCCATGTTTCCTAATGATATCTCCTAAGGGTAGCATGTACAGAGTGAACAGCAGCGGTCCTAGTACTGAGCCTTGTGGTACGCCATACTGAACTTGTGATCGATGAGACATCTCATCATTTACTGCTACAAACTGATAACGGTCAGATAAGTATGATTTAAACCATGCTAGTGCATTTCCCGTAATGCCAACATAATGTTCTAATCTATTTAAAAGAACGTTGTGGTCGATGGTGTCAAATGCAGCACTAAGATCGAGTAACACTAATAGAGAGATACAACCACGATCGGATGATAAGAGCAAATCATTTGTGACTCTAACGAGAGCAGTCTCGGTACTATGGTACGGTCTAAATCCTGACTGGAAATCCTCGCAGATATCATTTCTTTCAAGAAAGGAACACAGTTGTGAGGATACTGCCTTTTCTAATATCTTTGACAGAAAAGGTAGATTCGAGATCGGCCTGTAATTGACTAATTCTGAAGGATCAAGTTGCATTTTTTTAACAAGCGGTTTAATCATAGCCAGCTTAAAGTTTTTTGGTACGTATCCTAGAGACAAAGACGAATTAATGATATTAAGAAGAGGATCTATGACCTCTGGAAGTATTTCTTTCAGTAGCTTAGTCGGTATAGGGTCTAACATACATGTTGTAGATTTAGATGATTTAATGAGTTTAGTAAATTCTTCCTCTCCTATAGCAACGAATGAATCAAATTTTTCCTCAGGGAGACTACAATGCACTGCCTGATGTGATACTGTAGTAGACGGTTGCATAGTTATAATTTTGTCCCTGATATTATCAATCTTATAAGTGAAGAAGTTCATAAAGTCATTACTGCTGTGTTGCTTGGAAACTTCGGTGCTTGAAGCTTTATTTTTCGTTAGTTTAGCCACCGTTTCAAATAAATACCTAGGATTATGTTTATTTTCTTCTAATAGGGTTGAAAAATAAGCAGATCTAGCAGCTTTTAAAGCCTCTCTGTAAGTAATTGAGCTCTCTTTCCATGAAATGCGAAATACCTCTAGTTTTGTTTTCTTCCAGTTGCGCTCCATTTTTCTGGCTGCTCTCTTAAGGGCCCGAGTGTGCTCGTTGTACCACGGCGTTGGACTATTTTCTTTAATCTTTTTTAAGCGCAACGGAGCAACTGTGTCTAAAGTGCTGGAAAAGAGAGAGTTAAACGTTTCTGTTGTAATATCTAGTTCTTCTAAGCTATCTGAGATGCTGAGATGATGAAACTGATTAGGAAGATTATTAATAAAGCAATCTTTAGTAGCAGAAGTGATAGGTCTCACATATTTGTAACACGGAGTCGGCTTTGCAGCCTTGGCTAAATGCAAATTACACGAGACTAGGTAATGATCTGAGATGTCATCGCTCTGCTGCAGAATTTCAACGGCATCCACATCTATTCCGTGTGATAAAATTAGATCTAGAGTATGATTACGACGATGAGTAGGTCCTGACACGTGTTGTCTAACTCCAATTGAATTTACAATGTCTTTAAATGCCAATCCCAATGCATCTTTTTCATTATCGATGTGTATATTAAAATCACCAACAATTAGTACTTTATCTGCAGTCAATATTAATTCTGATAGAAAGTCCGCAAATTCTTTGATAAAGTCTGTATGGTGCCCTGGTGGCCTGTATACAGTAGCCAGCACGAATCTCAAACGTGATTTATCGTTTACACTATATATTTTTACATTAAGCACCAATGCTTCAAAAGAATTATATTTAAAACTTGATTTCTTAGTGGTTTTGAAACTATTACTATAAATTACAGCAACACCACCCCCTTTGCGTTTCAGACGAGGCTCATGTTTATAACAGTAATCTTGCGGGGTTGATTCATTTAAAGTAATGTAATCGTTTGGTTTTAGCCAGGTTTCTGTCAAACACAGCACATCTAGGTTATTATCTGAAATCATATCGTTAACAACGAGTGCTTTTGAAGTAAGCGATCGAATATTCAGCAACCCAAGCTTTAGCATTTGCTCATCTGTATTATAGCTGTTTTTTATTTGTTGAACATCAATTACATTTTTAACCTTAGTTGGGTTTAAACGTTTTTTGGAATTCCAAATTCGGGGAACAGACACAGTCTCTATATGATGATAGCTAGGTGAAAGAGGTTCTATGTGATGGGATTTATCTGACCTTGGTGACGTGAGGCCGCTAGCAGACGGTCGGTTAAGCCAGTCTGTCTGCTTCCTGACCTGAGCCCCAGATTGTCATGTTTGAGCTCTAAGACTATGAGCCATATTACTAGAGAGAAGAGCAGCACCATCCCAGGAGGGATGAATACCATCTCTTTTCAACAGGTCAGGTTTGCCCCAAAAACTTTTCCAATTGTCTATGAATTCTATATTATTAAGCGGACACCACTTCGACAGCCAACCGTTAAGCGAACATAATCTACTAACTATCTCATCACTCCTGCGAACAGGAAGGGGGCCAGAGCAAATTACAGTCCTTGACATCGTACTTGCAAGTTCACACACCTCTTTAATATTAATTTTGGTGATCTCCGACTGGCGGAGTCGAACATCATTAGTGCCGACATGAATAATGATCTTAGAGAATTTACGATTAGCATTAGCCAGCACTTTTAAATTTGCTTTGATGTCAGGCGCTCTGGCTCCCGGCAAACATGTGACTATGGTGGTTGGTGTCTCTATTTTCACGTTCCGTGTAATAGAATCGCCAATAACTAGAGCACAATCATTCTCAGTGGGTGTTTCACTGAGCGGGGCAAATCGATTTGTTATGGTAATCGGAACGGAAGAGTGGTTTTTAGATCCGCGACTAGAGCGATCCCTCACTGTCACCCATTTGCCCGGCTGCACGGGCTCTACTTCAGCCGGAACCACGGCATGTAAAGTGTTCACTATTCTATGCGCATCCAAAACATCTAAAGCACTAGCACTCTTACTATCCTCAATTAAAGTTTGGATGCGTGTTTCTAATTCTGAAATTTTCTCTGTCAACCAAACTGTCTCCTTACATTTATCACATATAAATCCTATATTGTCGACAGAGAAGCCTATACTAAACATGTGACATGAAGTGCAAGTGACAATAACAGGACAAGACATTACTCACCGTGTTTGTTGAGTGATTCTTACTCACCTGAGCTTTTTATGAACTCAAAGGCGCGGACGCGCGAGAGAAAAATAAATAAATAAAAATAGCTGAGCGCACGGGTGGCGCGTTAACAGGCTAGCGAATTACTAGCGTTTTGTGCTAGTAGTTCTAATAACAAAAGCTAGCGATGTCAGGTTAATCTGAGATGTTGGGTAAAATGTAGTAGTATAAACAACTAGAAATGGTAGTAAAATGATGGTTCAAAACAAAGAAATATAAGGCTAAGACAGAGCTTACCGCACTGAATCAAACAAACACACTCACAGCAGGCAGCGAGGCAGACAGGAGCAATCGATCAACAGCAATCCGTAGAACACACACTCATTGCAACCGCTTCACTCACACGCAACCTAAATGTTGACTTTCAAAAGTAGGCGCGCCAAGAAGGCTATTCTCTGTATTTTGGTTCATTTTTGGTGAGCGCCAGAAAGATCTAAAGAGACCGAGACGTGCTAAAGCAGCGCATCATGTTGTTTTATTTATTTTTCAATGGCATTATATTTTGTAGTTATTTTGAATGTACACAAATAAAAATATACATTTTACTGTTTCGGATGATGTCATATTATCTGTATGACTAAATAACAGAGTATTAAGTTATTTCCCAGCAGTGGAACAAATCCAAGTGATGGCGCTCGCGCATCGCGCTCTCACACAACATAGTAGGATATCAGTTCTGGCGTTGCTGCATATCGCAGACTGTTCATTATCAAAATGAAACACAGTCAACCAAACATATAAAAAGTTATTCTGCATAATTTAATTGGTCTGTTGTACAATATGAAGGGCAAGCTGTGCCGCACACAGTCCTACTTGTTATTCCAAACATTACCCTTGCTGTAAAGACAATACAGAGTCCCGTGTATTTTGGGACTCGACTGAAGTATGACGCCTTTTTATTTGTATTATAATATAATATATTAAAATACATAATCTTCTGAGTTTAATGATGTAGGCCTTGTGTGTTTTATTAAAATGTATTATAATTTACATCTCAAAAGGATGCGCTTTGTGCATTCTCTGACATTATATTTATTTATTTAATTAATATTGAGTATCAATTGATGTTAAACAAAACGGTGTGTTATTTTCTCTGGCAACTAAACTTTCAAAAAAAAAAAAAAAAAAAAAAAAAAAAAAAAACTTCCAAAGCAAAGCCATTGTGCGTTCTCTCCTCGCTCCGCAGCTTTTCCACACAGATTTTGAGAACTGGCCAGCTAAAAAAAATAGGCCAAAGAAGTAGACTAACGGCTAGTGTCCGGGAAATGCGAGGTACGTTCATATTTATAAATAAACATAACTGATTTTGTCTACACCTAAATACATTTCCTAATAATAACAGTGATTAAGCCCAAATGTGGGTGGGGGTAATGAACACAATATGTGTTTTTTTTTTTTTTTGTGTGTTTCTTTTGCCCAAATGGTCTCCACTCTATGCATTTTGTAATAATACAGCAACATTTTTTAACTGACCGTATTTGCCAGAAAATAAGTCGCATGCACATGAGTCAATTGGTCTGCTGGATCATGTTGAGAGAGAAAGGCGTCATAATTTTTTTAATTTTTTTTATATCAGCCTATTCAGCAATAGTGTAAAAGACCTGTAAATAAAATACAGCATTTACATGATAAACACTATTAACATGTAGGCTATGTGTTGCCTATTTTACTTTCCCTTATGACAAATGAATGCAAAAAAACAACAAGAATGAAAAATAAGTATGTACTGTAGGCTAGGCTATAATAAAATAATATATAGGCTACAGACTATAAAAATAGCCTATATTGTGCCCTTTATAAACGCCAAGCCTCAACAAATTTATTTAAATCGAAACGGTTGCGCATCTCTCATTCAGTCAAAAGTTTTCATTGCAATGTAACATGTGGATGCTAACTATTAATATAAAGAAGGCTTCATACTTCAGTCGAGTCCCAAAATACACGTAGGCCTATAGGCTAAATCAGCGTCTTCACAGCAAGGGAAATGTTTGGAGTAGGACTGTGTGTGGCACAGCTTGCCCTTTATATTGTACAACAGACCAATTAAATTATGCAGAATAACTTTTTATATGTTTGGTTGACTGTGTTTCATTTTGATAATGAACAGTCTGCGATATGAAGCAACGCCAGAACTGATATCCTACTATGTTGTGTGAGAGCGCGATGCGCGAGCGCCATCACTTGGATTTGTTCCACTGCTGGGAAATAACTTAATACTCTGTTATTTAGTGTAATGGGAGATTTTTGATTTTCATTACTTACTTTGATTTTCATTAACATACACTAGATTGACTACTATGTGTGTTGCTGACTATGTGATATAATGATTGATGTGAAACGCCTGCCAAGCAGGAGAAAGAGGGGGAGAGCTTTGAAGGCTGAAGCCCTGACCCCTAACGTCAAAGGGCTGTCCAATTTAGGACTTGCAGGCTGTAAGTTAAGCTAAACTAAAGTTCAGTATAATAGGATCACTGGTGGTGTCTTATCCATCTCTGGAGTTTAAAGAACCTTGGAAGATAACAATAACAGAGTATAAAGACTGGCCTGCCCCTCCCTCCTGGTCGCACTTGTTCCACAGACTGTACTTGTGACTTCTGTGTGGCAACTGGGCATTCTTGCAAGAATAAATTACTTTTTAATGATCATTTGATTCCAGACTGTCTCTTACGCCAAAGATGATTGTTTAGTGAATTAAACTGCCACAACAGTAGTCATACAGATAATATGACATCATCCGAAACAGTAAAATGTATATTTTTATTTGTGTACATTCAAAATAACTACAAAATATAATGCCATTGAAAAATAAATAAAACAACATGATGCGCTGCTTTAGCGCGTCTCGGTCTCTTTAGATCTTTCTGGCGCTCACCAAAAATGAACCAAAATACAGAGAATAGCCTTCTTGGCGCGCCTACTTTTGAAAGTCAACATTTAGATTATTTAACGTTAAATGCATTATATATGCCTGAGTCACTTTGGAATAAATCACAGCGTGTTTCATGATAAAACGTGACTTAGCCTATACAGTCGAGAAAATAGGCTATAGGTTATTGCAAATTCAGACCAACTGCTGGTCTACACAGAGAGAAAGCCCTGTCTAAGCTCTTCTGTTGTGCCGAGCCATTCGCTAGTCTAGTTGTTTGATGAGAAAATTAAATGTAGCCTATAGTTGCAATACACGCGTTTTGTAAGCTCCGTGCAACTGCTGCAGCGGACTATTATTACTAGAATATTAGAAGAAATCTAATACTCAAGCTGTTTTCACATTTTTCTACTCTTAATATTAAATAAAAAAACGACTGAATGAAAGATACACGGATTCTCTTGAACCACCACCGCGTATGCGGCAGAAAACCACTGCAGTGCAGCCAAAATGCTCTGTTCGACTTATCTGAGATCCTTTACTCTTCCCTGTGGATGACCTGTGACCTACTTTCTGTAAGATCTGAATTTTTGAACTTGAATTTTTGAACTTGAATTTTAGAAAACTGAATTTGAAGTTCCGAATTTCTTCATCTTGAAAACTTGAATCTGTATTTTTTTAAACTGAATATTTGCACTATACGAACTCAGAACAAAAAAACTAGCTGTTTGAAAATACATGTCTATACAATTCAGCCATAAAAACATTTCAATTTGTTACATTTCAAACGTTCAATATTCGTTTAAAAAAAATCAAATTCAGAACTATTTAAACTACCACCTAAAATTCAATTTTGTTAGATTACACTTGCAAATAATTCAAATTTACACAATTCAAATTCAAATCATTTTGTCATATTATAAGCTCCATAAAATACGATTGACAATTAGCATACAGTTTGGATTGGCGGTCTGGTTCTGCTCTGTGCAAAAACTCCCTGCGTATCCATGAGGCCTAGCATGGATAAGAGCAGCAATAACCCTCCTTGGGGTGAACAGAATGGCAAAAACACTCATAGAGTCAACAAAGTGTCCTTTTATTGACTGCAACACTAGGGTACAGGTCACACAATAGTGCAGAAGAAAGAGAAACTAATAAATGGGACAGCAGCACATCACTGCATTCTGGGTCTCAGATGTTTATATGGTGTGAATTGTGATTATTCTCAGGTTAGGTAAAGTAAGTCCAATCTGTCCTAAATCATAAGCATCTGAATTGTCATATTACAATATTTAGATCACAGAAGACTTCTCCGTGGGGTCAGTTCAGCTCAAGCTTTTTACAAATCAGAGACGTATGACAGGCGAGCTTCTTGATTTCAATTATATATAGTTTTATTGAATACAGGTTAACTAGTTTACATATATGAAACCAAAATAAAAGTCAAAAACCAAATTGTTTACAAGCTTTGACAGCAAGAGGTGCCACAGCAAGGCATCTAACACCGGAGAGGCCGTCCTTGAGAATCAGCGTCTCCCTGATCTTCTCATTCCAGAGTTTTATAGTCCATCAAACATTCTGACATCTTTGGAGATACCCTCATTATTCATTAGTCCTTTACAGACAATGTGTCCAATCCAAAGTCTTGAACCCTTCAGATCTGTTTATATAAAGCCTCTCGTCTCTCCATTCTCCTTCTTCAGGCTCTTCTTCTCTGTGTCCTCTCCTGCGCCTCGTCTAACGGTAATACTTGCATTATTATCTTAATATGTAGCAAAGCTCTTTCTAATACATGGACAATTTCACTCTACTAGCCATTTGCTTAATACATGCTTAAAACATTAAGTGTGGTGTGTTTTTCTTTATAAACCACTTCCTTTATATATGGTCACAATGATTATTCTTTATGTCTTTATATGGGGTTTCAAGTGTGGTTGACTACAATACAGAAGTTATCCTACTAAAGGCATACTCAGAACAGAACAACTGCATATTTTCCAGGACAAATATATATATTTATATACATAACTCAAGAAACATATGAAATCACGTTTACCATAAGGCAATAATGAAAATAAACTTACAAAAATATAAAATGTAATAAATTGTCAAACCCATCTCTTCGTTCCCTCACTAGGGTGCACTCTAGTAATGAATAATTAATGGCTTTGTCACTCTTTGATCTTTAATGCACGCATAAAGAGACAACGCAGCACTGTTCTGGGTAAATGATATTAAAGAAACAAAATAAATGCAAAATAATATTAATTTCTCTAATTTCCCTAATACAAAAATAAAATAAAAAGAGAAAATTAAATAAAAAGAGAAAACTAGAACCATTCAATGAAATATTTATTAAGTGTGGCCTCAGCCATGATGCAGTGATGAGCTGTTTGCTAAATACTTTTACACACACGGGTGCTATTGCGAGCAGTACATTACAGTTATTGTACAGTATAATGGTTTGCAGTGAACACTAGGGGTTGCTAAAGATTCTCTAGGGGTCGCCAAGCTCTCTCTAGTTTGAGGGTTTGGGATGAAACGGTAACCAGTTTGACGATAAACCGCGATGCAATCTCCAGCGGTTAATATTACAGTTTAATATGTTAATCATCATTAAAACCGTGTTTGATTCCCGGGATTTGAAAAACTCATGGTGAATACTGTCTGGTATTAAGCAAAGAAAGCAACAGTCTCTTGCAGACACAGGCTTGCGGCGTAGGCTTCGTTTTGTTTGAAAAAATGGTGGAAAGAAGTGAGAGAGCTTTTACAAATCTGACGAGTGCTGAGGGAAATGATATTAAAGTATGAATGAATTCTCTGAATGTGTCTCTAAAGGAAACTGACTGCCTTGAGAGAAGTTTTGATGGTGTTTTCTTCTCATCTTCCCTCCGTGTAAAGTGTTAATAAGCTCAGAGAGTGGGTTTACATTTTCATTCAGTCCGTCTTATTGTTTGTGAAACTCAGACCAAATTTTTATGCGCTGTTGTAATTTTTAACCAGTTAATGAAAAATAAGCATTATAAAAATCGAAACAACTCGGATAAAAAGGTATCTAGAATTATTCAATGATCTGATAAAATACTTAATCATTTCGACTCATCCCGTTTCTTAAACATCATTTAAAGGCTGTAATATTAGGTTTATCATTTTATAAAACATTTTGGTCAATACCAAGTAGTACATATTAGTAGATAACATTATAATGCAAGTAGTTGTAGTAATGTGGCCATAGTTAATGCTATTATTTTAATGTTTCTGCTGTTGTTGCATTTATTAAAAATTAAAAACTGATTATAAGTAAATAAGATTTGTCTGCAAGTGTTGCAAGGGTCGTTATGGATTTTGAATGTTAAAATGGGGGTCTCCTGGAAAGAAGGTTGGGAACCACTTCCCATCAGACAGAGAACGCAGTGCCTGCCCAATCCGGTCCGCTGTGTTTTCCCTCTCTTCTAAAGATCTCCTCACAACCTTCAGGTCCCGCACCTCTTCATCCTTTCCCTCCTCCTCCAGTCTGGTAATGAAAAAATCCAGATGTTCAGGAGTGAAATACCAGTCTGTTATTATTAGGTTCTCTGACAGAATCATTATAAGTATATAAGCTTCATGCAGCAGGAAGGACTTCTCTGCTTTAACCTTCTCCAGATCTCTCTTCAGGTTTTCTTTTATTTTTGTTATTTCCTCATATTTAGTTTTATCAAAGCTGGTTTCAGCCCGGTCTCTGATGGATTCATACTCCTGTTTAAGATCCTCAAATGGCATATTAACTTTCGTTATCTTTGCCACGTATTTCCTGTTCTCTTTGGTGTGTTTACTGTAATGACATCTCCCTGTACACACAGTGCAGTAGCCATTTCTCATGACGTCACACACTGAGAGCTGATTAAAAGGGACATACCAGCAACCATGCTCATGACAGTTTTCCTCACACACAGAGCAGCAGGTTACGTAACTGTTCAAAAATGATTCTTTTTCAATCAAGACTTTTTCTTTGACAGTTTTGTTCACACTAAACTGAAGGTTCTTAGATTCCTCAATACTCTGTTTTACAGCTTTGATTTCTAACTCTTTCTCAGTGATACGGTCCTTTAGATTAAAGACACGGGCTTCAAGTTGTTTATGCGGTTTCTGAGCATCTACGTTCATCAGAGTTTGTTTTCTGTTGTTTTCTAGCAGGAGTTTCAAAAACTTTTCCATGCTTTTCTTTCCCATTTCCCATGATGATTTGTGAGCATGTGCTCTTTGTTCTTCCTGCTGGTTGTTGAATAATAAGTGAACAGGTCTCTCTCTCTCATCTCTTCTGCAGGGGATCTGTGCTGTGTTAATGGCATTCAGAGCATCGGTTGGAGATCCTCCGTCCGAGTGTGTGATGATGAACACTATGTTGTTTTCTATATCTTTGCCAAACAGAGACAGAACTGACTGGAATAAGTAATGCTCTTTTCCAGAGAGTCGATTCTGAGACGCCTTCATCACGAAACACACGGCATCAATATAGTGAAAATCCTCATCTGAGAATAACTTGCCCAGATACTCAGAAATCTCTCTTTCTCTATCGAATCCTTCAGAGTCTCCGTATCCTGGAGTATCAATGATGGTCAGAGATGTTGGGTTTTCTTCAACAAACACCTCATAAACTGTGATCTCAGATGTCAGGGATTGGGACTGAGCTTCTGGTTTTTCTTCTTCTGTGATTTGATAAAACTTTTTATCCTCAAACTTAACTCCCAGTAAGTAGTTCACCATGGTGTTGATCATGGCGGTTTTCCCAGCGCCGGTTTCTCCCACCAACAGTATGACTTTGTTCTGCTTGTTTCTGTCTCTTCGTCCATATGTCCATCGTCTGACCTTTTTATCAGTCCCATCAATATGTTTTCTTTCCGTGTTCAGCTGGTAAAGTCCTGGGGGACCTGGATTAATGAGGGTGGCATCATGACGTGATCTACAGAGAGAGAGAATTCATTTGGAGATCAGATAGGGCATTTGGAGATCGGATAGGGCATTTGGAGATCGGATAGGGCATTTGGAGATCAAATAGGGCATCGGATAGGGCATTTGGAGATCGGATAGGGCATTTGGAGATCAAATAGGGCATTTGGAGATCAGATAGGGCATTTGGAGATCGGATAGGGCATTTGGAGATCAAATAGGGGAGATCGGATAGGGCATTTGGAGATCGGATAGGGCATTTGGAGAACGGATAGGGCATTTGGAGATCAAATAGGGCATTTGGACATTGGATAGGGCATTTGGAGATCGGATAGGGCATTTGGAGATCGGATAGGGCATTTGGAGATCGGATAGGGCATTTGGAGATCGGATAGGGCGTTTGGAGATAAGATAGGGCGTTTGGAGATCAGATAGGGCATTTGGAGATCAGATAGGGCGTTTGGAGATCAGATAGGGCGTTTGGAGATCAGATAGGGCATTTGGAGATCAGATAGGGCATTTGGAGATCAGATAGGGCCGTTTGGAGATCAGATAGGGCATTTGGAGATCAGATAGGGCCGTTTGGAGATCAGATAGGGCATTTGGAGATCAGATAGGGCGTTTGGAGATCAGATAGGGCCGTTTGGAGATCAGATAGGGCCGTTTGGAGATCAGATAGGGCGTTTGGAGATCAGATAGGGCGTTTGGAGATCAGATAGGGCGTTTGGAGATCAGATAGGGCCGTTTGGAGATCAGATAGGGCATTTGGAGATCAGATAGGGCGTTTGGAGATCAGATAGGGCCGTTTGGAGATCAGATAGGGCGTTTGGAGATCAGATAGGGCGTTTGGAGATCAGATAGGGCGTTTGGAGATCGGATAGGGCATTTGGAGATCAAATAGGGCATTTGGAGATCGGATAGGGCATTTGGAGATCGGATAGGGCATTTGGAGATCGGATAGGGCATTTGGAGAACGGATAGGGCATTTGGAGATCAAATAGGGCATTTGGACATTGGATAGGGCATTTGGAGATCGGATAGGGCATTTGGAGATCGGATAGGGCATTTGGAGATCGGATAGGGCATTTTTGAGATCAAATAGGGCATCGGATAGGGCATTTGGAGATCGGATAGGGCATTTGGAGATCGGATAGGGCATTTGGAGATCGGATAGGGCGTTTGGAGATAAGATAGGGCGTTTGGAGATCAGATAGGGCGTTTGGAGATCAGATAGGGCGTTTGGAGATCAGATAGGGCATTTGGAGATCAGATAGGGCGTTTGGAGATCAGATAGGGCCGTTTGGAGATCAGATAGGGCCGTTTGGAGATCAGATAGGGCGTTTGGAGATCAGATAGGGCATTTGGAGATCAGATAGGGCATTTGGAGATCAGATAGGGCCGTTTGGAGATCAGATATGGCCGTTTGGAGATCATATAGGGCGTTTGGAGATCGGATAGGGCCGTTTGGAGATCAGATAGGGCCGTTTGGAGATCAGATAGGGCATTTGGAGATCAGATAGGGCCGTTTGGAGATCAGATAGGGCGTTTGGAGATCAGATAGGGCGTTTGGAGATCAGATAGGGTATTTGGAGATCAGATAGGGCATTTGGAGATCAGATAGGGCCGTTTGGAGATCAGATAGGGCATTTGGAGATCAGATAAGGCCGTATGGAGATCAGATAGGGCATTTGGAGATCAGATAGGGCCGTTTGGAGATCAGATAGGGCCGTTTGGAGATCAGATAGGGCATTTGGAGATCAGATAGGGCGTTTGGAGATCAGATAGGGCGTTTGGAGATCAGATAGGGCATTTGGAGATCAGATAGGGCATTTGGAGATCAGATAGGGCCGTTTGGAGATCAGATAGGGCATTTGGAGATCAGATAGGGCCGTTTGGAGATCAGATAGGGCATTTGGAGATCAGATAGGGCGTTTGGAGATCAGATAGGGCATTTGGAGATCAGATAGGGCCGTTTGCAGGGGTGAGAGTTGAATTGCAGAACAGGGTCAGTTTTGTGCTGAACATTTTACATTCATTTATCTCGTACTGTTGTTGCAAGTTGACATTAAGGTTGAAAACAAGATGATGTTATTTAGCTGGCTAACAGAGATTAATAAAGAAAAGCTTACCGTTTCCCCACCGGTTTATTTCCATCACCTGTATTTGATAATAAGCATTTTCAACAATGATAATAATAAATAAAGAACAATATAAATAACTTTTGAATAACTGTTATATTATTTGTGACATTAGATGTTGCTGAACAAAAATAATGTGGCTGGAAAACTTCATAATGCAGTACAAACTCACGTTTGAAATTAATAGGGTGTTCATGGCTTCGATCTGAAGCACAGCTGACTTCACTGCAGAGAGAGTTTCTGCCACGGCGTGTCTTTAGAAAGTCTTCAATCTTTAGAGAGAAGTTACTGCCCTTAATAACTTATCTATCGCATCTATGTATCAGTGAATAATGTTGATTGTGCCCACAATATTCAACAAATCATTAACTATATCACACATTTAACCCTCTGGCCTCTGGGATCAGCAAACTTTGGCTCGAGGTCATGGTTCAAAGGACCCTAGGTTGATTTTACTCTGAACCATCCCTTTAACATACTCAGTTATGGTCATACAGACTTAACAAATATGAAAAAATAAACTGTTAAATGTGTATTTCTTTATGTGTCCACTTACAAGCAAAAAAATGCATGGGCTATATATCTTTATAATAATTTAATTGTGTCCTTTTAAAAGCTCATAAACAAATATTGTAACTTACCATGAATTCATCCATATCTCCACCGTCACAGTGTAACTGCTGAACACAAAATAATTCATTGATTCAGAATACATGTTTCTTCCAATATTTGCATATAAACCACTGGATATTTAATTATCTGTGTGTAAAAGAGTATTATGCACACTGTAAAACCTTGCTGTAAAAAAACAGCCAAATTCTGACAGAAATACCTTTTTTTCTTTTTTAAATAGCAATATACCATAAAAACAATGAATTCTGAGTAATATTTGTAGTATTTGAGACAGTAGCCTGCAGGAATATATTGTGAATTAACAGGTGTTTTTGCACTGATCTCATCCTTTGTCTTTTAATTTTATAATTATATTTTAATGTATTTCATGTATTTTTGGAGGATATTAAAAGCATACAGAGCATAAAAAATGTTGAACTCTTGCATAATTTAAACACACACAGACATCAACAATCAGCATATGAACATCAACAGTTGTGACAATCAAAAGTTTCATTTCGCAATGCATGCTGGGTACCACCATAGTACAAAACTGAATAAATGATGCAGCTGAATGATCTTTTTTTATTGTCACCTTTGTGGAGATTCATGAGCTGGTTTGATGTCTGTGTGTGTCTAAATGATGCTGTAACTTTGTTTTATTGTGTTTGAAAAGAGTCCTTTATTCTAACCGACTGCTGTTGGAACTCTTGCTGTTGTAAATGTTCAAGTCTGTTAATTAGGAATGAAGAAGTGAAGCCTCTTGAATCATTGAAGCTTTTCTCTGGTTGTTTCGGGTAAAGAAGCTTCAAGAGTGTTACAGACAGCGCCATCTTGTGGCAGGTGCAATACAGCAGCCTGTAGCACGATGACGTAGCTGGATCAGATCCAATACGTACTGGATGATGGTGTGTTTTGGTGACGTCATAGACGCATGCGCAGTACCGATCTCTGGGTTATCATGCGCTGGACTTAAAGGGATAGTTCAGGATTTTAGACATGAATCTCTATAGCTTCCCCATAAGCAGTGTGGTGCATTGACCATGACTTACCCCCGACAGCGTCCTGTGAGCCGAGCTCCGGTCCAGTTTTGGTCAAAATGAAATTAGTCCGGCAAGTTTGCTGGGGTCACGGCAATAAAGTTTTTTTTCTTCTCAAATCAATATGTGTTCAAAAGAGTGATATATTTGCAGCACAAAACCGCTGTCTATGGAGAGGTCAGACCTCGTAATGGCTTGGCACTATTTTCTTCCCCGTCATATCACTGCGCGCTGCCGCTACCTACAGCCAGCTGGGAGCCGCGCACGTGTCACTTTGTTTACAGCTCGTAAAGAGAACGATAACATGTCTGATTACAGCAGCGACGATGACAACATTGACTTCGACACACAGCCAAAAGGATATCTTCTTTATCTTCGCCAGTTTGGTGTTCACATTGAAGCCCAGAGCAATGAGCCAAAGTCGCCTCAGAGCAACATCTGCCACAGGAAATCTTTGAAATGTGTGAGGAGAAAGCGCCACATCTTTGTTTGTACAGTCCGGATAGTCACAAGTCCGCACCATTTTCTACAAAGCTTGTACAAACTGATCGCTCTTGGTGAGTAGCTATGTTAGCTCGTTCGTGTAGCTGTTCTGAGCACGTAAACACTGCTGTAAACACTGCCGAACAACTGAAAAAGTGGTGTGCGCCTGCGCAGCTCGCAGCTGGCTGTAGGTAGCGGCAGCGCGCAGTGATATGACAGGGGAGAAAATAGTGCCAAGCCATTACGAGGTCTGACCTCTCCATAGACAACGTTTTAGTGACGCAAATATATCACTCTTTTGAACACATATTGATTTGAGAAGAAAAAAGCTTTATTGCCGTGACCCCAGCAATCTTGCCGGACTAATTTCATCTTGACCAAAACTGGACCGGAGCTCGGCTCACAGGACGCTGTCGGGGGTAAGTCATGGTCAATGCACCACACTGCTTATGGGGAAGCTATAGAGATTCATGTCTAAAATCCTGAACTATCCCTTTAAGTGACATGTATGCTTTTTTTGTTGTTTTTTAAACACCAAAACAGTACAACATAACATTTTAGAGCCAGGGGAGCAAAGAAAACACACACACACACAAACACACACACACACACACACACACAAAATAATAATAATAATAATAATCAAAAAAATAATAATAAATCACAAGAATACAAGACCTTTGTATCAATCAAAGATTGTGAAGACAGTACACAAATTAAGTACTCTTAATAGCCTTTCCATTAGTACTAGAATGAATAGTAGAAAAGTCATATTCAAATTCTTTAAGGAATACTGAGAAAAGGGGCTTTTTGTTAGAAAACGTACACGTATGGATGTGAAATCTGACTTATCATACTTTGAATATCCAAAAATTACATATTTCAAAATGCAAAACTAAATTAGAGAGTACCTTTCCCTTAATAAACATAGACACTTCATACCATAACCTTTGCACATGACGACAATGCCAGAAGATGTGTGGCACTGTTTCCAAGAGCAAAGAGCAAAGAGCAGCTTACATCAATGTCTTTCTTAAACTCACTAAGGAAATGTGTGACAGGGTAATATGTGCATTATCTTGAGATTTCTTTCGCCTTGTTTGTAACCAAAAACGTATGAGGTAATAACCAGACACTTTCCCAATCGAGGTCATTAACACATTTAGTCCAATAAGCAATAGAGCAAGATTTGGTGACAACCTCCTTTAAAAATAGAGAATGAATAGATTTCTTATTGTTTTTGTACTGTAAAAAACTAATTTTACCACATACTGTGTGAGCTGGGTTATGGGCATATCAGCTGATGACAGCACACCTCTACATGAGGACATCATGCCAGGATTGCAGAAAATACAAGAGCAAATTCCTCAGGAGTCACAGGAAAATTAAAGTGCAGAAGAAACTCATCTTGACAAATGACAAACTAAAACAATAACCTTTTCAAACCAGCTTTTAAAAAAATACTTTTGTGTCTATACAAAATACAACGGTTATTCCAAATAAAAAAAATGCTGTGCTTGTAGATCAGTTTCCAAGCCAATAAAGCTTGAGCATGAAAGGCAGAAAGTTTCACTGGCAGTTTGTCAATTTTATAATCACACATTAGTAAAAGAAAGTCGGTCAAAAATAAAATTAGGAATAAACTTCCACAAAGAAGGTTTTTTCAAACAAAAGTTTAACCAATTAATTTAGAGGGTATTAGTATGCTCAATATTGTATTGAGATGATGTTATAACCTGTGTAGTAGTAGTACTGATAAATAGTAATAAGTATTATTGATGAATAATTATTTACATAAAAGTGATAAAGTTATCCTAGTTTCTCTCTACATACATGCAAAATAGTTCATTTTACAACATTTTAAATCACATGATTTTAAACCTAAATTTGATGGATTAATAGCATGTGGTCACTTTTTAATGTGTGTGTATAGAACATTTCAAAATTAAGCCATTTTATTTTATTCAGGTCATATTTGCTGTTGAGTGGAAGCAAAAATTAGTCAAGTAATTGTCTCTGTAATTTTAATCCTAAAGCTACAATACAATATGATCTGTAAACAACTTAACATACAATGGAAAATGCAAAAATAATAACAGCATCAAGAAAAGAAATTGGTCAGATGTCAAAAAAAAAATAAAAAAATAAAGTGCTTAAATCTATTTAGTCTGGTAAGAGTTCCTTCTTTAATGGTTGATTTGGATGGATCTGCTCCAGCTACGTCATCATGCAGGAGGCTGAAGAGAGGACCTCTTGAGACCCGAGCGCAGAGAGGCGTGGTTTATCGTTAATCACGTGTTTCTCTGAAACAAAAACGCGCTCCAGCACGAGCTTCATGAGAAGGATTACTAAAAGGGATTGAATGGTTCAAGTAGAACAATACCCAAAGAGATTTACATTTAAATAAATTAAAGGTGCTCTAAGCGATGTCACGCGTTTTTTAGGCAAAAACATTTTTTTGTCACATACAGCAAACATCTCCTCACTATCCGTAGCTACCTGTCCCCTGAACACACTGTAAAAAAAACATGGTCTCTGCAGACACCACAGGCTCCACAAACAGCAACAAAAACAAACTGGGCTCACCCGCACCACGAAACATAACAAACTGTTCCAGACAATAACCGACAAGAAGGATTAGGTTTGGGGAGTTAGTGTGCGGATGAGGAGGAGGGAGGGTCTAGCTAGCCTCCGTTTTGTTTGACAATACTTTAAACGTCAACAAGAAGTGGCGTCACCCAAACATCACTTAGAGCATCTTTAACCCTTTCACACGTAAGTTTAAAATATTCTGGCTCACCCCCCAGTGTGAGTTTTTCAAGGCGACCGTTATTTAGACCTCAGCATGAATGATGATCTGCTTTTGTCATTTTTCCTTTTTTATTAAAAATATTCACAAATTTGTTAGCTATGGCATGAAATATCTGATAATCCGATTGTCAAATATATGCAAGTGGAAGTGTTTTGTTGTTTAAACACCTTTATAACGATCGCGTTAGTTGAGCTGTATGCACGATGGGCGCCGCCATGTTAGTTTGTGCCGCAGACGCAGTTCAGAGAATCAGATCTGTTGGATTTACAACACATGAATTCATCCACTTCTCCCGAAATACATAAAAGTTAGTGGCAGGTGACTGGGAGAAGAATAGAGTAAACTTTGAAGTTATTTACACAATGTGTATCTGATATGAATAAAACGTGTCTAATTATAATGGAAAGGATTATTATTGCCTCTTCCATAGACATCAGTGTGTATTTTACATACTCTAAATGTATTGGTTTTTTTTAGTACTTTTGTGAATTTATATGTCTGAAACCTAAAATAAACATTATGTGGTTGAAAACACTGAAAAGTTTTGATATATGACAGCTCTGAGCGCGCCTGTCTCTGGCTCAGCGCCAGCCAATGTGCGAAAGCACATTTGAATGAAGCACTTGATCACATGATGCACTGACCGTTCTAATCACACCAGTGTGATCGTACGCTCCAGGGACCAGCCTAGACTGATCACACCGGTGTGATCGTACGTGCGAAAGGGTTAAATGAAATACATTTAAAGTCTTTCCTCCAATCAGTCAGGTTAAAAGCAAGTGTGTTAAGTTTACTGACTTTGATATCATCTAGCTAATCGCGCTAAGAGGCTTCTTTTAGTGATCAAAAATGCTAAAATATATACTGCAATTATTTAAACTACATAGATAGATTGATATATAGATAGAAATGTTATTGATCCCCTTGGGATGTTTATGAAAACATGTCCCATTATGAAAATATACACTGGACATGACTTTACCTGTTAGCTGTCTTATGTTTCCGATCAGCCGTTCTGAAAAGTGTGAGAAAGGCTAAGCTCGGGCAGAGACAATTTATATAAGAGACATGCCACTTCCTCAATCCTCAATACAACTATATAAGGAAAACCCGTAACGGCAAAGATGGCGGTTGTACGCACATGTCCCGCCCCTCCCGCTGGAAAGCCAATCATCTGCTTTTAACAGTCAAGCCGGGAAACATTTAAGCCTATCGTCTGGTTCCACTGACGCATGCGCACATTTAAGGTTTTGCAACAGCTACAAAGGTAGTTAAAGCATTTTATATCGACCACAAATATGTTACCTTACATTCTAAGTAAAAGACACAAAATATGTCTTATTTGATCGGTGAGTAATGTAGATGAACTGCTGCGCTTGTGACAGGGCGCATATTTAACTGAAACGAGCAGAGAGAGAGAGAGAGACGGTCGCGCGCGCACTCTCTCTCTTCGGAGCCAGGCGGAAGTGTAAACAAGACTTCACCGTCTCCAAATTAAGCACTGTCTTGCTCTCTCTCCTGCACGCATATTAATCAAAATAAAACGACATGATGGTAAAAGGTCGGAAGACCAAAGTTTCATGTTGGAGCATTCAGAGATTTTTTTTTTCCCTGAATTACCGTTGGGTGTGAATTGTGCTAAAATACGTTGCCTTATCTTCTCTGAAATGCGTTACGCACATTCAGCTGACATAAAATTACTCTCTAAATAAACGAAAAAACCTATCCAGTGATGTAATGTTTTCTGTGTTGACACTAACCTTGTGGGATGTCCATGTCCTAACTGCTGGGATAATCACACAACCGTAGTCCAATTCGCGAACTACTCCTTTGAACCCATTCATTTTAATGAATAGTTAAAACAACTTATCTATACAATACATTGTTATTACTGATAAAGTGCAAACATGCTTATATTTAAATAATGGAGAACAATATTGACATTGAATATTGCCATATAAATTGTCTCTGATATTGCACAACACCGGCATTCTGGATAGAGACGTATATGAAGTTGGTGACGTGAACCCTTGCGCATGCGTAGTAAAAGTATAACCTGTGGGGAAAAAGGCGTTTTAAACCTTATTTTGGGGCAAAGTCATCAAACTTTTTCAGCGATTTTTATCATATTTTACTGCTGTTTCTATACATGCAGTTTTTATGTCCCGGTGACCAGTGAAAGTGCAGTTCTGACTCTCTGCCCATTCATTTAGATAGGAGCCTGGTCTTGTTAGTCCGAAATAGCTGCCCGGAGGCGTTGCCAAGATGGCGGCCGAGTGGCACGACTTGCCTAAAAGGACTTTGGCTCGGGGGAGGGGTGGGATGATATTGGGGAGGGCAAAGGTGGGGGAGTGCATTACAGCACATTTGACACATTTTACCTCAAAACAAAATACAAACTAAGTAAAAGTAGCCTGATAATATTAATAATAATAACTTAATTATTAATTAGTTAATAATAGTTCATAGTTAAAAACAACTATTTTTGCAATATCTAAGCAGTTTCTTCACATGACATCTTAAATCTGAATATGGCATTGAATTGCCCATGTAGGAAAACTTACAAAAGCACATTTATTTCATGTTTGTACCTTGTTTAGTCAAAAAGATATACTGAAAAATAGATTTCAGCCTGGTGGTGGCGGCCATTTTGAATTTCTCAATTTTGAGGCATTTTGGGACATTTTTGAGCTTCATATACAGCAGATTTGGATTCAGCACCCCTTAATACCCCTAGAAATATTGTACAATATAAATAATCACAAAATGCCTTCGGGGTTCTGATTTTGTGAAAATTGACCCTGTCTATCAGAGACCATGCTGGATCCGCCTGGAGACACGCTGAGTGTTTGAGAGAATGAATTTACTACAGTCATACGTAAACAAAGAAAACACTTAAACAGATAAACTTACTGTCATGTCTTCCACAGCTCCTGAGAGTGGCATGTGTCCAGAAGCCAAGAGCGACTCACAGTAATAACGGTGAAGGGTCTCGTCTGCATTAGACACTTCCCTGCACAACTGCAGATCCTCCTGTGTTCTCTGAAGATCATTAAACACAACCCTTAAGATTAAGTGAGACAAGACAGGTGAATGTGGATGATAACAGTGTTATAACAAACTGTTATACTGAGATGATGAAGTCGCACTGCTACTTACGTGTCTGTATTCACAGGGCTGTAGACATCATGTGTGCTGGTTAAACCAGCAGAGGAAGCTGATGGAGTCCATGTTGGGCTGGTTATGGACCAGAAAACCCAGGCGAAGAAGCTCCTTCAGCATCGCCTCCTGACAGCCTCTGTCTGGAAGCAGCACACAGAGATAATGCTGATCATCCCAGGCGCGGGCGCTTCAGGCCCAGTCACAGGCCACAGTCCTCGCTCTCTCAGTTCCTCAGCATCAGTCTGAGCCGGTGTGCCCTCTCTCATGCACACCGTGGACAGATGAGAGGCGATGTCCTCCTGCAGCTCGAGGCACAGCAGACCGTAGACAACCACATTATCCAGCAGATCTTCAAGACTAAAAACATTATATAATATACACTCAAATTGAATAGAATACATTAAATTTGATAGCATTATTTAACAGTTAAATCACTATTAATTTAGTTATTAATTCGCCTTTTTAAAAAAAAAAAACATTTTTTTTTTACCAAAAAAAAAAAAAAAAAAACATTGCAGCATTTTTTTTTTTTTTTTTAGTATATTTGTATAGCGCTTTTCACAATACAGATTGTATCAAAGCAGCTTCACAGTATTAAGTTAAAATAATACAACAAAGCATTAATTCACTTCCACGTTGAAACCCATGTGGCAAACCTTTATGTGCATTAGTGAATTTTACAAATTTTCCAAGTTTCGTACAGATAAAACACACTGTTGCAGATATATGGACAGTTAAGCTTCGGCCAATCAGATGCCATATATGCTAATGAGGGTGGTTACTAATGAGGATGAAAGTTGTTTTTACCTCCCTACCCTAACTCTAACTCTAACCTAACCTAACCCTAACTCTAACCCTAAAAAATTTATAAATAAAATAATTATATTTGTTTTCTTGGCCTCTTTTTAAATAACCAGAGGATTTTGTTCCAAAAAATGCGGTTTGAAAGAGATCATTCAGTGTAACGTGATCAAGAAGCCCTTCTGAAATCAGATGGTCATGAGACGTGAGTCTGTGACATCATCAAAAGGCGCCCAGAAAGGCCATGTGCTGCAGAAAGGTGATTCACTGCTCTTATATATCTGATGACTCCACATAACCCATGTTGTGCTAAGTCACACAAACACATGTCATTCAGTGAGATGCCCCAAAAAACACTTATATTGTCAGATTTCTTGAAAAATAAGCAGATGTTGTGAATAACTGTGATTAACAACAATTAACAAGACTAAATATCTTACATCATTTTGCTTATCTAATAAATAGATCTTGATTTAAAGGGACACTGTGTAGGAATTTCTCCCATCTAGTGGTGAAATTGTATTTTGCATTCAAATGAATAATGCTCTCCAGCGCCTCACTTTTTCAAATGCGCGTTGCATCTACGGTAGCCGTTATGTACCAAAAAGCTATGACAGGATGTCTTATAATAGCACTTCGAGTTTTTCATGGTGAAACTGAAACTTGAAACAACGAAAAAAAGATTGTTAGTTATCAATTACTGACTGTGAAAAACATTAACTATGGTAATTAGTAGTAATGCCTTCTTTACTCGTTATATTTTTTGAAGTACGTGCATTGTTAGATATCATCATCATCAGAGCCTTCTCTATCGTTACTTTACTCAATAGCTGCTATTCATCAAAGAGTCTGTTTAACTTTTAACTATAAATGTTCTACTGTCTATATAACATAGCTGCCAACTTTTGAGTTTTGCTTGGAGTGAGATTTATGGCGGAGTGGGGGGGGGGGGGGGGGGGGGTGTATCTACACAAGATAGGCATTCATTTTTCTCAAGAAAAAAACAACTCACCTAATGCTGTAAACATACAGAAAGATACATAATGCGTTTTTTTATTATTATAATAACTTTATTTAATGATATAAATACAAATATAATAAATATGTAATATAGTACACATATTTAGCAAAATACTCTTTATAGCTCTTTTTTTCTAGCCAACTAACTGCTAGCCTTTATTATGGTCATTAAATGGCTTTCCTGAGGTAAATGTTGTGACATACATAATTGTTCTCCAGCTGTTTACCATTTGTTTGATTGATTGGTCGATATAATGTATGAGGAATATACATTTCGGTAAGTTGTACTGTATCTTTCAACATTGTTCATTTGTGTTTATTTACTAGCTAGAGATGATCGGTTCACGTGCCGCTAGGGATCCGTCGTGACTCGCGTCACATTTACAAGCGCCAAAAACAGTATATATTGTTTGAATTTCGTAATAAAAGTGACAGAATCTGAGAGCTGAGATTTTTTTATATCATAAGTAACCTGCTCTGTCTATTCTGTCGGTCTCCGTGTCCTCTTTGCTTCGCGATAAAGTACACAACCAAGCAATGAAAAAAAAGCTTGTAATTAAGGCCATAACATTGACTTACCTGTCGAGAAGAAAGCAGGAAACTTCAGCGTCTCTTTTGAAAGCTTTCTCCTGCGTTAGCTATCCCGACATTAACCCTTGTTTTTGTAATCTCCGGTCACGTTTCCTTTTACGGTCTATTTTGAACTTTTTCGACGACGAGGACTCCTTATCCTGTGACTCATATGTATGTATGAATGAACGGTGTATAAATAACCGTGCAGTGCAGCCTTTTAAACTTGCCGGTGCAGTGACAAGCGCCTCTCACTGCTCTGCTCCTCCGCTTCTGCTGGCTTCAGTCACGTGACGCTGGTTCTGAACGAAAACACGTTGTGGAAACGCGTTATCCTAGTACCATTTGTCCCTCTCTGCTATTATAGTTTTTCAAGATGGCGGAACTACATGTTAGCCTCGGTGGACCTACCCATCCCATGTATATAAAGATAATAAATTATTCGTTTACGAGGATTAGTCTGATCATTGGCATAGGTATTTGTACACCATTGAGGGCATATTTAGGAATAAAAATACTGATTTTAGATAATAAAATACCTAAAAAGCTACACATAGTCCCTTTAAGAATGTTTAGATATTTTGACAAAAAAAAAAAAAAAAAAAAAAATTACTTAGTAATATAGCCTAAGCATTTTTTTGCAGTGCAGTATCACTGTATACATAACCATTTCGGCATCTTATTTATAGTAGCCTACAGATAAATAAGGAATATTTAGCACTGACAGATATGTGTTAAACTTAATCAATATTAATATGTTGATGCCTTTTTTGTATGGTTTGATTTGTGTTATTGATTAGCAGAACTGAACAGGACACAATCAAAACAAGCACAGAAGTGAGTAAACTACCGGTATGTCTTATTTCCTTTCTTTAGTGTGACTATAAAGTGTGTTTTCGTCACAATTACACTAATCCTAACTTACAAAAGCCTATGTTTTGAGAATGATGACTCCCAATAACACTACAATCTCCCACTACTTCAGATCACTGTTGTTTACAGGCTAGAAGTGATGAATCCTGGCATGATCTGTTAATGAGACATCGAGACGCTTTGCTGCTACATAATAAAGGCTCTGGGAAACTACATTAAACAACGTCTGTTTGACTCTGTTATGCTCCCAGTTTCTAGTATATACACTAAGTGTAATTGTGGTCTAAATGACCCCAAATATTTATAGAGTGATAAAAACTTTTTTTAATTAGACCTTTCTTCTTAGTGTTTACTTCTTCATCTATACATTGGTACCAATCACCACAAAACTCACCAAATACACCATTATCTTCCATTAAAAAAATTACATTTGAATGAAAACATCCCTTAAATTATGATCTAAATTATATATAAGTTGTTTCTGGATATTGATTTAGATATTGTAATATCATCAGCTGGTTAGAGATTAAGATGAAATATTTACAGTTTAAGAAACACATTGATTTGACCAGCTGAGGGCCGTAGGAGCCATTCATCTCACTGGATGTGGCCAACTGCTCAGAAATCACATTCTGTGAATGCGTGTATATATTTATAAAACACATTCAAAATAAATAGTATTAAAGAATAATATTCTATTAATTGTTTTAATATATTTTTATAATCAATTTATATCAATTTATTCTAGTTATGATCACCTCCTCGATAGAAAGGTCCAGGTCATTTTCTTCAGAGCTGCTCATCTTTTGTCTTGTGCTGATAAACACAGAAATTAGAAATATAACTGAAAATATCTTGTGGAAATGGTATATGTGTAGATCATTAACAACACTTTGGGGACAAACATGCACTTCAGAGTGAGCTAGGGGAGACCCTGGCACACACCATCAAAATAATGATAATAATAATAAAGTGTGTGATTACGGCTAGGCTAACGTGTCTGCAACTAGCGCTAGGAGAACAACAGAACTAAAGCGATATTGGTCTTTGAAAAAATCAATACAAATATCAACACGACCCCGTAGAGCGCATGTTGTCACAGATGAAAAAGCATAATAACTCGATTCAGTCTGTCTTTATCGACATGTTTTAATCTGTGCGTGCGTGTTTTCTGCAGCATACGGGTATTACAATGTAATAGTGCGGTCGATCTCAACAGACACGACAACAACAAAGACAGTTACAGAGGACTGATCGTCTACACAGCAGTAAATATAACACATAACCACATAAAGGCTAACAGGATAAAGCACCTGAGACTCGTCCACTGACTACTATAGCTGCTCATGTCCCATCCAAGTGCATGCTGTGAGATAGATATTTCTTTCACTGCAGATCTAGGTTACCCACAATAAGTGATAGGCTATTTGTGCGTTTTATTGATATATATATATATATTCACCTTGATTGTGGACTGATCGGCTGTGTCGCTCTGAATAGGGCAGATGAGATCACATGACTCTGAATGAGGACAGACCGTGGGTCAGGAAATGCTGAACTAGATGTCGTCTCATCAATCTTCTGCACAATACTGTGTGTGTGCTGATAGGCTCTGACCCTCAGCTCATTCTTCCTCTGACCCACGTATTGTCTGCGGCATCTCACACAGAAGGCCAGATAGACACAGTTAGTGGATTCATGGGTCAGAGGTCGAGGGATTTTAAAGATTTCTTTATTAAATCTGCTCATCACCCATTTTGTTTGTATGAAGTACTTGCAACGACCGACACGGCCAGTAGGGGCCGGTGTACGTAACTTACTGTATACGAGCCTGTCGTGTGAATTCTCGCTGCGCTTGTACGCCGCACTGGGCCTGTGATGCTGAAGGAAGTCAGTGGAGGAACTGCAGAAAGAGTTTTCCTTGATGGCCGAATGAAGAGAAACACATTGTCTAGAGTAGAGGGCACTGAGTGGATGATTGTGTCTCTCTTCTGATCTGAGCCGTAACTGAGGGCCGGAAGAGGATGTTCGTGGCCTCCACAAAGGGTTAGGGTTAGGGTCCTCCAGAAAGGGTTAGGGTCCTCCACAAAGGGTTAGGGTCCTCCACAAAGGGTTAGGGTCCTCCAGAAAGGGTTAGGGTCCTCCACAAAGGGTTAGGGTCCTCCAGAAAGGGTTAGGGTCCTCCAGAAAGGGTTAGGGTCCTCCAGAAAGGGTTAGGGTCCTCCAGAAAGGGTTAGGGTCCTCCAGAAAGGACGAAGGCTGCAAGCAGATTCTCTTGAATCTGAGGAGTTGTGACTTGATGATTCCTCTAAAGGTGTGTTTTGGGTTGAAACTGTTTCTGTGCAGTAGTGAATGCGTGTCTGTGTCTCTGAAGTAAACCTTGAAGTCTAACTGTCCTGCTTCTTCAAATTTGACTCCCTTGTCCACATCCAAAAAGTTGACCTCTGACCTGTCCATACTGTATTTGACCCTAATGGATTCCTGATGTGAATTCAGGTGGGCGATAAAGGCGAGGAACTCGTCCTCCGAATGGGTCCAGACGCCCCAGATGTCCTCCATTATCTCCTGCACAGACAATTATATGAAATAAAATCAGAATAATTTACGATTTCTTAATGAAGTAGATGAATTTCTTAATGAAGTAAATACAAATGAATGCATTACAATTAAGGCGAGACACGGCAGGCAAAAACATCTGGTTTTTTTTACTGGTCAATTTTGAGATTTTTGGACATTTGTCTTCAATAGCATGTCTTCTTTCAGAATTGTGGTGAAAAAAAGTCCAAAATACACATTTAGGTCTTTATTTTACTACACTTTGTCTGTTCGAGTCTGTAGATTTCTCCTAAATTCAACAAAAGTTGGCGTTCTTAATCCTCCCGCTGCTCCGCGATCTCTGTCTGCTCCCTGTCATCACAGGCATCACTGGAAAGCTCTCTCTCTCCTGTACAATGCTGTCGGATCCAAATATGGTCATTTCCTTTTTATCAGCAACCAATCGTGAAAGTAAAAGGGCTGAATGCGCAATCTCATTGGCTGATGATAAATCTTTAAAGCCCGTTTTCTCAAAATGACTTTTCTCTTATTCTCCAAGTCTGAAATCTCCACTTCAGCAGCACCGATATACACCAAACTCTCCAGTCTTGTACCTAGTTATATTATGAAGACATTTACAGAGGGATTTGTAAATATATTATTCCTAGCCTGATTTATATAACATTTTATTCCAAAAAACATGGCGAAAATAATTTTTTTAAGGCTATTGACAGTATATTCTGATTTACAGGATAACAAAAGTAGATATCCAGAAATCCCTCTGTAATTTTTTTCCCGTCTAATATGTGAACACAATGAAAAAATTATTTTTAACCTGGCTTTATCCAAAACTCAGATTTCGTTTTTTTTAAATATATACAAAATAGCGCATATTTAATTGGATATTGCCTAATTTGCATATTTAAACATTAAATTATAGAAAACTTGTAATACATTTTTTTTCTCATCTTAATGTAGGTAATCAACTGGGAAAGTTTCATGGTGATATCTGCTAGTTAAAATTTTTACCCTATTCACCTGTAGTGTCTCGCCTTAAGCAAATATACAAATAAAGTAAAACAAAATATAGTTATAAATACATACAGAAAAAAAATATATATTTTTTCCTATTATTAAATGTATTGATTTACATATATTTTTTCAAGTTTAATCTTTCATAAACAACAGGATACACAAATAACTTATTTATATTCACAACAAAAAGATAGATAAATGAACCAAACTACTAAAAACAGGTATTCAAGCAAATGTACGTAATTTCTCTGACAAAGGAGTATTTTCTTTGGTTTTGTCCAATGAAAAAACGTTATTTTAAAATGTGCATCAGCATCTCACACCAGCCTGTCACTAAAGTCAGCTTTATATCATGTAGATGTGCTGCTTCAGACTGTAATGCAGTGGGTCAGAGTTCACCGAACACGGCTAATGTTGTTACGC
Organism: Leuciscus leuciscus; assembly: GCF_965113295.1. Classification (NCBI taxonomy): domain Eukaryota; kingdom Metazoa; phylum Chordata; class Actinopteri; order Cypriniformes; family Leuciscidae; genus Leuciscus; species Leuciscus leuciscus. The sequence goes on from NC_138725.1 coordinate 1,133,039, forward strand.
CTGCCCTCTAAAGCTAACACACTCTCATCTCTGATCTAGTCAAGGTAGCGCTGTCACGGTAGTGGAGTTTCTCATCTCTATATAATGCTTTGACACAAGGCACCTACATTTATGTGGAAAAAACCCATAATTTGCTGAAAAGCGAATACTTTACAGCCTTGTGTCTTGAACAGACGATTAGCGCTGACCCGAGTCCCTGTGTGAGGAGCAGATCTCAGTGTATCAGCAGCACAGGGTTCAATAGTCGAGGGGAGGATCTTGTGGCAGGACTCTACATATAACCAAAGGCAAAGAGGGAAAACAGAAGACTGAGACAAATATTGCAGTACTTTAATGGAGCTGAAGCAGTAATGGACAACTATAGTAGTTGACACTGCTCTTTTCTAACTTAAAAAGAGTAAACCAAAAACCAGCAGTGCGGTGCGCCTAGCACTCTCAAACCCGACCCAAGTGTTTAATGTCTCAGTTGTAACCCTCTATGTGCATTAGTTTATATCCAGCTGGTCACTGTTACGCATCCATTAGCCGGCGAAGCTGCATATCTAAAGCTAAAGCTGCATATCTAACACCCTAATGCTAATGCTAATGCTGCCGACAGACACAAACAAATCTGAAACAAATTACATTTTGAGTAATTTTTTATCATCACTGCAATACATATTTTGTTATTTTGATTAGATAATAATCAAGCGCTCTAAAACAGAAGCAAACTAACTGCACATGTAATCTACATGTATGTAATTTTTGTTAGTTTGTCAATTTCAAAATTTACTAATACATTTTTTAATTTAATTAAAATTTTTGTCTTTTATTTTACCTACACTATGAGCTAACATGAATGATCATGGTACAATTGTGTTGCTAAAATATTAATAAATGCTGTAAAAATGTATATTGCAAAATGCATATAGTTCATGCAAGCAAACACATCCGTGTTAACAAGTGGGACTCGCTAAGTGTTAGCTATGAAATCTACACACATGTTTCTAGGTCACACCTACATTTGAGAGATGATTTTTGCTGCACTGATCAATGGCTTATTATAGTACTACCAATATGAAGAAAAGAATAAAAAAATAAAATGTAAATCGTGATCTTCCTGAAAAATGTGTGATATCTGGCAGAATTTCAGGAAACCCTGAACTCCAGTCAAGAGCTGAGCCCAGTGGCCACCAGTGACTAACACACACTCCAGCACATGTACCCACTGGAGACGACACAGGTCGTGTAATTATACACTACCTACTTCATCATTGCTGATTCTTCATTAAGTGGAGATGGAAACAAAAATCTGTCCCAGAACTCACTGGGCTCTGACAGGTCCCAGATTACTGACAGGACCACAGTAGCATTGGTAGCTGACAATGGCCACTAGTGTGTGTGACTGTTTGATGGCAGTGATCAAGAATAATCAGCTTACCCTGAGCGTCTGGAGCTGTACTGGGAGTGTACTGGGAGTGATGGAGCTCTACTGGGAGAGCTGGCGATAGAGGGACCGACATCTGTGCACTATCAGATGATGTCAGCAGAAGCAGTGGTCCAGTGATGACGGGCTCACACACCGCGGTCTCTGCTCTGGGTCATAGTACTGGCTGAGCTCGCATCCAAACCTGTGTGAGCAAAGCTGCCGAGAACAGAACAAAAGAAAAGCTGGTTACGTCAGGGCTCCTGCAGGGTTCATCATGTCTAATGCAAGACAGTTTAAGACCATGATGAATAAATCTGTAGACCTGTAGCATGACCTCAAACAAGATATGCAGAGTCACACAGTTATTTGCAAAGTCAGGGCTTGATGCTTATTGCTTTACCCAGTGCTTTTAAGTCGAAAAATATAGGAGCGCATCTATAAACTTTAGAGGCACAATGAAAAATTTGATTCTTAGATGCATTTTTTTTTCTAATAACGTAATATTGGCGGAACGCAAAAGGCGGAACTCTAAAGCAGACGTGCAGTGCGCGGACAGACTGTGGCGCACACATAACAGAGGATATATTGGAAGTATTGGAAGTAAATTCTTTCTGGGTCATCATAAATACTTTAAAAGTACCAAGTAGTCACACACAAGAAAAGATGCATCGATAATCGTGAGATTCCCACCCCTAGAAAATAATGTGTTCCTCCTTGATAAAGGGAAACAATGAGACATTTATATGCAAAATCATTTAATTTCTTAAAATACAAATCAGACACTAGGTTTTTAAGTATTTCTGCTATATATGAGCAGAATCACCAGGGCTCGCAAAATCGCCCGCCCGACGTCCCGGGGCTTATTGTGTTTTCCAGTCGGGCCACCAGAATAACCGCTTAACCGGCCGGTTACGACACTATCTGAAACAGTGTAATCAAATTCCTCCTTTTATTCACATTATTGACTAGTTATTGTCTTCCAAACTCGATAAAAACCACAAGTTTTCTTCACTAGGATATTTTGCTTTTGAACAGCTCGTTCGCACGTGGGTGTGGTCACATTTAGGGCTGGGCTATATAGATATAAAAAATATATATCGATATATTTTTGAATGCGATATGAAATTAGACCATATCGCATATATCGAAATAGTTCAAATTTCCGCTGTGATCCTTGCTCCAAGCAGCGTCTGATCCGGAGCTCTCTGCACTGCTCCCTGCGCCCGCGCCACCCCTTTTCCACTCTGCGTGCGTGTTTAGAGCATGTTATGTTATGAGAGGCGAATGATGACTACTTCAGAACACCCAGCACAATAGGAACTACCAGGCAGTGACATAAGTGTACGCTGAAATAAAGTTTTTCACCTCAGAAAAACGGACTTTCTTGTCGTGTCAGCCGTTATCCTGTAGTCGTAGTGCACTCTCTTCAGTTGCACGCGCTGTATCGCCTCACTGTATATAAAGTGCAAAAGAAACTATGAGCATCAACGCCATTACGTTGTAAATTACTCTAAATAAAAGTAATGCAGGGATGATTTTCATTCTGTTCACCAGGAGCAGTTTCCATGTTTCATTAACAGTTATTGTTAGTATTGTGTATCACCATGGTAACTGTCGTTTCCATATTATTATTATTATTATTATTTTATTTATTTACCAGGACAATGCATATTAACAACAGTATGCCTGTAACATGCCAGAGTTAGCCAGTGGCTAATTTTCATCTGTAGTCCTGATTGCCAGATGTACAGTGGCACCCTAAAAAAAATTTTTTTAAGAGTTTGCATGTAAATACAAATATGTCTGCTACAGCGTAGCTACAGTAGAAGGTAATTATGAAAATATAAAATCTCACTAAAATTAGTTCTGAAAAGCATCCTAATTATATGCACAAGCAGTAGCAGCAAGTAGCATGCATTGTCGGTGTAACAGATTAAACCATTTGTTAGATGCATATGAAGATAATCAGTTTTAACATCATTAGCAAGTTTATACCGAAATAAAAAATCTAAATCACAAAACAAAAAACACACATTCACAACTGTAACACAAACGGGCAAAAACAAGACTTTAGTGTTGACAGGTCTGATTACTAATAAGCCAACGTTTCAGATGTGATCGGAAAAAGCTATATGTGTTGATGTCTCTGATTGATGATGGAATGGTGTTCCACTCCTGAGAAGCCCTAACAGAGAAGGCGGACTGACTAAAAGCACTTTTTCTAAGTGGAATAATACAGTCACCTCTTGACACTCCTCTGGTGATTCTGTGTGTAGTTGTTCTAAGTTTAACAAAATCACCAAGGGGTGGCGGGGCCATTCCATGTAAGATTTTATAGACCTGACAGCAATTTGTGAACTTAATTAAATTTTCCCAGCTTAAAATATTGTATTTGAATAAAATAGCGCAGTGGTGAAAATGTTTTGGTTTCTTATCAAGTACTTTGAGTGTCTGTTTGTATAAAGATTGTAGTGGTTTCAGAGTAGCCGAGTTAGACTGGGACCAGCTCGTTAAACAATAGGTAAAATAAGATAAAATCATTGAGTGCATGAAGGTTTTGGCCGCTTGAATGGACATTGAATTTCTAATAAATCGGAAGTTAGCTCAATTAAATTGGACTTTTTTACATGTTTGTTTTATATGTGATCTAAAATTTAGTTTGGTGTCTAGATAAATGGCAAGATATTTGTATTCTTGGACTATTTGTATTTTTTCCCCTGACACTAAAATATCTGCATCTTTGTTTACCTTATGTGATTTTGTAAAGTACATACCCACAGTTTTTGACATATTAAGTTGTAAACACTTCCTGCCTCAAGTGGAGGAGTTCAAGTATCTTGGGGTCTTGTTCACGAGTGAGGGAAGGATGGAATGGGAGATTGACAGACGGATCGGTGCAGCTTCTGCAGTAATGCGGTCGCTGTACCGGTCTGTCGTGGTGAAGAAGGTCAATTTTTCCTCGATTTACCGGTCAATCTACGTTCCTACTCTCACCTATGGTCATGTGCTGTGGGTTATGACCGAAAGGACAAGATCCCGGATACAGGCGGCCGAAATGAGCTTTCTCCGCAGGGTGGCTGGGCGATCCCTTAGAGATAAGGTGAGAAGCTCAGTCACTCGGGAGGAGCTCAGAGTAGAGCCGCTGCTCCTCCACATCGAGAGGGGCCAGCTGAGGTGGCTCGGGCATCTTTTCTGGATGCCTCCTGGACGCCTTCCCGGCAGGGTTTCCGTTGTCTGGTAATTGGCGAAAAAAAATGAAATGTCCGACAAAATTAAATCTCTCCGATCAAATTGTCCGATTAAAATTACCTAATAATCCGCCCCCCTAACACAATCTGAATTTGAGAATAAGCCTAAAATGTATAAAACAAAAATACACCAACCTATGGCTATGTTATAAAGGAACAGGCTCTACCGTTTGAAAGTTATTAAACAACATCGCATGCTGCATTTCCATTAGGCTACCCTTCAAATTGCGCAAATTGAAATTGCGAATTAAAAATACGCACAATGGAAACACGTTAATTTCGCAAAAACTCCCGTTTATCGCAAGAACGTTTTTATGCTCGCATGAGGTGGTTTTTCAGGCAATTCGAAAAAGGAATATTTCGCAAAACTGCAATGGAAACAGTTTTTGCGCATTTGCAGTCACCTGACTTAGAAGACGCGGTGTGTTTGAGGTCCATGTATAGCTACGCAAATAATAATAATTTTATATTATTTTATTATATTATAACATTTAATAAGCTATATTTAGAAGACGCTCTTATGCAAAAAAGGAACAAAGCTGAGTGTGGAGCGCGCACTGCATGGCACGGAGGCGCGGGCGTGACCACTTGCATTTTCCTATTAACAGTGGAAACAACTTAAAATACTCTATCATTTCTGGTCATACAGAAAATAATAATACATTATTCTCAACTACTTTTATTTGTGTAAACTCACAATAACAAGAAAACGTTGTGCTTTTGTAAAATAAAATAAAACAATCAGACGCACTTTCATGATCTCCATAAACTGGAGCGTGAGAATTTAAACAAAATATAGCCTATGTAGGCTAAAGCTTGAAATGTCCACTTTAAAACGAACAAATTCGAATCGAAAGCTAATACCTTCTGATTATGTACCTAATCCGTATGAAAGGTGCATTTCTCTCTAAAAGCGCATCTGCTTAACAGCGGAGATGGAGATGTGATTTTAGCCGACACTTAGAAAACAATAGTTTATTCATAATATTAATGGCTCTTCTCATTCAGCACTGCGGGAAAAACATCAATTCCAGGTTCTAATTTGGCCTTTGAAAACCAGTAAAATCGACATGTTTTTCATATTAATTTGTGAATATTTTAAATGTTTAATAAAGGGGCAAAAAGTCATAAACAAAAATCAGAAAATGCGTCGGTATTTACTTTTTTGCGCAGCAGTTTGTGTAGCCAGTTCAAATTAAAATTTTGGTGTTCAACTTTGCGTTTTAAAAAGACAACAACCGTTAATTTTTCGTTTTTCAATTACGGGTAAAAAAAAAAAAACGAATGGACAAAAGAAGCCTACATGGATCGTTTGGACAGAATACGAGACAGAGTTCTTTATTAAATTCATAAAAGAAACAATAATTAGCCTATAGGAATACTGGATTCTAAATCTCAAATAAATGCCACAATCAAAACCTCGGAGCAGAAATGAGGGCGAAACACCCAGAAACTCCCTGTGTCGTTCACAGTACAAGGGTCTTTCCCTGCCATTAATGCTTGGATAACACGCCACGTCTCCTTCCATTAATCATAATAATAATGTCTAATGCGGTGGCTGTGATATTATATAAACCAACGTCTGTTGCCGTGATTTTTTAAATGACTTATCGTGAGAGAAAAAAGGACGTTTAGTCGCATATAACATCGGTTAATGGAAACGCCGTCATTTCGCAATAGTTTTTTATCGATATTTAGATAATAGCGCAAAACATTTGCGCAAATCTGTAATGGAAATGCGGCTATTTACACCGCGAGATATTCAGATATTTTATGTGGGGAAGGGGGATTGGTTTGTTAAACTATGAATGTGAAACCATAGTAAAAACAATTGGCGTTGATTGACGCCAATCGGACGTTCATGTTTTTTTTCCGTCTATTTGAAAGTTAGGCTAATAAACATGTTGCATTCTATACGGCCTGATTATGTCATTTTTTTAAGTTACATAGCCTGCCTCCAGTTTTCCTCAACTTGACTAATTAAGAGGCAATATTTGACCGGCATATCATCAAAATGTCCGGAAAACGTCTAGCGGAAACTCTGCTTCCCGGGAAGGTGTTCCGGGCATGTCCCACCGGGAGGAGACCCCGGGGAAGACCTAGGACACGCTGGAGGGACTATGTCTCCCGGCTGGCCTGGGAACGCCTCGGGGTCCCCCCGGAAGAGCTGGAGGAAGTGTCTAGGGAGAGGGAAGTCTGGGCATCCCTGCTTAGACTGCTGCCCCCGCGACCCGGCCCCGGAAAAGCGGAAGAAGATGGATGGATGGATGGAAGTTGTAAACACGATTCATTCAACCATTTTGTTACTTTAACCATCACATTTGTAAGCTTTTCAGCTACCTCAGTTTTTGAAGATCCATGTACATACAAAACTGTGTCATCCGCGTACATTTGAATGTTAACCTCCGGACACACCAGTGGTAGATCGTTAATGTACATACAGAATAAGACAGGGGATAATATGGAGCCTTGTGGCAGGCCGGTCGACAGAGGGAGGGGCTCAGACTGACTATTATCAACACCAACAGTTTGTAATCGTTGACAGAGATATGAATTTATCCATTTTAATACCTTATCTGAGAGATTAAAAGAGGATAATTTAGCCAATAGGATACGATGGTTTACTGTATCGAATGCTTTTCTAAGGTCAAGAAAGACCGCTCCTACAATGCTATTGCTGGCAAGTGATAACTTGATTTTATCAATAAAATAGCAATTTGCTGACTCAGTTGAATGGTTAGGTCGAAATCCGAACTGTAGTGGGTGAAGATGAAAAGAGCTATTATTTAAATGGTATTTTATATGATCAGATGTCCATTTCTCAAGGACCTTAGACATTACAGGTAGGATACTGATCGGTCTATAATTAGAGACGAATTGTGGGTTTCCTGATTTAAAAATAGGCGATACAATAGCTGTTTTCCATGTGTTTGTAAATTCTGCTTGGCATATGGAGTGATTCATAATTATTGTAATGGGACTGGCAAGTGATAAACTCAGATTTTTGAGCATTACTGTGTCCATTCCATGGACATCTTTCGCTTTGGACGATTTAAGTTTTTTAATGATTGCTTCAGTGTTTGCTGTTGTGGCACATGTAAAAACGAGACTAGGTTCTGTTGATGGGGTTTTACACACCGCAACATTTACAGGTTGGAAGCTCTGGGCAACGGCTGAAACCGAGTCAACAAAATAATGATTAAATGTGGTAGCTACTTGCGCTGGATTCCTAATACGCTTTTCATCCACCGTTAGTTCAACAGGTTTTCTTGTTTTATATTCTTGGCCCATACATTTTTTTAGTTGGTCCCATACTAACTTTGTGTTACCCCTTGCCTCGCTAATTATGGTCAGAGAAAAAAGTTAGCCCTAGACTTTCTCAACATGGATGTTACGGCATTCCTTAGCATACCAAAATGATGTTTATCAAGTGACAGGTTTGTTTTAATAGCCCTTTTCAATGCAAGGTCACGCTCTTTCATTTTCTTCAGGATATCTGCACTAATCCAAGGGAGACTACTTCTCTTTTTCCTATGTGTATACCTACAAGTGAATTTTTTAATAATACACTGTAGTTTACTTGAGAGTGTCCTGCTTCCCTCATGGACATCTTTTCCAGTTAACAAAGAGTCCCAATTAAAATTATTCACTGTGTTTTTAAAATGTTCTTGATCTTTATTAGGTATTCTAAATGATTCCTGGGCCCGTATTCATAAAGAATCTTAATGCAAAGAGTAGCTCCTAGTGACAAAATTCTCTTAAGTTTACTCTTAAAATTAAAGAAAAAATCCTAGTAAAGAAAAAAGTAATTCAGAAAGCATCTTAACCCTTAAAAGAGGTCTTAAGGTCAAAATTGTTAGGAGCACGGACGAGGACTTTTAAGAGGCTTAAGAGTTTCTTTAGCAGAGGAGAACATGGCAGAAAGACGAAGAGGGAGAAGAAATGTGTTGCAGACAATGAATAACAGTGAGTTAATAAGACGCTATAGATTAGATCGTGCAGGGATCATGTTTGTGACTGATCTTATTAGAGACACGCTAACATCTCCGACACAGCACAGAAATGCCATAGCGCCAGAAATGAAAGTAATCACTACATTACGATATTTGGCGGCTGGGAAAATTCCATGTTTGATACATTAAAACCAACATTCAAACCACCACTTAAATAGACATGCCAGCAATCAGTGTAATTGGAAAGAGTGGAACAATTTTTATCATTCTAAGCCAATCAAATACTTTATAGGAAATTAACAGCATGGTAAATAAAAATAAAAAGGATTTATATACACATATATAATGTGTGTGTGTGTGTGTGAGTGTGTGTGTGTGAGAAAGGTCAAATAGGAAAAATTACGCATGTAATTTCAAAGTGAAGGCTTAGAATAGACCCTATACTTAAAATCACTTCTTTTTTTTTCTTCTTGGACAACCAACCAATCACAGTCTTCAAAAGATTGTGTCATACATAGCAACGGGGTCAACCCCGCCTCCTCACTAAGATGAAAGTTTTTGTCTTTTCCTTACTCAGAGTTGCTCTCAGATCGGTCCCGAATCGCTTTTAAGCTAAGACTCCTACGTAAAAGTTTTTAAGCTAAATTAAGAGTTTTCTGAGAGGATTCTTAGAATCTTTATGAATACGGGCCCTGGTCTTTAACATTAGAGACACCAAATCTCTTTTTTGTTAATTTTCTCACCAAAAGTACTAAATTGTGGTCAGATAGTCCCGTAATCATGTTGAGTGACTTTGTAACCCTATCTGGTCTATTGCTGAATACCAGGTCAATCTGGGTTTTGGTTGACTGGGTTACTCTTGTAGGGCCCTTAATTACCTGTGTGAGGTCAAAACGATCTGTTATTTGTTTAAGTTTTTTCCTGACTGATCTATCCTCCCAATTTATATTAAAATCCCCCATTATTATTATCTCTTTATCAAAATTTATAGCCCTTTGTAACCCTTCATAAAAATCAATATTTGAGCTGGGTGGGCGGTAAATTACAATGAGGCTAAAATACATTTGTGGTGATAAAATAATTTTCAGCCCAATACATTCTAGTTCACAATTCGCCACGTTTATCTCTTCACACTGAATACTGTTCTTTATGTACACCATAACTCCGCCTCCTTTAGATTTCACTCTATCGCGTCTATAGATCTGGTAGCCTGGTACCATGATTGCGGCTGATGGTGAATTTGCCTTTAGCCAGGTTTCTGATAAGCAAAGATAATCTAGATTTGACGCTGTTAAAATATGCTGAATTTGATCAGATTTAGATATGTGGCTTTGTATATTGAGGTGGCCCCCAAATAATCCATTTGGTTTTGATTTTGAATCCCATATTATTTTTCAATGGTTAACAGTCTGAAAAACATTCCACTTCCTGTTTTTTATGACAGCTGGATTTGTAGTCCATTTCCTGTGTTGACGAGTTTGACTTCCGGATATTTCGCTATTGATTTGATTAGCATCATGTTCATTTGGCGTGAGAGTTGGTGAGCCCCCACCTGCAGCACCCGACAGAAACGGCGAAGGTGGCGCACGCGGCTCCGCACAGGCCGAGACGCCATGCCCGGCCCCGATCTCCATCCAGCCAGCCGTCACATCCCGGTCAGGCACCACCATCTCCACGGCGCTCATCGGAGAGACAAAACCATCCAGATAAGATTGTTGCCCATTAATGTAATTTAAATTACATAAAGAGCGTACCTGACTGTTACTGGTGATGCTCGCGCTATGCGTGGACGTGGTGTACTGTCTATTTTGTTCTTGGTTGTTGAGCGGACCGGGGCACTGATGGATGTCTCCGGACAGCAAGAGGGAGATGATTATTAGAAACACGTAGCTTTGTTGTGGCTTTATTTTGCTTTTAAAGCGTTTTGTTGTTCGGTTGGAGAGATGTGATTGAAAGAAGGTGGTGGCCAGGACGTGTCTTCCGAATCCAAGATGTTTTTTTGCTTGATTTGTCAATAGAACGGTTGCAGAGAGTAGTTTTGTGTTAGGCCTATTATTAAAATAGTAGTCATTGAAGATTTGACCGGTGTCGGTATAGCAGAAGATACTTGACAGTAGCACATAGGTAAAGAGCGCTGCAGCTGCACCTGACACACCTGGTCCCGCCATCATATTAACCCCAAAATGCCACTTTATTTTCATTTTGTGTTATTTTTTTATATGTTTAAATGACTGTGGCTCATACCAACATTGTATTAAAGGTACAATATGCAACATTTTCTGCCGCTATAGGGCGCCACATTCCAAACAACAACAACGGCGTAGCTTGATGACGATGTGAAGGAGCGTAGAATGATGGGAACTGTTGTTTTCATCTCCACCGTGGATGTAAATCAGTCAGACGGGAATCGAAAAATCATGTTCATGGATGTTCTATTTTTATAAATGTTGCGTTTAATGACATGCTTTTTGTGGCGAGGGGGGGGGCGTGGTTCAGCGCGGTCTGTAACGGGAGAGATATGCTGCGTCCCAATTCGCATACTATCCGTCCTAAATAGTATGCGAAACTAGATTTAGTACGTCCCAAATCGTAGTATGTTGAAATGAGTATTCCAAAGATACCCGGATGGTCTACTATTTCCGGTTAGAATTCGAAGTGCAGATCAATGCACACTCTAACGGCTAATATTGCCCACAACTCATTGCGTGCGGGAGGGAGGAGCTTTGTGGTGATGATGGTGATGTAAACATGGCAGTCGGATGCTGCAGCGGAGATGCGCCCTCAGTTTTTAAGTGTAAGAATTCAAATGTTTAACCCTAATTAAAGTTATATTTTATTGTCTCGTAATATTAATGGGTTTATGTTGTGCCAAAAAAGTACCGTGTTTATCTTGTAGGGTCCGATGAAGATACTGAGCGCCTCATTGCAGGCTACAAAACAATAAATAAAAAGGCTCTAGTGTCATGCAAGTGTCTTTTTTATGTATTTCTTTTGATGTTTCTGTCTGACTTATTTGTAGAAATACAGTGGCTGTACAAATGTTAACTTTATCAGTTCAACCAAAGAAACATGGTTACTACACTTTTACTATAGTAAAAGCATGGTTCATTTTCATCGGGGTATTTTAGTATTATACATAACTTAAGTATAAGATTAAGTATAAAATACGTTAAACAATAGTTACACTATAAACTTTAAATATTTTAACTCAGAAAATAAGTAGCTTTCGTTACACACATTTGCACATGAACGTCAGAACCAGCCGCCTCACTAACGACCTGCGTTTGGTTGATCTACGACGACGCCCTGCTTCACTCCTACATTTGGTAAAACACATTGTAAATGTTTTGTGGAAAAAAAGATGGGAATAGTAAATAAAATTATATTGGATATATAAGAATGAATGAAATGTCAAATGTTTTGTTAACAGTCGCGGTATGCGTAACTAGGCAACCACGTTCTCGTTTACGTTGCATGACGTCATCGAAGTATGTCCCAGAACGTGCATACTCTTTTGCTACACACTCAAAAGTATGTACTTTTTCATCACAAAAAAAGTACATACTTTTAGGTCGTAGTATAAGTAGGCGAATTGGGACTCAGCCATAGAAACAAGACGAGCTGGACGTAAGTAGGTCAAGTGCAAATGACGAACACCTGTGTCTTTTTGCAGTATTATTGGCGTGGAGAGCTTATAAGCCGTGCTGGAATCAGAGACTGGAGAGAAAATTGGACGCAGAGGAAGAAAACCGGTGGATCCGAGCTCTCATTTTTGAACTGTTTTGTGCCGTCGCGGTTGTCACGGTGAATGCGCGTTGTGCGCGACTTTTGTTTGTTTTGTTTTATTTTAATAAAGTACGAGTCCCAGTCACAACGACCCGTCTTCTTCCTTCCTGACTCTTAAACCTCATCACACTTTTATTTCATTAAAATGAATTAACCGCAAGAAAAGTAAGGTTTAATACTAAATTGGTTATCATAGATGTTACTGTATTTGTTGAATTCATAGTTGTGATAACGCTGCGCAGTTTTACGTGTTCTAAACAATTGTTGTAAAAGTACATTCGAACATGCCCACATCATTTGCCAAAATACTGATTAATCTTTATGTATAACACATGCTATGTTTATTTACATGGCCATAAACACCAGACGTGATAAACAATGTCAATAAACTAAACACAAATCTAAAGCAATAATACTTTCCTTACATAAACATAACTATTACCGAATGCTACATTTGGAAAATATAAAATTAAGCATGCTTTGTTGACAGAACCAGCTGCAATCGGTAAAGAATAATTGTGTACCATAATGACTGCAAGAAACAAGCTAAAGTTTGTAGCTTGATAGACGCTACAACTACAACTTCCGCATTTGTCCAGGACTCCACGCAGTACGAGCGGAAACCGAGGGTGACGCAGATATGACGCGATTGACTGGCGACTCCCAGCTCCCCCCTGCTCTAACGCCCCGTCTCCTTGGTTAAAATCGCAATTTTCTCACGATTTAAAAATAGTTGGAAACATTTGGGATATTGTAAGTAATCAACTTAACAAAAGAAAATATATAACACTGGCCTTGAGATTTTGGGATATTTTAATGCAAAATTCTTACATATTGTACCTTTAACAAAAAGTTTGGGATTGCTATCATTTAGCATAGGCCTAATGTTTATTTATTAGTAGTTTTTACTATTAGTCATATTCTTACAATTTATGTGTATGTTAGGTAAAGGGGGACAGTACTTGTGTGTGCTAACAATTTTTTGTTAATTTTTGCATGCATATATATATATATATCAATGTAAATTGTGATAATCGTAATTAATAATCACAATTACAATTTCAAGGGAATAATCAGCAATTATGATTTTTGTCATAATCGTGCAGCCCTAATAGATAGATAGATAGATATTAGATGTTTCCGTGTCCCACTGTGCCATATTCATGTCATATTCACTGTGCTGGAAGTAAAATTAGTGTTACCTTGTTTTTGAATAAATTATGACAGAGTTTTCATTCTTGGGTAAATTATCCCTTTAACTCGTGTGTGTGACAATACTGTAATAATCTGTCTTTAGTAGATGTCTCGAGATAAAGCAGTGTGAGACAGTACAATACCTGTGTGTGTGTGTGTTAAACTGAGACTTTACGTTCGGCCCGTGGTGTTTCGTCTGGCCTCTCTCTCCTTCTGGCTCCGGCACATTCCTCTGTGGCCGGCAGCAAAACACAGCCTGCAAAACATACAATAATAATGTATATCTCTGTACAATAAACACTAGATCAGAGGTGTGACCAAAGCCACTTCACCACAGTCCAGAGGGAGTTTCAGGCACACGCTTCAAGTCAAATAGCCTACTAAATCAAGTAGTCAAAAAGTTAAATATTTTATATCATAAAGTTTACCATTTTATATATATATCAATATTAGATTCTGTAACCCTGCCCCAAACATAACCATTTTATAGATAATATAAAATGGTTATGTTTGGGGCAGGGTTACAGAATCTATTTTAAAGAATCGGATTAGAAAGATGTGTGTTTGCGTTACAGCGGCATTAATAAAAGTGTTGACTTATTTTGTGGATTTGTGTTGCGTTTACAGAAAACGCTTATTGTGTCCTGGCAAACAAAATAAATACAAGGCAACAAAAAAAGTTTTAAAGTGTAGTCTTGTTTAACAATGTAACGTTAATTATCATCCGAAACGAGCACCACAATTCCCGAACATGTATCGTAGCCTTGTTATGCACACGTGACTAAAGTTAGCATTCCCCAAAACTAAATACTGTTAGCCAGGATCTCTAAATGAAACCCCCTCAGTCATGATCTTTACCCGTCCACATTAGGCACATTACTGGAACAAAACAAGGAAGATGGTTAATGAAAACAATAACGTTACCTATAATAATATACATTACTTTGAGTTATCTTTACCTTTTCACAGCACGAAGACAGGTGAATAACAGGTAAATAACGGCTTTCACAGTGTCAACTAATGACAGTGGAACTAATGACACAGAGTCTGATTGGCTGGAAGGTGTGCGTCCAAAAACGGTTGGTTCCAGTCCGCTTAATCACGCTTCTAGATCAATGCGCTGCCTTCACTGAAGCACGCGCGCGCGAGCACACGCGAATGCCGCTCCGCTTCCGGTGGATATTATCTCCATTTCCTGTTTTCAAAATATACAACTACATCAATAATGATTATAATCATAACGATACAATTATTTAACATTAATAAAATAAATTAATAGTATTATTGATAATAGTAAAGTATATTGTAGTTGTCTAAAGATTTTTTATTAAGCTATTTTTAACTTTATTTTACTAATGATTTGATGTTGTTATTATTATTATTATTATTTTATTTTTTAAAAGCAGATGAGTGTGCATAGTTTTAATGCAAGTCGATATAGTCATATAGCCTATAACCACAGGCCTTCCTAGAATTCCACATTAGCATACTATTGACACTGTAAAGTCATTTAGGTGGTGTAATTGTTGATGATTTAAAAGGGAAAAACAAGTAAAAAAACAAACAAACAAAAAACTTATTTTCAGATCTGCATAACTAAAGAAAACTTCTATGCTCGATAAGTCAGGGAAATATGTTTTTCCAATACTTTAACTCATCAAATATTTCAAACAATTTCAACTAATTTTTAAAGTCAGTTTAATATAATTTAAGTCAACATGACTTGTACAGCCATGCAATTTGATTATACTTTGATTACTTGTACATGTTTAAGGCAACAGCTGAACTTAAGGTTTTAATTTGTAAGGCAAATGGGCCAAAAAAGAGATTTAACCGACACTGAAAGGTCAAAAATTGTGTAAATTAAAAAGGTATCAGACCCTAACCCTAACTGTTCCCTGACTATTTAACGCACTGTATTCTGATTATAAAGTAAGTATTACACTGTTGTTGCTGTTAGAGATCAGAGAAGAGACGCCACACCAACAAGAGACGCTTCAGCAGAAGTTCACGTGTGTCAAAGAAATGTTATTTTGCTTAATTGAATCCCTCATGACAGTGCTGAAAGCTTCTCGGACAGTTCCTGCAACTCTTGAAATGGTGTCGATGTAGAAACACATGTACTTGACTTCCTCTTTCTGTGGAGCACGATGAGATGAGGTACAGCTGAGTTCCTGACCTCAACCACAGAGGTTATGGAGAGGTTATTGACACAGGGCTGAGGAGAACGAGCCGAGACACACAGAGACGCACAGGAGGAGGAGAGCGAGCCGAGACACACAGGAGGAGGAGAATGAGCCGAGACACACAGGAGGAGGAGAATGAGCCGAGACACACAGGGCTGAGGAGAACGAGCCGAGACACACAGGAGGAGGAGAACGAGCCGAGACACACAGGGCTGAGGAGAACGAGCCGAGACGCACAGGAGGAGGAGAACGAGCCGAGACACAGAGGAGGAGGAGAACGAGCCGAGACACACAGGAGGAGGAGAACGAGCCGAGACACACAGGGCTGAGGAGAACGAGCCGAGACGCACAGGAGGAGGAGAACGAGCCGAGACGCACAGGAGGAGGAGAACGAGCCGAGACACACAGGAGGAGGAGAACGAGCCGAGACACACAGGGCTGAGGAGAACGAGCCGAGACGCACAGGGCTGAGGAGAACGAGCCGAGACACACAGGGCTGAGGAGAACGAGCCGAGACGCACAGGGCTGAGGAGAACGAGCCGAGACACACAGGGCTGAGGAGAACGAGCCGAGACACACAGGAGGAGGAGAACGAGCCGAGACACACAGGGCTGAGGAGAACGAGCCGAGACGCACAGGAGGAGGAGAACGAGCCGAGACACACAGGGCTGAGGAGAACGAGCCGAGACGCACAGGAGGAGGAGAACGAGCCGAGACGCACAGGAGGAGGAGAACGAGCCGAGACGCACAGGAGGAGGAGAACGAGCCGAGACGCACAGGAGGAGGAGAACGAGCCGAGACGCACAGGAGGAGGAGAACGAGCCGAGACACACAGGGCTGAGGAGAACGAGCCGAGACGCACAGGAGGAGGAGAACGAGCCGAGACACACAGCAGGAGGAGAACGAGCCGAGACACACAGCAGGAGGAGAACGAGCCGAGACGCACAGGAGGAGGAGAACGAGCCGAGACACACAGGAGGAGGAGAACGAGCCGAGACACACAGGAGGAGGAGAACGAGCCGAGACGCACAGGAGGAGGAGAACGAGCCGAGACGCACAGGAGGAGGAGAACGAGCCGAGACGCACAGGAGGAGGAGAACGAGCCGAGACACACAGGAGGAGGAGAACGAGCCGAGACGCACAGGAGGAGGAGAACGAGCCGAGACACACAGGAGGAGGAGAACGAGCCGAGACACACAGGGCTGAGGAGAACGAGCCGAGACGCACAGGAGGAGGAGAACGAGCCGAGACGCACAGGAGGAGGAGAACGAGCCGAGACACACAGGAGGAGGAGAACGAGCCGAGACACACAGGGCTGAGGAGAACGAGCCGAGACGCACAGGGCTGAGGAGAACGAGCCGAGACACACAGGGCTGAGGAGAACGAGCCGAGACGCACAGGGCTGAGGAGAACGAGCCGAGACACACAGGGCTGAGGAGAACGAGCCGAGACACACAGGAGGAGGAGAACGAGCCGAGACACACAGGGCTGAGGAGAACGAGCCGAGACGCACAGGAGGAGGAGAACGAGCCGAGACACACAGGGCTGAGGAGAACGAGCCGAGACGCACAGGAGGAGGAGAACGAGCCGAGACGCACAGGAGGAGGAGAACGAGCCGAGACGCACAGGAGGAGGAGAACGAGCCGAGACGCACAGGAGGAGGAGAACGAGCCGAGACGCACAGGAGGAGGAGAACGAGCCGAGACGCACAGGGCTGAGGAGAACGAGCCGAGACGCACAGGAGGAGGAGAACGAGCCGAGACGCACAGCAGGAGGAGAACGAGCCGAGACGCACAGCAGGAGGAGAACGAGCCGAGACGCACAGGAGGAGGAGAACGAGCCGAGACGCACAGGAGGAGGAGAACGAGCCGAGACGCACAGGAGGAGGAGAACGAGCCGAGACGCACAGGAGGAGGAGAACGAGCCGAGACGCACAGGAGGAGGAGAACGAGCCGAGACGCACAGGAGGAGGAGAACGAGCCGAGACACACAGGAGGAGGAGAACGAGCCGAGACGCACAGGAGGAGGAGAACGAGCCGAGACACACAGGAGGAGGAGAACGAGCCGAGACACACAGGGCTGAGGAGAACGAGCCGAGACGCACAGGAGGAGGAGAACGAGCCGAGACACACAGGAGGAGGAGAACGAGCCGAGACACACAGGAGGAGGAGAACGAGCTGTTGCACTGAAACATGTCTGTTTATCTGTACAGACGCACACAGTCAGTCATTCTCTAGGGGGAGTTCAGCTAAACTGGGCCACTTTTTGATAAATCGTTTTGGACAATAATACAATACCATATGCCTTTTCCATGTGTTTTTATGATCAATAATGGCTGTTTTTGATCATTTTGTGTTGAAATTATGTAATAAAATATAATTATTTAGGCCCTACAGTTCATGAAACATCAGCTGTGCCAACCTTTGTTTGCATGAGCAGTTTCAGGTACAATGGGCCAGTCAAACTGCAAAGGGAAATAGTCATTTATCATCACTTTTACTACTAAAACACAATTGCTTATACAGCCACATAACATTTAGACTGCATTAAACAAACACATTCAAATGTGCCATTAAAAAAACATTTTGGAACAGCATAGATCAGTGAACTGATGTCAGTGGTGTGTGTGTGTGTGTGTGTGTGTGTGTGTGTGTGTGTGTGTGTCTCACACACACAGACACACCCTCACCCTCTCTCACACACACACACACACACACTCAAACACATGTGTATGTGGCCCATTTTAGCTGAAACCATGCGGCCTATTTGACCTCAGTGGGTAAATTGGGCCGCCAAGAAAAACATCACTTTTTCAAAAAATATGTTCATATACCAAACTAACAACATTATTTCAGACGTCCCTGTTCACTGCCCCGCCACCATGAGAAGTTCTGGGTTAAGGGGCGAAACGTCAATGAGCGGTGGTTCCCAGCTGAAGACCCTGCAGCAAAACCGTGTGGTATGCGGACAGGTTTAGGCCTGCCTCAGAGAAGAGGACGCCTCTGCCATGCATAGTCAGACATCACAAGTCTCCCGGAAGTTCCGGGAGTCTCCCGCATATTGATAGCGGCTCCCTGATGCCCGCAAATCAGTTAAAATCTCCCGGAAGCAAGAGAGACCTTGCGTGTGTGTGCTAGTGTGCGTGTGTGCCTCGGGATTTTATCTCTACTCTCGAACCGAATTCATCATTCATCATTGACTTGCATTATTGCCCCGCCCACCATAGCAACCATAAACCAATCAAATCACCTGTTACTTGTCAAGCACAGTCATGACAACAGTTTGAAATCCTTTGCAGTCATTGGCTCTAAACTCCAGAGGGGCTGGCACCCCCAAACCTTAAAGGGGGGTGAAACACTCAGTTTCAGTCAATCTCATGTTAATCTTGAGTACCTATAGAGTAGTATTGCATCCTTTATATCTCCAAAAAGTCTTTAGTTTTATTATATTTATAAAAGAAGATAGGCTGTACCGAGTCTTTTTCCGGAAAAAAACGAGCGGCTGGAGGCGTGCCGTGTGGGCGGAGCTTAAGACTCCTGTGAAATGGCTAAATGTGATATAGTGGTATATGTAGGGCTTTTAATTGTATTAACTGCCCTAATAACGTTAGAAAATCATTCAAATAAAAAAAAATTACATGACAACTTATCGTTATAAAATCATTATTTATTTTATTAAAAGTTAAGAATTCAGGTTTGTTTACCAGTACCATAGCAACGCTAACTTCCGCTGGGATTGTCGGATAGGAACCGCCCGTAGCCTTTCGCAAGAGTTCAATTTTTTAACGCATCCGGATGACCAACGGACACGATTTTTTCCGCACCGCACTCGTTCGGACCCATTCGCATGCGGTCTGCGAATCTCCATAGGAAATGAATGACTTCTGGTCGTTTCGTAGCCGTATCGGAGCTGATTTCAGTGTGAAGGCGGCGTTAGGACCCGTATAATACTGATTGGCTGGTGTGTGGTGGGCGTTCTGGCGCAATTTGGCTGCCGTCGCATCATCCAAGTGGATGCTGCACATTGGTGGTGGTTGAGGAGATTCCCCCTTCTATGTAAAGCGCTTTGAGGTCTCAGAAAAAGCGCTATATAAATGTAACTAATTATTATTATTATTTTTATAAGGAAATTCCGCCCCATCTGACGTCACACAGGCCCATACTCGAAAAAAATGTTCCGAAACTTGTGACAAACCGGAAGGAGTAGTCGTGGCACAGAAATACTCCATCAAACGTACAACTTAATTTTTTAAACGTTGTCCATGTTTAGCATGGGAATCCAACTCTTTAACAGTGTAAAAAACTCAGTATGCATGAAATAGCATTTCACCCCCCCTTTAAATGCCCCATTTTACCTGAAATCACCCTATTATAAATTGAGATCTCAAAACTTGCCGAACAATTTTCACATTTTCTCATTTTTAATGTCATTTTGTGACAAAATGTGGTGAGTTGATTTTACAGCACAGCATTAAAGCAGTCGCCAGTAATCTTATATTTGCTGTGATAAAAATAAGCGCTGTTGAATAGACGACATTGCTGCCCGTGAGTCACTGTACATTGGACAGGTTTTGTTTGATTACAGTGTAGCTTTTTACTTTATTTTTTCTGATTGTGACGTTTCAACTCAGCCAAAGTGATCAGAAACTCTTCCAACACTTCCCAGGACGGGTTTGGGTTTGGGTTATGTCATTTACCAGGAAGGCTTCGGGTTCGGGTTATGTGATTTACCAGGAAGAGACGGACTGATATCTCTCCTCTCTGTCATACTGACTCTCTTCTCCATGTTTCTGAACACACAGCAGATCTCGGGGATTCTCTGGATTCATGTCCGAAAGCATCATTTGGGAAGTGAAAGTAAAGTCTAAAAGGCTGGAGCTCAAACTGTGCAAAAGTTTAACTATGTGATATTTCTTGAATGTCTTACCATCAAAAATGAGAAAATTGAAAAAAATATATATAATAAAATGAGAAATTTGTCTAAATGAGAATCTAGGGAAGATATTATACGGATGTAAGACACGTCAGATCTCAAAGGTACTGGAGCCATACTTGAGCGATGTTGGAAGTATTAACTGAACGAATTTCCATATTTAGGGCCCGAGCACCGATGGTGAGAGGACCCTATTGTTTTTGCTCCGTTTATTCTTCTTCTTCTTCTTCTTCTTCTTCTTCTCCAAAGTGAATCGCTTTTTAGAGGGCCTAAACATGCTCGAAAACTCATGAAACTTTGCACACGCTTCAGAAGTGGTGAAAATTTACGTGTGATATGGTTTTCAGAATTGGGGGGGGGCAAATTCGGTAAATTATTGCCCCCACATTTTGCCGCGGCTCCTGGTTTCACGTACAGGTATGAAATTTGGTACATACATGTAATGACCCAATACCTACAGAAAAGTCTCTTGGAGCATAGCCCTAAACACAACAGGAAATTAGCTATTTTGAACTTCCTCCTAGATTTTGGGCATTTTTCATAATTTCCTGATGTTGTACTTTAACGAACTCCTCCTACAGATTTGATCTGATCCTCTTCAAATTTGGTGAGTGTAATCTTAAGGTCTTTGTGACGTTAAATTGCGAAGATCTAGAGTTTTCGTCGAAGGGTGTGCCCTCGGCGGCCTGACAAATGTTCACCCAATTTCGGCGTTCTGGTGATATATGCATGATCAGATAAGTTCAATATTAATATTGCTTGCAGTTCCGATGTTGCTAGGCAACCACAGACAGCCTGCAGTAACTCAGGCATACAATTTCCAATCTGTCCCAAACTTCACATGTTTGATAAGAGTCCTGTCCTGAACACATGACCATGCTCATATTTGGTTATAGCAATAGCGCCACCTGCTGGTATCAGGAAGTGTGGCAAATACAAAACATGCTCGAAAAATCATGAAACTTTGCACACGCTTCAGAAGTGGTGAAAATGTACATATGATATGGTTTTCAAAATTGGGTGGGTCAAAATGGCTTACTTACATTTACATTTTACATTTATTCATTTAGCTGACGCTTTTATCCAAAGCGACTTACAATTGCTATATATGTCAGAGGTCGCACGCCTCTGGAGCAACTAGGGGTTAAGTGTCTTGCTCAGGGACACATTGGTGTCTCACAGTGGATTCGAACCCGGGTCTCTCACACCAAAGGCATGTGTCTTATCCATTGCGCCACCACCACCAGCTTACTTATTGCCCCTAAATTTTGACCCGGCTCGACGTTTCACGTACAGGTATGAAATTTGGTACATACATGTAAGGACCCAATACCTACAAAAAAGTCTCTTGGAGCGTAGCCCTAAACACAACAGGAAGTGAGCTATTTTGAACTTCCTCTCAGATTTTGGGCAGTTTTTGCCATTTCCTGATGTTGTACTTAAACAAACTCTTCCTACAGTTTTGATCTGATCCTCTTCAAATTTGGTGAGTGTAATCTTAAGGCATTTCCTAAAGGCGCCGGGTGGCGGTGGCAGGGGTGCGAGGGCCCTTTTCATCGCTGCTTGCAGCTTTAATTTTCCATGTTTTTGCCTTTTTGTGTGTGTGGAAATAACTGTGCAACACTTTATCGGACTGGACCCTTGAACAAACAAGAGCTACATGCTTTAACCAGACACACAGACTGACACACGACTATATAAAGTGCATGTGTGCAAATAGATTTGGACAGTACATACTATGAAATGTACTACAAGTTATTATAAAAATGCTATAAAAACATAAGATATAGTTTCTGACTCAGAACAAGGCACAGTGAAGGACAGAAGAGTAAAAGAGTGAAAGCACAGTCTGATCCACATGAGGATAGTGGAGAGACCCAGAACAGGAGAGGAGAACCGCCAGCTGACAGTCACAGTCAAGAGAACACTAATATACTGGAACAGAACCATAATGCTGAGGAGAAAGAGGTCCGTAATGTTCATGTGTTCACCGGCCCACTTTACCCATCAGATGATGATCATTCACAGCATGTGGAATATGAGTTTGTGGGAGGGAAAGCAGTGCCAACTCACTTCTTTAAGGTGATTATTGTGGAGGAGGAGGATGGGACCGTATTACAGCCAACATGCTATAAGATTCCCAATCAAGAGGAACAATTGCCCAAAAAGCAACTAAAAGACAGGGGAAAAAGTGTCCAAGAAGAAATTACAAAACAAAGATCGCAGATCTTGCGAGGAAGGAATGATTGACAGAATCTTGACAGTGAACGGAAACACCAATCCTGATCCCCTGACCTGTAGATCTGAGATAAGAGTCAGGATAAGCACAGCACTTGCTGATCCGGCTGGCTTCTGAAGCGTGTATTATTACACTGAAACCTCATTCGTGTGTTTGGATGGACTGAACGTTTGTGTGACTAAGATTGCAACTATCGTATAAATGTTTTCATGTTTAATAGTAATCCTCATTTAAGAATGCATGACTTGGGCCGAACAGCCGACGTGTGTGTGCAGCGCACACAGGACTCCAGTGTAGTGTGTGAACCCATCACTATCTTAACTGTACTTTCATATTTACTTTCATACAAAACTGATATTTTGAGGAAGCAAAAATGTAACATTTTGATTTGTTTCACTTTCCTTTAGTCACATAACTCCTGCTCTTCAGTGTTTATACTTCACATTACTTTTCTATTCTTCTTGATTGTGTAAAATACGTGTCTGAGTGAACTAATAGCATTCGATGAGTCTGTCTCAATAAGATACTAATAGATTTTTATTCAGATTATATTAGCACATATTATATTACAGACCATTAATTATTTTTTATATTATTTTATTGATTGATTGGCACCTCATTTTAATTCTACTTTGTTGATTTTTGTTATTGTCATATTGTAATTTCCTTGTCATTATTTCTTGTGTGTGCGCATGCGCCCCACCAACGTTTTAAACCACTTGCGCCAAAATGGCGGACCAGCAGCCAAGCGCTCACTCCTCGTCTCAGGTAAGTACTTTTTTTTATTTTTTTATTCTGACATGTTTAAGCAGGGGTCATCAAACATGTTCCTGGAGGTCGTGAGGTCGGAGCTAAACTCTGCAGGACACCGGCCCTCCAGGACCGAACTTGGCGACCCCTGTGTGTTTAAGGGTTAGTTATCACTAATAACAGAGAGGAGCAATATTACAGAGATAGTATAGTAGGTAAGATAAGCTCTCAGAGTACATGTAACGTTAGGTGCTTAAAGAAGGAGGTCTAGGAGTTTAGGAGGTCATCACTGCAGCCTGTAGCGCAGGGTTCCTCAATAGGCGGCCCGCGGGCCACATCCGGCCCGTGAGAGGAAAATGTTTGGCCCGCGCTTATTTCAAGGTTGTCATGGTAACATCAGCGTAAGCACGTCACTGGCGTAAAAATTCAAACGCAGTATCTGACAGCATTCGCGCACATCGAAAATGGCAAGTGTTAAGAAAAGAAAAGTGGACACAGAAAATAGACGATTTAAATCTGAATGGACTGAACAATTTTGTTTTATTTTGCCTGACCACAACAACGCAAAGCCAACGTGTTTGATATGCACGCAGACCGTGGCTGTCTGTAAGGCTGATAATATCAAACGCCATTTCAACTCATTGCACTGCAATTTTAACAGCAATTTTCCTGAACTTTCTGAGAGTCGCAAACAGAGGGTAACACAATTGGTAGCAGCTTACAAGCAATCAGTTGCTGTTATTCATAAAACCACATCCATACAGGAGAATGCCACCGCCGCATCCTTACGTGTTGCTTGGAACCTGGCAAAGGCCAAAAAGCCGTTCACGGATGCCGAATTAATTAAAACCTGTGCGATTGACATGGTGGATGAAGTTTTAAATCACGATGACAAAACGAAAAAAAATGGTTGTGGAGCTATTACAGAAGGTGCCATTATCCGATTGCACGGCAACAAGAAGAGTAGAGGCATTGGCGGGTTCAACTCAGATCTGTCCAATCTTTTATCCGACATAAAGAAAGCCGAAGTTATGTCACTTGCAACAGACTCGTCTTGCGACCGAACCGACATTGAACAGCTGTCAGTGTTCGTCAGATTTTTTGATGGGAAGGTTTTCCGCGAAGAGCTGCTTTGTTTGCTGCCAATACAGGGACGTACAACCGGAGAAATTATTTTTAACGAACTGATGCAATTCTTTGAAAAGAATGGATTAGATTTAAGCAAAGTTGTGTCAGTTGTCACTGACGGGGCTCCGTCAATGGTCGGACATCACAGAGGCCTGATAAGCAGGCTAGCTGCTGTCAATCCAAAACTCGTAGCATTTCACTGTATTATTCATAAATCGGTGTTATGCGCCAAATTGTCTGGAAAAATAAAAGAGACAATGGATACTGTGATGAGGCTGGTAAACTTTATTCGCGCGAGTTCTGGTCTGCAACATCGCCTTTTCCGAGCCTTGCTGGAGGAAATGTCCGCAGAACGGCACGATCTATTGCTGCACAATGATGTCCGATGGTTGAGCAAGGGCCGTGTGCTGGAAAGAGTGTGTGAACTTCAAAATGAACTTTGTTCATTTTTAAGCAGCCTTCAAAGCCAAAAGGCAGAGACATTTCTGAAGTTTTTGACCGACAACACAGAGATGGCATTCGTGCATTTTTTGTGCGATATCATGTCTCACCTAAATCAGCTTAATTTGCAATTGCAAGGCAAGAACCACACTATTGCTGACATGTACGAAGCGGTTGAAGCTTTTCGTTTAAAGCTGACCCTTTTTGAGCGGGATCTTCAAGGGAGAAAGCTGCACTTTCCATATTTACAACAGCACTGCGAGAAACACCAGGTGCAAGACGACCCGTTAATGCGCGACTTTGTGATGAGACTGGCAGAGAATTTCAAAGAGCGATTTCAGAGCTTTAACCTGTCAAGTGAACTCCTTCTCTTCCTAAGACAGCCATTTTCAGTCCCAGCAGATGGACAATGGACTGCTGAGGCCAAACGCCTGATGGTTTCATCCTTGGATGAAGCATCTTTGCAGCTGGAGATTTTGGAAATGTCAAAGTCTCACTTGATCAGAGAGCAACACAAGGATGCTAGTGTGAGCGACTTTTGGACAAAAGCTAAATTCAAGAACAGCAGAATTATTGCAATGTTCCTTCTTTCAATGTTCCCATCCACTTACATCTGTGAGTCATCGTTTTCTATAATGAACAACATCAAGAACCAGGATAGAAACAGACTGTCCAGTGTGCATCTTGATCAGTGTCTCAGAATTGCTACAACAGAATATAGCCCTAACATCAGAGCTATTGCTTCTGCCTCTCGCTGTCACTTCTCTCATTGAATGGTGAGTACATGACAGTTAATACTTTTAGTTTGATCCAAGAACAATAAAATATTAATGCTGATAGGTCTAATAATTGAATCTGCTTAGGGAAATTGATGAGAAGAGATCCAGTGTGGTGATGAGCAGGATCAGTCGACTCCCATGCAGACATGGAGATCCAGAGTTATTGTTTGTTCATTTGTTTTTAATATCCACCATGCAAAGTTCTTTAGTATTCTTTATCTGAATACAAAAATGCTCATAATTGCTTGAATAAAACAGACTAATGAGAAAAATAAAATAATAAATAAAATCAGAATAAAATCAGAATAATTATATTGTGATTTGTGACTCTTTTAACAAAACAACAACAACAATAATAGCAGAAGAGCAAACATTAAGGTCATAACATTTTGGTCGGTGGCCCTTGGCTTTGTATTGTCGGCAGAATTTGTCCCTTGGTAAAAAACAATTGAGGAACCCTGCTGTAGCGTGATGAGATAGGGCTACATAAAAGAATGATCAATTTTAAGTGTTGACTTCCTAACAGCCGTGTTACATGCATTAGTCCATATTGACACGAATCACAAGCTTATAAGGTATTGTTGAAAAGGCCAGCTATGCATATATTGAGACATTAGCGCCCCCTTGTGACTTTAAGACGCATTACTCTGATGCCTCAGTAATTTTCCTTTTAACGGGTCGAAGCAGTTCGGAGAGCTCGTATAGAGACTTTGCTAGTGTCCCGCTGTTACTGTTGTTGTTGCAGAGTGCGTTCATATACAAGTGAGTGATTTGTTTTATGTTATTCATTATCTTTAAAGAGCTGTGATTTGAATGTGAGATTGTATCTGCGTTAGTTAGTTATAATCGCGTATGTACGCAACACGTATTGTCGATTGCATCATCCATATACAGCGCTAGTGAAAGCATATATAGACAGCTATATATATATATATATATATATATTGATATTTACGTGTAATATTGTAATTATGAGTCCCCTTGAGTTATTTTGGGTATGTGTATGTTTCTTATTTACGGTGAAAGGGAGATTGTTCATATTAATGAAACCATATGTATAGATTCCAGTCAGCTCACGTGTCAGAGAATATTATGCCATTTTTCTTACGTGCTCATATAGTCTCTACATGTCTGAATCGATTGTTATGTGTTTAATTATATACATAATGTACGTATAATTGACAGATTGAGTTCATTCTAGTTATTGCTGTTCATTACTAATTCAGTATTATTATTTTCTGTTTGTTTAGAACCACTCATACTACGTTACTCCAAACTACTCTGTCATACCCTCTACTACTTGTACTGCAATTGTTCACTCAACTCAATTCTACGACTGTAAATGTCTCCACAAGCCTCAATCCATTAAAGTGTACTTCGTCTCTGACCGGACGACTTATGTCTGCTCAATATCCACCAGCACCACACTAGTCTACCCAACAAATGGTCCTTCGAGCCGGATTTGAGGAGCTGTCATAAGAATGATGCATCAGAGTGATCCCGATCCTAGACCTGACCTTCCTGAGCCCACCGTCAGACCCAGACGATCGGTGCGGCTCCCTAGTTACCTGTCAGACTTCGAGCTCACTGATCATCAACAGAGGATACAGTCGAGACAGAGAGTAGATTCTTCCTCTGAGATGAGTGATGATTCAGAATTGCGAGGAGCGGCTGCACCCAAACTCACCGCCACCTCCCGTGAGTATAGAGCAAGTATGCAGCCATGGCAGCCTTTGAAAGAGTGGAGTCCCAGTAGAGAGTACGAACAACAGCGAGCACATACTTCCCCCCTCCCTGAGCTGTCTTCAGAAGTCTTAGTAGAGTTTCAGCAGTTGCGGAAGGAGACAGAGGAGTTGCGAGGTCCTGTTCCTCAACCCCGTGTCCATACCCCGCAGATCAATACTATTGTCAGGCCCATCCCTCTGCCTAGATCTAAGCTACCTCAGAGACCAATTGACATCCCAGCGGAGTCATTCAGACAAGATCGCCTGCATGACTTAGAACAGAGGCTTCAGCAGCTGGAGAGGATGTCACAGCCTAATTACGCCCGACCCACACAGCGTCAGTCTTTTCCACAGACATCTTACGACAGAGTTGATTATAGCCGAAGTGGTTACAGCTCAAACAGATTACGTATTCCTCCCAGTCAAGAGATTACCTATAGGGGACCAGCTCCCACCATCCCGAACTTCGTTAAGCCAGATCCTAGAGAGTTTTCTCGGCTGCGCATTGCTCTGGAGAACATTCTGCCAGCGGACGCTACAGAGAGGTTTAAGTACCAGATTCTTGTCGATCACCTGAAGTTTGAGGAATCACTACTGATTGCAGACTCATATTGCAACTCATTATTCCCTTTCTCAGAGACCATGGAGGCGCTTAATCAACAGTATGGACAGCCCCACCAGTTAGCACTTCAGCGAATAGCCGAGCTTATGGACGGTCCAAATGTCAGTCACGGAGATGTGAGAGCCTTCCGGATGTTCGCATTGAAAGTTCGCTCACTAGTGAGTATGCTTCAGCAATTGGGGAATAAAGGCTATGTGGAGCTAGAGTGTGGTTCCCATGTATCAAGACTGTTGTGTAAGCTTCCACATGATCTGCAGACAAGTTTTCGACGGTCTGTCCATCCCCAGCAAGTTACTATACCCACTTTGCTGGATTTATCAACATGGTTAGAGTTTGAGCTGCAAGTTCAAGAAGACAGCACGAGGTTCTATCCTCTAGCAAGTAAATCTGTAACCATTCACAAAAGGACACACCAGCGAGACACGAGACAGCCATTCAAGGCCACGAGTATCTTCCTTGGCACGGAGAAAGACAACAGGGACATTCCAGTTAAAGTTCTTGACCCTATGCCCAGAGACAGGAAGACATTCTGCCCGTATTGCGACGCTCAAGACCACTACCTGAATGGGTGTGTTGGTTTCCAGAAACTAAACAGAGATCAGAAAGTACAGTGGATACAATCACACAAGAGAGGTTGGCGTTGTGGACGAGCACATCAAGCTGCACAATGTAACCTAAAGACACTCTGCAAGATTTGTAATCGCCGACACTTATACGTCCTTCACGAGGTTAATGATAGATCCTTTGCTGAGAAACCTAAGATCGGACCTTCAGAGAGCTGTTTGGTGAACACGACTGTAGAGACACTGTACCTAGATCGGCCCACTGACAGCCGGCGTGTCTTGTTGACGATTTGTAAAGTACTATTAAGAAATGGCAACCACTGCTTAGAGACTTATGCCCTCTTGGATGATGGGTCTGAGCGCACAATCCTCCTTCATTCAGCAGCACAGCAGCTCGGATTGACTGGTCGACCAGAAGAGCTTGTACTGCGTACAGTCCGACAAGACCTCCACATGCTACGAGGTGCTTCAGTGACATTCACAGTGTCGCCAGCGTCCCAACCTAAGGCCATATTCAGGATTCATCAAGCCTTTACAGCAGAGACACTGGGATTAGCTGAGCATACTTATCCAGTAGATGAGTTACAGCGTAAATACAGCCATTTACAAGGTCTACAGTTGCCACATGTTGAATCAGTCCAACCTCTCCTCCTTATAGGGTCGGATTATCCTCACCTCATCACCCCAGTAGAGCCAGTCCGTCTAGGCCCACCTAATGGCCCTGCTGCCATCAAGACCCGACTAGGTTGGACCTTGCAAGGTCCCACTCAAGAGATCAAGCATCGCCTTCACAGCCAGCAGTGCCTCTTCACAGCTACTTCAGGCTCGTTTACTGATCTGTTCAGACAAGTTGAGAAATTGTGGCAACTAGACGTGCTCCCTTACCGCAGTGAGAAACTCATTACCCGTTCAAAGCAAGATCAAGATGCTATTTCACTGCTCGAGTCCAAGACTACCAGAGTGTCAGTAGATGGAGTAGCCAGATACGCCACACCCTTATTAAGAGTGAAAAATATGCCTCTCCTGCGAGCCTCCCCAGAAAACACTCTACCTTGCCTCCGAGGAATAGAGAGGCGATTAGCCAGGGATCCAGCACAAGCAGCAACCTACCAGGTGGAGATGAACAAGTTGAAGGAGGCTGGATATGCCCAAGTGATACCTCCTGACCAAGTGGACCAAGCAGAAGAATCTTGGTATATTCCCCACCACATGACTCAACATAATGGCAAGAACAGAGTCGTCTTCAATTGTTCATTCGCGCATGGAGGGAAGAATCTCAACCAATTGCTCCTCCCTGGTCCCACACTAGGCCCTTCCCTGATGTCTGTACTCCTGAGGTTCCGTCAACATACTGTCGCCTTGAGTAGTGACATTAGGGGCATGTTTCATCAGGTGCGACTACTACCTGAAGACCGCCCACTGTTAAGATTCCTCTGGAGGGACCTCAACCGAGACAAGTCCCCGCAAGTATATGAGTGGCAAGTTCTTCCCTTTGGGACGACGTGCAGCCCGTGCTGTGCGACCTTCGCGCTCCAGAAGCATGTCATCGACCATAGTCAGCCAGGTGAAGATGTCCTAGAATGTATAGAGAAGTCCTTCTATGTAGACAACTTCCTTCAGAGTTTTAGTTCCCATGAAGAAGCCAAGGCACTTGCGTCCAAGTTGCGAGATCTCCTAGCCACAGGAGGATTTGATCTGAGACAATGGGCCAGCAACGTCCCTCAAGTACTTGAACATATCCCATCAGACTCCAAGTCAAGTAGCCTGGTGTTGTGGCTGACTCAAGTGCAACCAGATGCGCAAGAGTCTGCACTCGGACTACACTGGCACTGTACCTCCGACACGCTGTCATACAAGCATCGTCCCATTGAATGCTCTGCCCCTACTATGCGTCATATATACAAGGTATTAGCCAGTCAATATGACCCCCTAGGGTACATTGTCCCTTACACCACAAGAGCTAAAGTTCTGGTCCAGCATCTGTGGGACAAGAAAAGGGAATGGGATGACCCTCAACTTCCAGACGAGCTGCTCCAAGCCTGGCGGTTATGGGAGCAAGAGTTACCAGACATTCAGCGCATCTCACTTCCCAGATGTTACTCCACGGTAGGGTTGGATAACCCACAGAGTATTCGAGACATACACATCTTTTGTGACGCTTCCGAGCGAGCCTATGGCTCAGTAGCCTACCTCCGAACACTCAGTTCTCAAGAGTATGTAGAGATAGCTTTTTTGACTGCTCGATCCAGAGTTTCACCAAAGAAACAACAGTCCATACCTCGTCTCGAGCTGTGTGCTGCTCTGACAGGAGCCCAACTAGCCAGATTATTGAAGTCTGAACTCAGTGTCCCTATATGTCAAGTCACACTCTGGTCGGATTCCACTACAGTGCTGGCATGGATCCAGGCTGACTCATGTCGGTTTAAAGTCTTCATCGGCACAAGGGTAGCAGAGATCCAGGAGTAGACTGACCCCAAGGACTGGTGTTACGTCGATTCTAAGTCGAATCCTGCCAATGATATCACGAGGGGTAAAACGTAAGCCGAGTTAGCTAAGCCGAGCCGATGGAGTCAAGGCCCATCATTCCTCCTCCTGGCCTCAGATCAGTGGCCTCAAAGTCCTCTGCTACAGCTCCCTACTGAAGATGCAGAGCTGAAATCAGGCACATTTTGTGGACTTACAGTTCCTGTCACCAACCCAGCCTTACCTGATTGCAACCAGTTCACATCCTATAAACAACTGCTCACAGCTGGTGCCAGAGTCTTACACGGGCAGGCTAACCCTTCAGAAGCACTAACAGCTGAAGATTATCGAGAAGCCGAACTAGCCCTCCTTCAACAGGCACAGAGTCAAAGTTTTCCAGTCGAGATGACTCATCTTAAGTCAGGTAAACCTCTACCAATGAGTAGTCGTCTCCTGTGCCTTGCGCCAGAATATGATAGCACAACACACCTCATCAGAGTTGGTGGTCGTCTCAGGCGAACAGAGCAACTAGATGAATCCGCTATCCACCCCATAGTTTTGGACCCTAAGCATCCCCTGAGCAGACTGATTATCCAGGACTTCGATGAAACTCTATACCATCCAGGAGCAGAGAGGGTGTTTGCAGAAGTGCGTCGTAAGTATTGGATATTGAAAGGTAGAGAAGCTATTCGGCAGCACCAGAGAACATGCTTGGGTTGTAGACAGTTGAGAGGTCAGCCCAGCATTCCCCGGATGGCTGATCTACCTCCTGCGAGATTACGTTTGCTGCAACCGGCCTTTTACTCCACTGGAGTGGATTGTTTTGGCCCTTACCTCATTAAGATTGGGCGCAGACATGAGAAAAGGTGGGGGGTCATATTTAAATGTCTGACAACGCGAGCTGTTTACCTTGACCTGCTCGACCAGATGGACACAGATTCATTCTTAATGGCCCTCCGAAGATTCATCTCCCGCAGAGGCAAGCCATTTGAGATCATATCAGACCATGGTACAAATTTCAGAGGTGGTGAGAGAGCATTACAAGAGGATTTCGCTGAGCTCCATCCTTCCTTGCAGGAGCAATTAGCCAGCCACCAGATCAGTTTCAAGTTTAACCCCCCTGGTGCTCCCCATTTCGGAGGTTGTTGGGAAAGAGAGATAAGATCCCTGAAGTCTGCCCTCTGTTCTATTATAGGGGGACAAATTGTGACGGAAGAAGTCTTACGTACCGTGCTCGTTGAGATTGAAGGCATTCTCAATTCAAAGCCACTCGGATATACATCCTCAGACGTAGCAGACCCTGACCCAGTTACTCCCAACATGCTGCTCATGGGGCGGCCTGACGCATCTTTACCTCAAGTAATATATCCCGAATCAGAGTTGCTGAGCAAATGGAGGTGGAGACACATTCAGCTTCTAGCAGACCACTTCTGGAGACGCTTCCTCCGTAACTATCTTCCAGAATTCCAAGTCCGCCAGAAGTGGTGCAAAGAGGCAGAGAACCTGCAGCCTGGCACCGTTGTAATGATTGTTGATCATCAATTACCCCGAGCTCTATGGCCAGTTGGACAAGTTACAAAAGTCTTTCCAGGAGAAGATGGGAGAACCAGAGCTGCCGAAGTGGAAGTCAAAGGGAAAACCTATCTACGTCCCATCACCCGTCTCATCAGCTTCCCAGCTCTACTGGACTGAGTACCCCTTGGTACTATCCCTTACCTGGTATACCTTTTCTGATTTACACATTTACACCGCAAATGTGGGGGCGGCTGTTGAAAAGGCCAGCTATGCATATATTGAGACATTAGCGCCCCCTTGTGACTTTAAGACGCATTACTCTGATGACTCAGTAATTTTCCTTTTAACGGGTCGAAGCAGTTCGGAGAGCTCGTATAGAGACTTTGCTAGTGTCCCGCTGTTACTGTTGTTGTTGCAGAGTGCGTTCATATACAAGTGAGTGATTTGTTTTATGTTATTCATTATCTTTAAAGAGCTGTGATTTGAATGTGAGATTGTATCTGCGTTAGTTAGTTATAATCGCGTATTTACGCAACACGTATTGTCGATTGCATCATCCATATACAGCGCTAGTGAAAGCATATATAGACAGCTATATATATATATATATATATTGATATTTACGTGTAATATTGTAATTATGAGTCCCCTTGAGTTATTTTGGGTATGTGTATGTTCTTATTTACGGTGAAAGGGAGATTGTTCATATTAATGAAACCATATGTATAGATTCCAGTCAGCTCACGTGTCAGAGAATATTATGCCATTTTTCTTACGTGCTCATATAGTCTCTACATGTCTGAATCGATTGTTATGTGTTTAATTATATACATAATGTACGTATAATTGACAGATTGAGTTCATTCTAGTTATTGCTGTTCATTACTAATTCAGTATTATTATTTTCTGTTTGTTTAGAACCACTCATACTACGTTACTCCAAACTACTCTGTCATACCCTCTACTACTTGTACTGCAATTGTTCACTCAACTCAATTCTACGACTGCAAATGTCTCCACAAGCCTCAATCCATTAAAGTGTACTTCGTCTCTGACCGGACGACTTATGTCTGCTCAATATCCACCAGCACCACACTAGTCTACCCAACAGGTATTGTCTTATATTTTACCTACGAAAGTGTAATGTTATGCAATATTACGTTTAACATGGTTTTACTTTGAAGGTACAACATCATCATATTTGGTGGGATATGCAATATTACGTTTAACATGGTTTTACTTTGAAGGTACTTTTTACTTTGAATTTGGTGGGATAGATGGGTTCTCACGAAAGGTAAACACATTTATTTCCAACCCAGTGGAATCTATCTATCAATCAATAATATTACTTATCTATCTATAATCTGACTATCTATGTGTGTTTGAATGTATTGAATGATTTAATGTATTACATTTATTCTTTTTCATGTATAGATCATGTAGGCTACCTGGAACCAGCAACAAACAACCGTTCAAGCACTGCCTTATCATTCTTTCTCCAGTCTGTGCAAAAACATGACTGGCCTTCAAGGTAGGAGAAAATAGTTTTTCTGCTCCTCACTTCCTTGCGTTTAGTTAAACCCTCATCCGTCCCTCGGGTCATTTAGTTAAACCCTCATCCGTCCCTCGGGTCATTTAGTTAAACCCTCATCCGTCCCTCGGGTCATTTAGTTAAACCCTCATCCGTCCCTCGGGTCATCCGTCCCTCGGGTCATTTAGTTAAACCCTCATCCGTCCCTCGGGTCATTTAGTTAAACCCTCATCCGTCCCTCAGGTCATTTAGTTAAACCCTCATCCGTCCCTCAGGTCATTTAGTTAAACCTCCATCCGTCCCTCGGGTCATTTAGTTAAACCTTCATCCGTCCCTCGGGTCATTTAGTTAAACCTTCATCCGTCCCTCGGGTCATTTAGTTAAACCTTCATCCGTCCCTCGGGTCATTTAGTTAAACCTTCATCCGTCCCTCAGGTAATTTAGTTAAACCCTCATCCGTCCCTCGGGTCATTTAGTTAAACCCTCATCCGTCCCTCGGGTCATTTAGTTAAACCCTCATCCGTCCCTCGGGTCATTTAGTTAAACCCTCATCCGTCCCCTCAGGTCATTTAGTTAAACCCTCATCCGTCCCTCAGGTCATTTAGTTAAACCCTCATCCGTCCCTCAGGTCATTTAGTTAAACCCTCATCCGTCCCTCAGGTCATTTTGACCCAAAACTGTTTTTCCAAAAAATTATAAAAATCGTGTGTTGATCGTACCAGTCCAAGATTTCTTTACTTTTGTCATACTTGCACCAGGAATACACACACACACACACACACACACACACACACACACACACACACACACAAAACTGATTGGATTTGAGGAGTTTAAATGGGTGCAATAAAAAAAGTAACAAAAGGATCCCTTCGGGGGTCATTTTGACCCACATAGAATGGAATTTATGAGAAAACTGCATTTTTTTAATTTATTTTTTTGATACACAAAATCTGAGACAATAAAGATTTATACCCAAATGAAGGGCTGAGACTACAGAATATCCCCAATGCAGAAAACACACACACACATGATACACACACTCCAATAGAACATATTATAATGTTTCATGTTTCTGCTGGGATATGTCATTTTTCCTTTTCTTTTTTGACTTAACAGTTACATTTGAGAGACTGAGTTTATATCATAGTTATATTTTTTTAAATATATTTATATTTATGAAATTGTATGAATGTACACACGTTTAGGTTCTAGTTCAGCTAGATTTTTATTTTTATTTTATTTTATTTTACAAAATATGAAAAAGAGAAAAAAAAAGGTATATATATTTGAATCCATAAATGACCAAATTGAAGCCTCAAGATTCTCATTTCTTATTATGGATTTTCATGTTTCACTTGTTTTGCTCGGTTAAAAATCTTCATTGGATCCTATAGGCCCCTCTAGTGGCTGTAACCATAAAATACAATTTTGACATTTTCCCCACCAGATGGCATCAGAGACACTCAGTGACTCAATTACAAGGTCATCTGTTGGTTTTTGATAAAACAGGACTGAATTTTTTATTTTATTTTTATTTTTTGTGAAATAATGTAGAAAAAATGCTTATTTACTTATATTTTCTTAAAAAAATTGGGGGAAAAAATACCTACATAAATATTTAGAAATAAATTATAAAAATGCAATCTAAGATTTCTGGACCCTATAAATCCATGGGTACGGAAAAACCAGTGCAAAATTCAAGACATTCACTAAATAAATCACAACAAACATGAATGTAGTTTAGACAGTTCATTTTAATGTGGAGAGTAAAATAGCCTCGTATTTCCTTGTTTTGAACCATCATTTACTACAATTTCTAGTTGTTTATACTACTACTAAATACAGCTTACCCAACATCTCAGATTAACCTGACATCGCTAGCTTCCGTTACTACTAGCACAACACGCTAGTAATTCGCTAGCCTGTTAACACGCCACCCGTGCGCTCAGCTATTTTTATTTATTTTCTCTCGCGCGCTCGCGCCTTTGAGTTCATAAAATATCTTTTTATTGAGACAGGCCGAGCTGAGAGACCGGTGTTTGGCTCTTGAAACATCACGCGCCGCTGCACACAAATCAGTGTTTAACGTTACTAACCCGCTGACTCCGACCGCGTCTACTCCGTGCGTTCCTCAGCATCGGTCGCAATCAGCCATGGTCTCGTTCACTCCGGCTCCAACACGCCACCACGAAGCCTGGGTGGTTCCGCAGCGGAAGACGCGAGTCAGGTTTAGACCAAGACTTTCTCCGACCCTCCCGGTTTTCGAGTTATCCACACAAAACCGCTTCTCCCCTCTACGCGAAACAGAACGCGATGCTGTGATCATCGGCGATTCCATCGTTCGGCACGAACACGCTACGTTAGGTAAAAGTAAGGTGCACAGTCACTGCTTTCCTGGTACTCGTGTTTCTGAAATCGCTGCTCGCTTTCCCGAGATTCTGAACGGTGACGAGCGCGTCGGAACTGTGGTCCTGCACGCGGGAGTGAACGACATCAGGCTGCGCCAGACGGAGATTCTGAAGAAAGACTTCAGGAATCTAATCGATACGGTACGCAGCACATCGCCTGAAACAACGATCATTGTGTCAGGACCGCTTCCCACGTACCGACTAGGGCATGAAAAGTTCAGCAGATTATTTGCGCTAAATGAATGGTTAATGTCATGGTGCAATGAGCAGAAACTGCTCTTTGTAAATAATTGGAATCTGTTTTGGGAGCGTCCAAGGCTTTTCCGTGCTGATGGCTTACACCCAAGCAGATTCGGAGCGGATCTTCTGTCAGATAACATCTCCAAAATTTTAAATACCCTTTGACTAGTAACCAAAAGTCCAAATCATAGTCTCTGCTGCACCAATTTAACTGATATAAATATTAGTGTAGAACATTGCATAGAAACCGTGTCTATTCCTCGTTTAGTGAGATCAAATAATAAATCTACTGCAGGATCTAGGAAAAATATAATTGTTATTAAAACAGAAAATGTTGCTATTAGTAAACAAAAACTATTTCTAAAGCTAGGTCTTCTAAACATTAGATCACTCACACCTAAGGCAGTTATTGTAAATGAAATAGTCACAGATAATAGCTTCGATGTACTTTGCCTTACTGAAACCTGGCTTAAACCAAATGATTATTTCGGTATTAATGAGTCTACTCCTCCTGGATACTGTTATAAGCATGAGCCCCGTCTGATTGGTCGTGGCGGAGGTGTTGCAACCATTTATAGAGATATTCTAAATGTTACTCAGAAAACGGGTTATAAGTTTATTTCATTTGAAGTACTTGTACTAAATGTTACGCTCTTAGATGTTAGAAAAACATCCCTATTATCTCTAGCCTTGGCTACCGTATATAGACCGCCAGGGCCTTACGCTGATTTCCTAAAAGAGTTTGCAGATTTTCTCTCAGACCTATTAGTCAATGTCGATAAAGCATTAATTGTTGGAGATTTTAACATACACGTAGATAATCCAAATGATGCGTTAGGAGCTGCGTTTACAGATTTATTAAATTCATTTGGGGTCAAGCAAAACGTCACCGGACCAACACATCGTCTTAATCATACACTCGATTTAATTATATCACATGGAACCGATCCAACCGATATAGATATCATTCCACAAAGTGATGAAGTCACTGATCACTACATGGTAACTTGCATATTACGTACTGCTGTAATATGTCATGCGGCGTCGCGTTATCAACCAGGCAGAACAATCCTCCCATCCACCATAGATAATTTCTCAAATTGCTTATCTAATCTGTCTCAGCTGCTGCCTGAACCCAAACAAACAGATGAACTAGAAGAACTAACTAGCACTATGAGCACCATTCTCTCTAGAACATTGGATGTGGTTGCACCTATTAAATTAAAAAAGGTCAGAGAGAAAAATAAAGCACCATGGTATAACAATACTACGCATGTTTTAAAGAGAGAAACCCGTATTTTAGAGCGTAAATGGAAACAAACTAATTTAGAGGTCTTTAGAATCGCGTGGAAAGACAGTATGTCACGTTATAAAAAGGCCCTAAAAGCGTCCAGGGCTGAGCACCTCCGCAAACTAATAGAAAACAACCAAAACAATCCAAGGTTTTTATTTAACACCGTGGCTAGACTAACAAATAAACAGACGTCACCCGAACAAAATATCCTGTTACAGTTCAGTAGTAATGATTTCATGAACTTCTTCACTGAGAAAATAGAAAGCATCAGAACCACAATTGTAAACGTTCAATCTTCAATCGCGCCTTATAATTCAGCTTCAATTATCACCCCGAAAGAACAATTACAGTGCTTTACAACTATAGAACAAAAAGAGTTAAATAAACGTATCACTTCATCTAAAACAACAACATGTTTATTAGATCCTATACCAACTAAACTACTGAAAGAAGTGTTACCTGTAGTGGAAGAGCCTCTCCTCAATATTATTAACTCGTCTTTATCTTTAGGTCATGTTCCAAGAACATTTAAACTGGCAGTTATAAAACCTCTCATTAAGAAAACCACAATTAGATCATAATAATCTAGCAAATTATAGACCCATTTCAAATCTTCCATTTATGTCTAAAATATTAGAAAAAGTGGTGTCCGCTCAACTGGGCTCTTTCTTGCAACAAAATGATATCTATGAAAAGTTTCAGTCTGGATTCAGACCGCATCATAGCACTGAAACTGCGCTCGTTAAAATCACAAATGATTTACTTTTAGCTTCTGACCAAGGCTGTATCTCAATACTAGTTTTACTTGATCTTAGTGCTGCGTTCGATACTATAGATCATACATTACACTTAGATCGACTACAAAATTATACTGGTGTTCAAGGACAAGCACTAAGCTGGTTCAAATCATACCTATCTGACCGCTACCATTTTGTCTATTTAAATGGAGAAAAATCAATCATAACTCCAGTAAACTATGGAGTGCCGCAGGGATCTGTGTTAGGCCCTCTGTTATTTTCCATATATATGATGCCACTTGGAAATATTATAAGGAAACATGGAATTAGTTTCCATTGTTATGCTGATGACACTCAAATATATATTTCATCACGGCCGGATGAAAACGCTAAATTTTCCAAATTGACAGAGTGTGTTAAAGATATAAAAGATTGGATGACGCGTAATTTTCTTTTATTAAATCCAGACAAGACAGAGGTAATACTTATCGGTTCAAAAAACCGCCCACAAAACCTCGCACAATACAACTTTAATATCATAGGATGTCCTGTTACTTTATCCTCTACAGTAAAAGACATGGGTGTTATACTCGATTGTCAACCTGTCTTTTGAAAATCATATTTCATATGTTACAAAAACAGCCTTTTTCCACCTTAGAAACATTGCTAAGCTACGTAATATGCTATCAGTTTCTGATGCAGAAAAGTTAGTTCATGCATTCATGACCTCGAGACTAGATTACTGTAATGCTTTATTAGCTGGTTGTCCTGCATCCTCAATAAACAAGCTACAGTTAGTCCAAAATGCCGCCGCTAGAGTTCTTACGAGATCAAGAAAATATTATCATATAACACCGATTTTATCATCACTGCTTTGGTTACCTATAAAGCTCCGTATTAATTATAAGATATTGCTACTGACTTATAAAGCCCTAAACGGCTTAGCTCCAGTCTATTTAACGGATCTTCTATCGCCCTATAATCCATCGCGCTCTTTAAGATCACTAAATTCAAGGCTTTTGGTCATACCTAGGATATCCAGAACCACCAAAGGAGGGAGAGCTTTTTCACATTTGGCTCCAAAACTCTGGAATAGTCTTCCTGATACTGTTCGTTGCTCAGACTCGCTCTCCCAGTTTAAAACTAGATTAAAGTCTCATCTCTTCAGCCAGGCATTCATATAATCCCACAGTTCAAACTACAATCCGGCCTCTAGCTCATAAATGCCAGAGGAGAACTGGCCCCCGACTGAGCCTGGGTTCTCCCAAGTTTTTTTTTTCTCCATTAGGTCACCTGATGGAGTTTTAGGACACCATTAGGTCACTTGATGGAGTTTTTCGGTTCCTTGCCACTGTTGCCTTTGGCTTGCTCAGTTGGGGATATTTTGGGGATATTTAATTTAATTTTATCAATCAATAAATTCCTCTTGAAACAAACTTTGTTGTATTATTTTAATTTAATACTGTGAAGCTGCTTTGATACAATCTGTATTGTGAAAAGCGCAATACAAATAAACTTGACTTGACTTGACTTGACTTGTTTTGCTCGGTTAAAAATCTTCATTGGATCCTATAGGTCCCTCTAGTGGCTGTAACCATAAAATGCAATTTTGACATTTTCCCCACCAGATGGCATCAGAGACACTGAGTGACTCAATTCCAAGGTCATCCGTTGGTTTTTGATAAAACAGGACTGAAATTTTTTTTTTTTTTTTTTTTTTTTGTGAAATAATGTAGAAAAATTGCTTATTTACTTATATTTTCTTAAAAAAAAAAAAAAAAACAGAATAAAAGGGAAATCACCCAAAAATAATAGAAATACCTACATAAATATTTAGAAATAAATTATAAAAATGGAATCTAAGATTTCTGGACCCTATAAATACATGGGTACGGCAAAACCAGTGCAAAATTCCAGACATTCACTAAATAAATCACAACACACATGAATGTAGTTTAGACAGTTCATTTTAATGTGGAGAGTAAAATATTTAGAAAAAAAAAACTTACATTTAATCACTGAAATACATTTTTAATCATCTTAATTTATCATAAAATCACATCATTTCATGATTTTCAAGAATCATTAAAAATCACACCATTTAGCATAGATTTACTTCCCAGTCTTACAGGTAGCTACATATTTCAAATTATACAAAACCAGGAACCACAAACTAGTGAACTAGTTCCCTTATTCCTGAGATAAGGGAACGAGTATTGCGTAGCTAAACGCTATGGGGAAAACTCCTTTTTCTCAGAATACTGAAGTCTTTTTATAAAATAATGCAGTGCTATTGCACAGCCATAACAGTGCAGAGACTAAACGGAGCGGAGCGGCGTAACTGCGTAAACCAATCAGTGCACCTCCCACCGGTCTGAGCACAGAGCCCGCCAGAAGGGGCGGGGCATCTGCCTATAAAAGATGCTCATTTCGCCACAGGATTGAACTGAAGCCACTCAAGGATTACAAATGTATTAAATGTTTAATTTAGGTTACTGAATTTAGCATTTGAGGCATAGATGATGATTTTCAAAGAAGATTAAATCAAGCAACTCAGGTGTCTGACATTAACCTTTTTATCTGTATGCACCTCCTGAACAGTGTCATGGTCCCAAGTTAAGCTATGATCATGTGAAGGTATGGGTGATACTGTCAGGCTGATTGGATCATTTGAATGATAGTGTTATGCTGATTGGGCCTGTTTCTCTAGATTGGGCAGAATTGTTGAGCAAGCCAGATAACCTGCCTAACCGGTTTTTACTTGATAGAATCAAATCACTGAAAGATTCATCCCTACATTTGCATGCTTTGTTTGGATTTGTCTCCACCTCCAAAAGTCCCTCCTCCTTGTAAATGTATAAAAACTATACTGTATAGAACTCAGTTAGACTGTTGGACGAACTACAGCAACGCTCAATAAAGAATAACTTCTGCTTGAACGATATCCCAACGTCTCCTGGTCTTGCTTCGATGAAGGAATAAAGTTTCCTACACCACGAACGCCGAGTCGTGTGCGATAGCACACGGCCGTCTACGCAATACTCGTTCCCTTATCTAAGGGAACCGAGGTTACATTAGTAACCGAGTCGTTCCCTTTCAAATGGTCAGTCGTATTGCGTAGCTATACGCTATGGGAAACCAATCCAATCAGGCCGTGCTATGTTTGAGCAGAACGACATGCTCTATGTCGCAAGTCTGGGATGCTTGTAATAGGGTCCCAAGGCAGAGGGCTAATGTGGCTGCCACATAGGATCCGCCAGCCGCTGCACATACATTGCCAATAGATACTCCACTGGACCACCGGATAACCTTTGCTTTGTGACGGGAGGCCCTTTGGTGCAGCCTCCGAAGCTTACAAAGAGCTGTTCTGACTGTCTGAGCTGGGCGGAGCACTCTATATATGTCCTCAGGGCACGAATCAGGCAGAGTATGTGTAATTGCTGCTCATCTTGTGCGTGGGAAGATTAGAGAGTGAAAAGCACTTTAGGAGTTGAAAGCACTTTAGGCACATAGCCATGTCTTGGTCTGAGGACGACATTAGAGTCCCCTGGTCCAAACTCAAGGCAGGTTACCGATGCAGCGTCTAAAGCGAGAGGGGTTTTGATTCAGCCGATTGTAGCGGCTCGAATGGAGGCCCTTGAGGCTCTGAGGACCGTTGATAGGTCCCAGGAGGGTACTGTAGTGGGCTGAGCCTCCTCTCTCCCCTCAGGAAGCGAACAATCATGTCACATTTCCCTAACGACTGGCCGGCCTCTGGGGCATGGAAGATTCAGTGGCCGCCGCGTAGACTTTGAGCGTGGATGGGCTACAGCCTGCATCCAGTAGCTCTTGAAGAATGAAAGTACCAGCGGAGAGATTCTGTGACTGGGGAACAGTGAGCTCTTGGTGACGTTGATTCTGAGTCCTAGGCATCCCAGATGGCTGAGGAGCACAGATCTGAGAGAGTTTAATTTTGCCTCTGACTGGGCCAGAATGAGTCAGTCATCGAGGTAGTTGAGGATGTGCATTCCCTTCTGTCTAGGGGGAAAAACACCACACCCATGCACTTCTTAAACGTGTGTGGTTCCAGAGACAGTCCAATGGTAGGGCTGTATACTGGTATGCAATCCCTTTCGAATGCAAACTTCAAGAACGGTCTGTGAAGGGGGGCAATCTGGATATGAAAGTATGCAGATTTAGATTTCAGATTTCAGATTCACTGAAAAAAAACAAGCCCCTGGGCATGCTAGCGCAAGGATTCGTTTCAAAGTTAGCATCTTGAAAAGCCATTTCGTGAGGGCGTAGTTCAGATGTCTGAGGTCTGGGATGGGCCTGATGCCGCCATCCTTCTTGGGAATGAGGAAGTAACGGCCATAGAAGCCTGACAGCATTTTAGCCAGTAAGCTTCAGTGTACTTCAGTGCGGAGGATGTGTGCCTCGTTGCTCTTCACTGAAGTATTGGTTGGAAGTATATAAGTGGTGGTTGAGGAGATTCCCCCCTTCCATGTAAAGCGATTTGAATACCTAGAAAAGCGCTAT
Organism: Leuciscus leuciscus; assembly: GCF_965113295.1. Lineage (NCBI taxonomy): Eukaryota > Metazoa > Chordata > Actinopteri > Cypriniformes > Leuciscidae > Leuciscus > Leuciscus leuciscus. The sequence continues at coordinate 1,176,701 of NC_138725.1, forward strand.
ATAAATGTAACAAATTATTATTATTATTATTATTATTATAGACTATGCCCGCAAAGCAGGGTGGTCTGTGAGCGAATTGGAGCGAGTAACCTCATGTCATCATGTCCAGAACCCATTTTTACACACCGGGGATATCTTTCCAAGCCTCGGTCCGGGTGGCTAAGGGCTGAATTCGTTCAGACGGCAGCTCACCACGCTGGGGTTCATAGAAGTAGTGTTTGGCCAGGCGGAGGCGTGGCTTACGGCTTTGCTTCGGGGCCTGGGTCGCTGCTGAGGTGCAGAATGCGAGAGCAGCGAGGCGAGACTTGTGCTTTGTTCATCCCCAGCCACTCTTGTAGTAAGAGCATCAGTCTTCATTGAATGTGGCTTGTGGAGGCAGGCCCGGCAAGCCACACAACTATATGATCTGAGTCTTGACCTGACAGGGGATTCCCTTGCTGCAGTGAACTCATGAACTCAGTGTGCTGTTCTGCTGAATAGATACTCATTCCGCTGCCTGGCTTAGCTGTTTTCGTCGGCGAGAAGGCTTCTTCGAGAAATCAGCAAAGTGTTTTTGTTGCTGAAGGAGATCAAATCTGAATCCTACGGCGAATAGACCATCTTTTATAGGCAGATGTCCCGCCCCTTCTGGGGGGCTCTGTGCTCAGATCGGCGGCAGGTGCACTGATTGGTTTGCGCAGCTCCGCACAAGGGCGTAGGTTTGGCCTCAGCTTTGGTGGGGACATCCCCCTCCCCCTCCCCCTGGAATGAGTTTTCTATATGTAATTAAATAATGAACAAATGAATAAAATACACACGTATCATAGTATGCATTCAACACAACAAATCCATTATTATTATCTATTATTATTATTATTATCCATGATTACAGTATTCCATTAATACTAAAATTGTATCTACTATTCTATATCAAATTCTATTGATATATTCTATTCTTAAATATTAAATTCTTAGGCTACACTCACTCACAAATACATTACATAAATAGAATGTAGAAACGAAAAATGTCTCAGATCCACTGTTTATGTTGACTGCAAGATTCTAAGTTAAGGTCAGCTAATTAACATTCAGTGACTTGCTAACGTAGCATTCTATCATGATAGCGTGACTTCTATGAGTCTGTCAGTGCTGCACAGCCTAATCAATACTCTTAACCTTAGTTGAAAGATTGCTGCTGCTAGGTTTAACTGTAACAACATGGTAACACATATTATCACCAATCAATACTATGTTCCACAGTAGAATCTGCATTTGAAAGCCTGGTCAGTCACTACTACTGCTAGTTTATTTGTGTGGCTAGTTATTTTGCCTACTTACACTCTGCTTTATGAAAAAGCTTCGTATGTCCCCTTTCTTCTTCTTGGGTGGCATAGCTGATCTATCTACAAAGTACAAAAAGTGGCAAAAAACGGAATATTAAAATGTTTTATTCTGGCCTTTGTATGTGGCAGAGAGACAGCCCTGGTAACTTTCCGTCGGCGTCGTCGACACACACACGCGCGCGCACACACACACACACACACACACACACACACACACACACACACACACACACACACACACACACACACACACACACACACACACACACACACACACACCCGCTCGCTGCCAGTGCAAGCACAAAAGTAGTCCCGGCCCGCGCGTGTAGCCTGTCAGATACACCGCCGCCAATCAAATTACGGCGTTTCTTGTACTGTCGTTGTTTTGGCCGTTGGAATCGATCCAAATAGCAGCGCAAAGATCCAAATAGCAGTTCAAAGGAGCTTGCTAAATATTGGTGGGGACAAATTTGTCATCTCAAAATATTGATTGGGACTAGTACCTAGCGTCCCCCCCTAAACCTACGCCCATGGCTCCGCCGCTCCGCCATAGGTTCGTGCAGTTCCCACTGACCAGCCAGTAGCGGGCGTTTACTCTCTGCATTGTTATGGCTGTGCAATAGCACTGCACTATTTTATAAAAAGACTTCAGTATTCTGAGAAAAAGAGGTTTTCCCCATAGCATATAGCTACACAATACAACTGACCATTCAAAAGGGAACAAGGCCTACACTATTGTCTTCAGCTTATCTAAGTTCAACTAATTTCAAAATGTATGAACCTTACACAGTTATTGAAGAAAATCACCACTGAACTGAATTGATCTGAATAATGACTCTATTGTCTTTACAGGAGAATCTGTTTGCATCATTATTTTTCTGTTTATCCAAGTGAAGCTACTCTGAATCAGTCTGTACTAAAGTACTATTTAAAGTCTCTCTAACACAATTAAACACTCTTAATGAAAGTTTTATTTTATCAGAAAAACTTTAAGAAATCCTTAGAATTATATTGAAAATGTTGATTAGACTATAAATAAGTTCAGTCATTCAGGTCAATTGATACAACCCAGTTATGCTTAAAACAGGGAAGTCTTTCCTTTGAGTTTTCCACGTACAGTCGACACCGTTGTCAAAACGATCCCCATTCACACGGATCCACGAAAACGACAAAAAATACTGTATTCTGCTGCCAGGCCATCAGATGGCGATGAAACACTATAGACTGAACACGTAATACGCATGTGCATGACCTCATCGTCTTCAGAGATTCACATTTTGATTGTTTACGAGGAGACTGTTTTCAAACGTTTGCGTTATCAGGCCCCAAAACACCATTGTCGTGTAAATGAACGAAAAAAGTGTAACTGTTTCTGCTCTCCAGAGCATATACGAGTGGAGACTCTCTCGATTAATGCTAATGCTAATGCTCGATAAACATCTAAAAAAGATGGCCGCCAACGGGTTTCGAAACTTTCGCCACTGAATTTCGCCGCCGAAAAAAGTGTAACATGGAAAACGGTGTTGTGTAAACAGCCCCTAATGCTGCGTTCACACCAAACGCGAATATGCGTCTAAATTCGCGCCTGCCGCGTCTAGATTTCGCGCGTCAAGACCGAAATCGACGAAATCGTTTGAGCTTGAAATTTCGCTTCAAACTTTTTTTTTTACGCGCGTCGATTTCGCTCTTGACGCGCGAATGAACACAAAGTGGTCACGCATATAACTAGACACGGCAGGCGCGAATTTAGACGCATATTCACGTTTGGTGTGAACGCAGCATTAGGGGCTGTTTACACAACACCGTTTTCCATGTTACACTTTTTTCGGAGGCGAAATCCAGAGGCGAAAGTTTCGAAACCCGTTGGCGGCCATCTTTTTTAGATGTTTATCGAGCATTAGCATTAATCGAGAGAGTCACCGCTCGTATATGCTCTGGAGAGCAGAAACAGCTGCGTAGGGGACATCGTCGCTGTACTCGCGTCCACCAGATCCTCCGGAGGATTTCAAGAGTTTCACAATTTGCTCCAGGAGCTAGGTTTGGTGGACCTAACGGTGAGGACGCTGACGAGGACAGCGTAGGCCGTATAGGCCTCGGCCTCGAGTGGTCGCTGCCTGACGAGCCCGCGCTCTACAGCCCGGCGCGACCTAATCTGTCATTTATTTTTGTTTTGATAATAAATGGAGCCAGCCTCCAAAAGTGAAACTGGTGAATGTTTTTTTTATTTTTTTATAAGTTACACTAAATTGTGTTTGTTGTCTTTACATTATATTAATAATGTTTCATATAATCTAGAATAGATATGGAATAAATAGCATTCAATACAAAATGATTATCTCTCACATATTGAAAGCGAGTTTTATGTTTTTATTTGCTTTGTTGTGCATTTTAGTCATATTACAAAATAATTTATTGATTATGCTGTGATTATCTTATGCTGTGAACGCAGCATAAGAGAGTTAAAATAACACTGAAGCAGTGTTAAAGTTATAATTAAGATATAAATAAATTATAGTTCATTATTAACTGTTTAATTGACTGATATTTGACAATTATTGAAGACACCTGATGTTAACAAGCAGAATCACTGAAGGTGATCAGTGTTTGCTTTAGTTGAGCTCTTGACTTTTTAATGTACCCTTATTTTAACACTTTTGAGAGTGGTCTAAAATAAACTCGCAGGAGAGTTAATTTAACTCTGGAGTTTTTGCTGTGTATATATAGATGAAGTGTGATCCTGACGCATCTGTCAATGACACACTTCTGGAGGTGAATTTGTGGTTTCACAAGCACAAACTTAGTAACCTAAGCTTCATGGTACACACACACATATAGCAAGCGATCTTGGCCCGAATGTGGCCTCACGCAGGCCTGACGTCAGCAATGGCATGAATCCTGTCAGATAGTTATGGCCCATGTGTGGCCATTGTCTTTAATCCAGATCTAGGCCACTCCAGGACAGTCATTCTTTGCGGCATGACAGAAACAGAAAATGGCTGATAAGTGTGATCTGTGTCTGCTGGGACTGATCATTCTCTCTTCACTTCTCACAGGTAAAGAAATCTGTATTTTCTCTAAAGACATTTAGTGGAATTAGTCTGGAAAGAGTTCATTTGAACATGCTCAGTTTATTCTTGCACACATTCACGTTGTGATCTCAGAGTTGTGTATTGATACACACAGATCATACTGTATTATTCCCAGTGGTGGACAGTAACGAAGTAAATGTAATTCGTTACTGTACTTAAGTAGCTCTTTTGTGTATCTGTACTTTCCTTAAGTATTTCAATTTGGGGAGACTTTTACTTTAACTCCACTACATTTCAAAGTCAAATATCTTACTTTTTACTCTACTACATTTTCAAAATCAGTCGTTCCTTTTTATTTATGAGTGGATAAAAACTTAACTGGTCAAACGAGCCACCAATCACAGTACAGCACGCGTTTTGTTTTGAACTTGTTTTGTTTGCCCCTGTTAGCGCATTGGCGGTATCTACTTAGCGCGAACATAAGGTTCAACGTGACATCAGTGCAACAGCATAACATCTTGAGTGCCAATGTCTTAATAAATGATGGAAGAAACTACTGACTCTAACTTGCCACAACTCCCATGGCCTTAGTTGTGTCACTGTGGGTGTAGTGTAGGGTTAGAATAAGAATAGCCTGTAAGGGTGGATTTCCTGCAGGGGTTCAGTCTGCAAGACTGCCGAATGACTAAAGAAACGTTGTCAGCAAGATGGTAGAAAACTGCACATTTCTTGTCTATTCCACCCACTGACACTTATACCAATGACGGAAATAAGCGCAGTTACAATAGCTTAATATGTGGGAGAGCGTTGCTGTAGAGAGTGATGATATTGTATTGCAATATGAAGCATTTCAAAGTCAATACCTAATCAAAACTAGTTAGCACATTATTTGTAATTGAAAAGGTTTAATGACAAAATATGGTTATGGTTACACTTAAAATAGCTACAAAATAGATGTATGAGATTATAAGGCCCGCTATATTGGTCCAATCTGCCGGTTCGCCAATACACGGGGAAGGTTATCACGTGTTCTGTCCTCACTCATGCAAAGTATTGGTTGGTTAAATGCAATACATTAATCATGTATTCTCTCGTAATTTCATCTGACTCCATAAATGAAAGGTTTTAAAAATATCTGTGCCTCACTAAAAGTGAGCGAATGTATGACTATTCCTTTTAACCATTAAATGAACAATGTCAAAATCAGTTAGAATAATCACATCTAACAATTTAATATTTCAGAGATCAGAGATCAATTCCACATTCAATTCAAATATCTAGAACATGATTATACATTGGTTACACCAAATAATCTTACCCAGCTTGTATCTGAGATAGAGAGAGAGAAAGGGAAAGAGTGAGGGAGAGAGAGGGAGAGAGAGAGAGAGAGAGGGAGAGAGAGAGAGAGAGAGAGAGAGAGACAGACAGACAGACCACCTATTCCATTCGTGTCCCGCAAAGAAGAGCCCAGAGAGCGGGAGCACACCTTCCTTTATCCCCTTGACCAGGTGACATGGGGGATGGGGGAGACCACCCTCAAAATGGCTTCTTATTCAACAAAAGGGGGGTGGCATTATCTGGACCAGTTTTCTCTAAACTTCTATAAACCTTATTTCCTTTTATTTTATCTATCTGGATATGAGATATCTGTACCACTCACTTTGAGACATTTCAAATGACACCAAAAACATAATAGTCAATGATAAACATTCACATTAAACCATGTTCTTGTGTGAGTTCCTAGTTGTTTCTGAGAGGAAGTGAACCTCACTTCGTGTATGGGGGAGGCCGAATGTTAATTAGCTAGCAGGGCCCTTTGTCTCAGACCCCAACCAGTATTTCCAGTCTTACAAGATTATAACTTGTACCATTAATCTTACCCAGCATGTAAATGTTTCCTGAGCGATAGAGAGATAAAGAGAGAGAGAGAGAGAGAGAGAGAGAGAGAGAGAGAGAGAGAGAGAGTAGGAGACAAAGAAAAGAGGAAGTAAAGAAAGAGAGAGAGAGAGAGAGAGAGAGAGAGAGAGAGAGAGAGAAAGAAAGAAAGAAAGAAAGAAAAAGAGTAGGAGACAAAGAAAAGAGGAAGTAGAGAGCGAGAGCCCTAAGAACTATCGACTATTTTTGACTGTCAAAATGCCGGCGGACACACAGCTACAGTGAGTTGTTCAAAATCTTTCTCTTTAGTAAACTCTGTGTACACAAACACTGTTCTCAATGCTGGAGTTCATGTGTAGAGCCTCTGGTGAGACTTCCAGCACAGTTTCATGTTGTGTCGAGTCTTCTTAGTGTTTAAAAATAGCGATTTTTGATGCTATCATAGTAGTGCCCCAAGCACTCCCATTCACAATCTCCCGTGTTTCCGCTCGTACTGCCATAGCAACCAGAGCCCTCTGACAGTAACCAAGACGACAGACGTGGACCACTGTGTAGTTCGTAATGTCTATCTGCACGCTGTTGTTGTTTCGTTCAGACATTATGGACCATGGCAAGCAGGCTTTGGATAAAAAAGGAGAACTAAAACGAGAGTCAATATCAGCGCGGTGTTTTCGAGATGCCGAGAGCTCCCATAGACAGTATAAACGAGAGCTCCACGTCCGAGACTTCGAGCGCTCCTACATGTACTTTATTAAACAGGTGAGCACATTTACATAAAACTAATCAATGTTTTATAGTTCAACAATGATAAAATGTTAGAATATGATCTGTATGTTATTCTAATGTTGATCTAGCTTACTGCTAGTCTCATCCAGACAAACTAACACATACATTTCAACATATTCAAATGCAGTTTAGTGTGATAGTGTAATGTTAGAACAAGTGAAACAGCGCTGCGTTACCTCACAAGTTTAATCTGTCTAATAAACTGACCTGTGAGTAGTAATTCTGCACTCGTGTAGGTCGGTAGAATGAAATGTCCATATTCCTTTTATATCCGCGGGACTCACGTCGCGTGTGGAGCTGATAGCTGTCTCTTAGCAATCCCGACCTGCTTCATATCACAGTCATGATAAAAACATCAATGTATTCAGTCATCCATAAACATTATTAGATCGGTCGGCTTGACATTGACGACAAGATCCATAATTATTAGCAAATGTTGCGTCATCAAACTACGTCATCAAAGAGGTTAGCGACCCCTAGGGGCGAATTCCATACTGTACGTTTAAAAGTGCCGTTTCCATTCTAATTATGCTTTTAAACGAAAGTTCACCTCGGGTAGATTAACAAAAAGACCCTCAGTTGCATTTTGGCGAGAGTTACCCTTTAATGTTAGTTATTCTCTGGCTGCTGGAACTGTTTGTTATGGCAAAAACAGTAAAAGAAAATGTGTTCTAGTGATGGGTCGGTCACGAACGATTCGTTTATTTTGAACAAATCTTTAATATGACTCAGGACTACTGAGTTGTCTCAGAGAGTGATTCGTTCATTTTGTGACGACCGCGCATGCGTAAAATCCTATGGGTTCTGTACCGGAAAGAGAAATGATTAGTTCATCTCTTGAGTCTTCAGGTCTGATTCTTCTGAGTCTTTAGTTCTTTTTTCAAAGCAGGTTTTGGACAAAATTCGACATAGCAGAACATTTTCCCTGCTTAAATCAAAATTGGATTTTGTCCGCCATTTTGTCCGCCTTGAGCCAGAGATCACAGTGGTGTAGACTACACATCGGGGTCATACTCTGATAGGTTGTCCCCAAATTGAGGCCTACCATCTGGCCAGGTTTCAAGTCTCTAGGCCAGGGGTCGGCAAGTAACTTTGGCCGCGGGCCAATATTTTTTTTAGCCAGTAGATGGCGGGCCAGCTACACATAGTAGGCCTATGGATACAAATTAAATACTCTTATATAGGCCTATAATCGCGGAATATGATGGGTCCGTCACCGTCCGTGGATCATTCGTTCAATCGTTTTATCCAATTAAAACCAAAAATAAAAAGCGACTTGTTTTTCCATTATTTATTTGCTGAACTAAAATGAAAAAACGAATAACGACGGGTTTTCTGATTGTGCTCAGATCAAAAATAGAAAAACATTTTTTTATTTAATTTTGAATTTAACACCTTAGGCATCTATATCAAGGAAATCATTTTAAACAGATCAAGTACTATTGTGGTAACAGATTACAGCCATTTTAATAAAGGTGTGAATAGCAATCATGCCTCATTCGCTTAAAGTCCGACTTTTGAACTTTATTCCTTTTTTATTATTATTATTTATTCGGGACACACACATAGGCTACACACCTAAGGTTTAAGGAGGGACTGTTTTTTTCTTTCGTCCCGCTCCCACAAGGTTCTATTCAGCAACCGCTTAAAATATACTCGGTGTTCACCCGCTTTATTTCCCGACCTGACGGGTCGGCAACATTTAGATCTCGTTTCCAGAATCTCACATTCAAATGTCTCTAACAGAAAGAAGGAGATTAAGTAGCCTATAATAATTATAAATGCTATACAAAAATTGTGTTCGTGTCAATATAAATATTAGGCTATTTTAACATTGTAGGCTACTGTCAGCAGAGAAAAAAATGCCACAGAAAAAATTTATGAAATATAAATAACATAAATTAAATAGGACAAAGCCTATCACTCAAATTTCTAAGCAACATAAACGAAAATCATATTGCCCTACTGACAAATGAAGTAGGCTATTTTCTTCCAAACTATTTCAAACATCCTTGCAAAAAAAGAATGTTGTTGACTGACAATGGTTTCAGTACCAAACAGCTCCTCAGAGATATAGGTGTAGCCTACAGGTGGTCAGAATGAAGTGGGGATACGCAACATGACATCATGACTTTGCGTAAACATACACGCCACTTTCAAGTCAAGTGGCGTGTAATCTATACGCATTTTGAGCTATCCGCGTGTATGTTCACGCCGAAATGAACCGTCATCTTCCGCGTGTATGTCTACGCCGTTAAACGTCAGAGTGATTTCGACTGTATGTGTACGCCGTTAAATGCCTGAGCGAAACGGAACAAAATGTATATCTACATCTGGGGATCGATATTTTTTTTCCTAGGATGGTAGGGGAACACTCATAAATGGTATTAACCCCAGTGACAGGTAGGTTTAGGGACGGAGTTGGGGTAGGTCATATATATTTATATATACAGTAATGTAATGTTAAGTCAGCGCCGTTGATAAACACGCTGAAAAGCGATTATGCGTGTTGATAGCACGCCAAAAATGGAAATACGAATTGGCGTGTCATACATACGCCATTTCATGAGATCAGTCTGGCTGTCAAAAGATGTCGGGAGTGGGCTATTGTCAGTCAGACCGCCCGCTCCGTCCAAAGTACACCAGAGTTCCGACCACTACCGTCTTTTGACGCGCGAATGGACACAAAGTGGTCAAGCGTAGAACGGCAGGCGTGAATTTGACGCGCTATTCGTGTCCGGTGTGAACGCACAGATACTTTAAAATGTAATCCCGCGCCTCATGATTCCCTATGGGCGTTTCACACAGTATGCGGCGGTGAAATCGCCGCGCGACTACGGCTTTTCTCGAGTAGTGGAAGAGTTTTGTGCAGCATTTAGGACTTCCAAAATAATCCGGCGGGCCAGAAAATATTGCTGGCGGGCCAGTTTTGGCTCCCTGCTCTAGGCCTTACGGTTTGGCCTGCACGATGCGTTTTACAAATCCTTACAATTACAATAGGGTTTCAGCATTTCATGCTTGAACCCCTAAAAATACAATCACTCTATACATTTTTGGGGTCATATTGACCCCAAATGCACTGAGTGTAAACAGAAAACTAGAGACATATGAGGAAAAGATGGATCAGTCCTGTGTCTACTGGGAAACTTCCCGCTAAAACTGTATAAGAATGTCTAGAGAGTGTTATCCTTCCTTTTAGGAGAACATTCTGGGAACAAAAATACAAATATCTACAGAAAACATTACAAGAACAAAACATAATGCTCTCAAAACATTCATAGAACAACAACATTTCTATCTGGGATGAGCTCATATTGTCAAGTCAAGTCAAGTCACCTTCATTTATATAGCGCTTCTAACAATATTGATATCGAGATCATAGTATGAGCACACAGTGAATGCGCTGTGAGTAACAGAACTACAAATAACCATTATCTTTTGTTTTGTTGTACTGGTGGTGTAAAGGAATACAAATATTCTCCTAGTGCATGTTTAATCATATTGTATTAAATGATTTGTTAATGCATTATTTAGTCATGACTTTTACTTGAGAGGGCCCTAATCATGATCAAATTCACTGTTAACTACTTCCCAAACTCAGCTCATGATTGATCATAAACTTGCTGTCAAACACACGAGTGTTCAGCTCAGTGAAGTGATGTTGTGTGGTCAGAGAACAGAAGTACAGTATCATCACGCCTGTGTCTGGATGGAGAGTGAACTACTGATCCCAGCAAACCTTCCCTGAGTTTTGCTCCTTCCTTTGGGAACTGTTCCACAAATATTCTTTGTGGGTTTTGAATTGTTATTTAGTATTTAGCTGTGCATAAGTCACAGTAGGGTGAGTCTGAAGGAAAGAGAGAAACACAGAACAGATAAAGAGCTTTTAAGGGCAGTTATTAGTGTATTTCTACGGTTGAAGTGGAGGATCAACTAATCCTGTGCCGTCCAGTAATGTTTATGACAAAGCTGAAATCAAAAGTTCAAGATATGATGATATTATATTATTTAAATTTGTTTCAAAGTCAGAGTATTTCTTATTCCATCTTAAAGAGGCGTTTGATTTGGTTTATCTATAAATGTTAATGAATGCATTAGCTATCAAACAGCGGAAAAAGACTGTATGATTTGAATCTTCTGCTTTTTATGCTGGTGGGGTTTATGTTTTTTCATTTATTAATATATATCATAATGATCACTGAGATATACTGTGTTTCAGGAACCAGTGGAGTGGATCATGTGTTCATCAGTTCTGGTGAAAATGTCCGTCTGTCCTGCAATAAAGCTCTTTCTGACTGTAAATCAACTACATGGACCCACGAGAACAGACATTCATGGAGAGTTGACCTGATTAATGAAGGGATAAAGAATAAAGACACAGAGAGACATGAGAGACTGAGTCTGGAGTCTGACTGCTCTCTGAACATCAAGAACGTCACAGGAGAAGATTATGGATCTTACTTCTGCGAACAATATGTGAATGGAGAACAACAAGGAACTGCTGCTGGTGTTTCTCTGCGTGTTCTTCATGGTAAGTTTATGATTATGTGGTCAATTAAAAAGGGCAGATTCTCCCTTTAAACTCAGATGATGATTGAAGAGTCTGTGATTTGTGTCTTGTGTTCAGTTTCAGTGTCTTCATCATCATCATCATCTTCATCCTCACAGACTGAGATCAGTCCAGGCCGCTCTGTGACTCTCTCCTGTCAGTTGTATTTATATGTTGGATACTCATGTGATGATCGGGTCAGTTCTGGGGGACTTGAGCTGTTGTGGGTGAATCAGGCTGGTGTTGATCTGAAGACAGACTCCAGATATCAGATATTATCATCATCAGCTCCAGATCGCTGTATCATCACTCTGACTACAACACTCCTGAATGAAGATGACAACAGAGAGTGGAGATGTCAGCTTACTCAGGGAAATCAACTCTTGACCTCAGTCAGATACACTGTCAAGTATTCAGGTGAGAAACAACACTGTAAAATATGATGTTAAAGGGACTCTGTGTAGGAATTTCTACTATCTAGTGGTGAAATTGTATTTTGCATTCAAATGAATAATGCTCCCCAGCGCCTCACTTTTTCAAATGCGCGTTGCATCTACGGTTGCCGTTATGTACCAAAAAGCTATGGCAGGATGTCTTATAATAGCACTTCGAGTTTTTCATCGGGTGAACAGGTTTGTTATTTAAAACAAACTGAAACTTGAAACAACGAAAAAAAGATTGTTAGTTATCAATTACTGACTGTGAAAAACATTAACTATGGTAATTAGTAGTAATGCCTTCTTTACTCGTTATATTTTTTGAAGTACGTGCATTGTTAGATATCATCATCATCAGAGCCTTCTCTATCGTTACTTTACTCAATAGCTGCTATTCATCAAAGAGTCTGTTTAACTTTTAACTATAAATGTTCTACTGTCTATATAACATAGCTGCCAACTTTTGAGTTTTGCTTGGAGTGAGATTTATGGCGGAGTGGGGGGGGGGGGGGGGGGGTGTATCTACACAAGATAGGCATTCATTTTTCTCAAGAAAAAAACAACTCACCTAATGCTGTAAACATACAGAAAGATACATAATGCGTTTTTTTATTATTATAATAACTTTATTTAATGATATAAATACAAATATAATAAATATGTAATATAGTACACATATTTTGCAAAATACTCTTTATAGCTCTTTTTTTCTAGCCAACTAACTGCTAGCCTTTATTATGGTCATTAAATGGCTTTCCTGAGGTAAATGTTGTGACATACATAATTGTTCTCCAACTGTTTACCATTTGTTTGATTGATTGATCGATATAATGTATGAGGAATATACATTTCGGTAAGTTGTACTGTATCTTTCAACATTGTTCATTTGTGTTTATTTACTAGCTAGAGATGATCGGTTCACGTGCCGCTAGGGATCCGTCGTGACTCGCGTCACATTTACAAGCGCCAAAAACAGTATATATTGTTTGAATTTCGTAATAAAAGTGACAGAATCTGAGAGCTGAGATTTTTTTATATCATAAGTAACCTGCTCTGTCTATTCTGTCAGTCTCCGTGTCCTCTTTGCTTCGCGATAAAGTACACAACAAGGCAATGAAAAAAAAGCTTGTAATTAAGGCCATAACATTGACTTACCTGTCGAGAAGAAAGCAGGAAACTTCAGCGTCTCTTTTGAAAGCTTTCTCCTGCGTTAGCTATCCCGACATTAACCCTTGTTTTTGTAATCTCCGGTCACGTTTCCTTTTACGGTCTATTTTGGACTTTTTCGACGACGAGGACTCCTTATCCTGTGACTCATATGTATGTATGAATGAACGGTGTATAAATAACCGTGCAGTGCAGCCTTTTAAACTTGCCGGTGCAGTGACAAGCGCCTCTCACTGCTCTGCTCCTCCGCTTCTGCTGGCTTCAGTCACGTGACGCTGGTTCTGAACGAAAACACGTTGTGGAAACGCGTTATCCTAGTACCATTTGTCCCTCTCTGCTATTATAGTTTTTCAAGATGGCGGAACTGCATGTTAGCCTCGGTGGACCTACCCATCCCATGTATATAAAGATAATAAATTATTCGTTTACGAGGATTAGTCTGATCATTGGCATAGGTATTTGTACACCATTGAGGGCATATTTATGAATAACAATATTGATTTTAGATAATAAAATACCTAAAAAGATACACATAGTCCCTTTAATGTCCTATACAGTTATACAGTATCACAGTAATACAGTACAGTCTCTCCTCAACTACTGCCACTGTAAATTCATGTTCATTAATTAATGAAAATCAGCAAAAATGCAAAATGCAAAAATATGATGTTGATGTCCTACAGATGATGCATCTGAACATTCATCTTCTGCAGCTCCAGTCGCTTCACCAACACTGATTCCAGTCAGAAGCTCAAACTCTGAGAAGACATCAAGCCGAACTACAGCAGCAGCTCCTACACAAGGTTCATGATCACATGATCACTGTCACACATCATCAGTCTCTCGCTTCAGTGGTTTGCACTGGCTCTCACAGACTGGTTTATCATCACACATATTATCTACAAAAAAAGCTCTTTAGTCAGGTTTGTTGAGTCAGGTTGAGTTTTGATACAAATGACCGGTCTTGTACAGTCTGTTGTCTGATGCAAAATAATCATAATATACAGCTAGTGTAACTCACACCACTGCTATGATGAATTAATAAAATCATCTCATTAGTATGTCATCCCAGCACCAGAACTGAGAGTCACACTGATACTCTGTATGAACGAACTACAGCAGCAGCTCCTACACACGGTTCATGATCACATGATCACTGTCACACACATCAACCTCGAAGGATTCCTCAATATTTGTGCATTTGAATGTTTTCATACAGGAAACATTTACATTTACATTTACATTTAGTCATTTAGCAGAATGAAAAGGAAGGAAAAGCAGAAGGAAACGTTGTATATTTTAGATGCCATCAATAAATAGATATTCCACATTTCAATGTTTCTGCAAACCTAGAAATGCAAGTGTGCTAAAACCTCACTTAACATGAATATCTATGAATGAATAAAGTATCACACAGATTTACTTTTGGTGAATGGCGATAGTCATTCTCCTCCTGACAGCTTGAGAGTGAAGTAAGAAGATAATAGATGACAGACTCGTGCACATATTCATCATTTCTGTGATGTGAAGCTCCAGTATTATGTGATGATGATGTTGTGTATATGTGGCATTATGTGTTGAACTGAACTAACAGACGTGATCCACAGATCCAGCTGATACAGCATCAGAAACTGAAGTCAGTGTGACTGCTGGATCATTATACAGAGGTACGACACGTTCATTTATACTGACAGCTTTATAACATTAAACTATCAGTCAGTCTGTAAATGCTTCATCAATAACTGTTGATAGTTGAATACCCTTGACTTCAGTCATGTACAGTTTCTCTTCTTCCTCTCATGTTTCCTGCAGTGATTGTGATTATTGTTGAGATGGCAGTGTTTGCTGCTCCTACTGTGATTCTTCTTCAGATCATCTGTGCAAGAAGAGCTGGTGAGTTTTGAGCCGCACACAATCTGATGATTCACACTCATCTGATCTGGAACAATCTGCAATCATGATAAAAACACATACGAGAGGTCAGTCAATGCTTTTATTTTGCAGGGAGGAAGGACTCGAAGCACCCAGAGGAAATAGAGATGCCGACAATATTAGAATAAAATACTGATGAGTTTAGAGCCAATCTGCAGCAATATTTACAATAGCAAAAACTTACAGAGGATTGTTCATTGTTTTATTTTCTTCTTCTCAGAAAACAGAGAAAAAACTCTGAGCACTTATAGTGACATAATCAAGTTTAGATTAAAATGTTTTTGTTTTTTTTGTTTTTTTTAAATAAAAGGCCAGATTTTTTTTCATTAACATCCAGTGATCTCTGCATATGATCACAATGTGAGTCACAAGTGTAACCTCACAGTGCACTCACTGTGTGCTCATATAATGGCCACAATGTGAGGTCACCCCAGCTAGAAATGTTATTGGACATGAACTTCATCGCTTAGACGTCAAATTTTGGTTGAAAATGAAAATTGGGTTGACGTGTTAGGCCGGCTACACACTGGCTGTGTGGCGTGTCCGTTTTTATTTCGGCTTCCATGTTAACAGGTTAGAGCTTGCACACTGCCTGCGTGAGACGCACGTCTCAGGTGCGGAAGAAAACGAGTGCATGTGCATGCTAGAAATAGAATCAACACCTATTTTTCACACGACACGCAAGTGTGTTGGAAGCGTTTCCAGGCAAAATAGAATAGGAAAAGATGTTTATATGTCATTTTGACAATGATATTTTGATGTTTGAAAGTCTCTAGGTTTTGACATAAATGCAGATATATATATATATATATATATATATATATATATATAAAAGAAAATAATAATAATTATCGATTTTCAAATATTGCACCTGTCAATACAGAATGGAATATTTTGCCGCAAAACTGCTGACATTGTCTTTGCTATATCGTCACCTAGCAGCAGCAGCTGTCAGACAGTCTGTTAATGCCAGTGAGCCAGTGTGTAGCCGGCCTAAAAAATTGATGTCAGACTCCAACTTCATTAACAACTACACAAACAGCATTACCAGCTTCACTTATTACTAACCAAGTTTACTTTATTTCTGTCATATGTGTGGAAAAGTTCTTATTGAGATTAACAGAGGTTTAGATGTTGATGATTTATTGAAATTAATAGTTTATTATTTATTATTAATAGAAATTAAATGGTTTGATGTCATCATTATGGTGATCAGTGTTTGCTTAAGTTGTCCAGTTTGACTCTTGATGTTTTAATGTTAGTTTTTCTCTGGCTGCTGGAACTGTGTGTTATGGCAAGAACAGTAAGAGAAAATGTGATCAGATGATGTCATCTACTTGATGATGATGATAACGATATAATCATCGTGTAGTGCTCTGATCAGCTGATCTCCTCTAAACTGTCATGTGTGTTATTAATTTCATATAATTCATTATAGTAATGTTTCTACAGTATGACATCCAAAAGTGTTTTAATAAAATAAACTGTATAATTGCTAATCAAGGTCTTCATGATTACTTCAACATCAAACTCTGAGAAGAAATCAAGCCGAACTACAGTAGCAGCTTCTACACAAGGTTTCGAACTCCTGTCGACTGCCATCCCACACTCCCCAGACATCGTCCAGAAACCGAAAGTAGGATAAAGGGACCTTCTCGCATTTAGGAAAGACAGTTTCCTCCCATTGGGCCATGTATATATCTGCATAAGCTGGTGCAAACCTTTTTCCCATAGCCGACCCCTTAATCTGTAGATAGAAGTCCCCCTCAAACTCAAAATCATCCTCAACTTTAACTCTAAAAGTCAAACTTAACTCTAAAAGTTCCAGAATTGCCTCACCCGATCGAGAAGCATTGGGGAACCTGGCAAAACAATCTCGCACTGCCTTTAATCCTAGGGGAGTCTCAATGTTAGTATTAAGACTCTCCACATCCAATGAGAACAAGAATGCATCAGGTGGCACTCTCAGACTTTTGACCTTTTCCAAGAAGTAATAGGTATCCCTAATGTAACTAAAATGATTGGTAGATAAGGGATTCAAATAAAAGTCAATAGACTCTGCCACCCTGTGACTCTCACTTCCACAGTCCGAGATGATTGGACGACCGGAAGGCATGAAGGGGTTAGGGCCATTTATCCCGAGGATTATGAACCTTAGGAAGTAAATAAAACCGCCTGGGCCTAGGCCTCACTTCCCCCAACAAATAATTTGCTTGTCGCTTACAAATTAAACCTGTCCTCAGTAAGGTATTCACTACTCTTTCAATGCAGGGTACCGACTCCATAAAGATGGGGGCCGACAACTTGGAAAAAAAAGACTCATCTGTTAATTGTCTCAGTCCCTCCTGCACATAACGTGCCCTATCCATAATTACCACCGCACTTCCCTTATCTTCAGGTTTAATCACAACATACAGTCTGCGAGCTAATTCCTCTAACGCTTCCACTTCCTTCGGGGGTAAGTTAGGTCTCGGGGCCTGTGCTCCAGATAAGGCTACCTGGACCCCTTCAAGTTCCTCTCAAAGAAATCCCATACTTCCCCGGGCAATTTCTGGGGCGGTGGTACCCACCCCGAACTCTCGCAAAACGGTCGGCTTTGCACGTCAATATCAGTACTCGGACCGAAATACACTGCCCTTTTGATTTTGTCATGAGACTGACCCAGATCTGCTAGCAACGGGCTTCTGTCAACCGATAAACCCCTATCCAGTAACCTAACCTGTGCCGGTGTGAAATGAAAACACTGAGACAAGTTTGTGACAGAACCCATTTTATTTACATCAAAGTCAGGACCCTGATGGGAAGGCCCCTTTAACAGTTTAAATGGCCCAGCCAATGCTGTAGCATCGCTCGGGCCTTTGCTGGGGTCCAATGGATCTTGTCTGCCTCCAGTTTGAACCGGTCAGCAGGTAGGAGGGGAATGCAACACTCCATTCTAAAAATGATGTCATTCAGCCCCTTAAGATTTTTAACCTGCTGTTCTGGCACGGTGGACTCGAAATTAATCAGCGGGATATGAATCACCGTGCTGGGAAATGTCCCAACTGCCGCCTCATGAAGCCGCTCCACACACACTTCCTCGAAAAGCGACCAGGCTACTCTGGCTCCGGTTATTCAAGCCGAACGCCAGCACTACCTGCCTGATCATCCGGGACACCGGGGTCTTGTGTTTAATGAGGCTGTAGGCTTGTGCCAAGTTAGCCCCCGGGAAGCTATGTACTTCTACCTCCCGGTTACCTATTTCAGGAATTCGGCTCAAATTGGAATCCCCCACGATCAAGATAGATCTCTCCGGGGCCTGGCCCCATGATCTATATTTATCCCCAACCACCTCGTGCCTAACATTGCGGCTCTTCCCCACCGGTGCAGGGATTTCCTTGGTCTCTGGGATCTCTGGCCCCTTCTTCTTAACAACCTCCTGGGGGACCACCGGTTCAGCCTGGCTCTCCTCCATCCGAACACTCCTCCACCTCCATGGGTTCTGGTTTCTCAACCTCCTTCAACCCCGGACGCTCTACCAGAGCCAAAGTTGGCAGGACCCCTGCTCCTACTGGGGCCCAGTCCCTTCCTGGCCTTCCCCAACTTCGGGGTCTCCACCCTGAGGCAGATCTCTTCCAGCTCCTCTTCCAAGCTGTACCCCGGAGTCCGAGACCTTCTGTGGGACACCATCCCCCTTAGATGCCACAGCCAAAGACCCCTTGGCCGGCTGACTCTCCACGACCGGCTGGGGCCGCTTCACCGCAGCCTTCCGGCTACCCTCAGGGGCCACTGCCGTCTCCCCAACCACTCTCCTACTCCTGTGCGCCTCTTCCTCTCCCTCCCGTACTTCAACCTCTCCCCCCGATGGAGAAAAAGGTGGCCTGGCCTGAAACCGTACGGCCCTACTCCTCGGGGCCCGGCTTGACCCCTCTCCCCCGTCATCTCCCTCTCCTTGGGCCATGAGTTGGGTGACCACTGTTGAGGCCCGCCGGATGGTGACCTCCCTGAGGCTCTTAACACCACAATGGGTCCACTTGATTGCGATCTCCCACGCCTCCTTCCAGCGCACTCTGGAGGCATGGGAGACCGCCCGACTAGCTTCCTGCAGGGCCCTTTCATAGTGATCCTCCAGGATGTCTGTCCCGGTCTGCAGCCAATTCTTGGCATTCCCAAATATTAGGTTAGAGTTAACGCCCCTCAGGCCGCAGTTCCTCTGGTGCTGCTGCTGTGTGTTCGTGACACATTAACTGACTCTCATCCACGGATGGTCCTCCATTATCTCCTGCACAGACAATAATATGAAATAAAATCAGAATAATTTACGATTTCTTAAAAAAGTAGATGCTGTTGTCTTTCATGCATGAAAAAATAAATAAATGTACAAATACATAGGGAAATAAATACAAATTAATGCATTACAATTAAGCAAATATACAAATAAAAAAGAAAGTAAAACAAAATATAGTTATAAATACATACAGAAAAAAATATATTTTCCTATTATTAAACGTATTCATTTATATATTTTTTTTGTTCGTGAAGTTTAATCTTTCATAAACAACAGGGTACACAAATAACTTATTTATATTTACAACAAAAAAGATGGATAAATGAACTGAACTACTAAAAACAGGAAACGCCATTCAAGCAAATGTACGTCATTTTTCTGACAAAGGAGTAGTGTTGGGTCCGAGTCCACCTTTGTCGAGTCCGAGTCAAGTCCAAGTCCTTACCAATCAATTCCGAGTCCAAGTCCGAGTCCAAATGGGCCCGAGTCGGACTTGAGTCCGAGTCCTTAACATCCGAGTCCGAGTCGAGTCCGGCCGAGTCCACAAAGATTTCAATGATTTAAAATTGACCTTTCACAAAGACTCTTAGACCCTCTTAGTTACTGTTGCCACGTCTGACAAGCCATTCTGCTCTCACTCCACACATCATGTTCTCACACAGTGAAAAATGTATTGCGGAGCAAAGAGGATACTGACAATGTGCCAACAGACAACAGAGCAGGTTCCTTTTGATATAAAATAAAGTCTCAGCTTTAAAATTGAGTAATTTTTGTGAAATTCAAACAATAAATACCATTTTGTGGCGCTTTACTGTATAGCTCCTTAGTTCAAGCAGCATGTGAACTGATCATCTATTTTAGTTATAGCACGATTTAGACATGAATGAACATTAGAAATGCAAAAATATGTCAATACACACCTTTTGGTTTTGGTTTGTTTGTCAGACAAAAATGGTGGATATCTGCATTATGATTGGTCACATTATTCAGAATCTGCAAGGTAATGCTCAAGAACACAATGCATTAAGAGCCAGGGGTAAACGTTTGAGCAAGAAGATGGTGATGTGTACATTTTTCTTATTTTCTTTTACATGTTAATATTGTATTTAGCCATTAAATAAATAAATTAAAATTAATTGCATTAAATTAATTAATGAATTTTTAAACAAAATAAGAACAATTTACACTGCTAGTAAAGAGTCAAATATGCAGAAGATGCTGGAAAAGCAAAGAATGTGCAGGAGCTGGAGGATTTTTCTGAAGACCATTGGGCACTTTAACTGCTCGGGGACAAACAAGGGACTGTTTTTTACAAAAACAAAAACAAAACAAAAAACACAGTTGTGGATCATTCAGGTAATGACACACAGTATTAAAAAAAAGCTTGTGTAATTTGTCTTGTATTTTGTGTTTGTATTTTGTCCTGTGGACTAGGCTATACTTAAACATTTGTAATGTGAAAAAGAGGAGTCGGGTGACCACTGTTGAGGCCCGCCGAATGGTTACCTCCCTGAGGCTCTTAACACCACAACGGGTTCACTTGATTGCGATCTCCCATTAATATTCTATTAATATTTGTGTAGTGTTCAATGTTGTTATCAATAGAGATACGCGGATGGAGTATTATTTCATCTGCAACCGCATCACAAAACTTATCATCCGCACCAACTTTATTTGACCAGATTTCAGAGCCGCACCCGCCCGCCATCCGCTGATTGTTTTGCGGTGAATGGACGATGCAATGCTCTGCTGATGCGAGCCCCAAGAAAGCCCTTGTCTGTTCTAGAAAGGATGCAGCAAAGATATTTAATGCTAATGTATGAGGCACAGGGGATGAGCTGAGATACGCTCTAGTTTACAATGCAATGCAAGTGAACGTGGCGCATTGGAGCCTCCATGTCACGGTTATTATATTGTCTCTTATATTTATTTATTAAATACATGCAATTGGTTGATGAAACATTTATTAAAATTAAGATACAATTTGTACAAAACAAAATTTGCTTTAAAGAAAGGCTTTCTACAAAACAAAACTTCATTAAGTGGTAAAAACCATGTCTCCCGATTGCAAATGTTCATTATTGCAAATGTTTTTAATTTGTTAATGTAAATTTGTTTAATAAATCTCATAATGATGGCACATCACTATATCATATAGCTTTTATTTCTATGGCGGTCGGTCAGGGGGAACTTGGCAAAGAATCAAATACAGTTGGAAACGACGTAGACCATTAATAATACAGACAGACTGTTAACAATTGTTTTTAATTAGTATTTAAACATTCTCTATGATAAAAAATGTTTGTAAAAAATATTTTAATAACACGGTTTTGGCGGTTATAGAGTTGTAATGACGGTGTTCAACTATAACCGTCGGTCTCACGGTTATATACTAACCGTCACACCCCTAGATCATGGTACAATTGTGTTGCTAAAATATTAATAAATGCTGTAAAAATGTAAATTGCAAAATGCAAATACATCCGTGTTAACAAGTGGGACTCGCAAAGTGTTAGCTATGAAGTTTATGTACATGTTTCTAGGTTACAACTACATTTGAGAGATGATTTTTGCTGTACTGCTCAATGGCTTATAGCACTACCAATATGAAGAAAAAAAAAAGAAAAAAAAAGTAAATCGTGATCTTCCTGAAAAAATGTGTGATATCTGGCAGAATTTCAGGAAACCCAGAACTCCAATCAAGAGCTGAGCCCAGCGGTCACCAGTGACTAACACACACTCCAGCACATTTGCCCATTGGAAACGACACAGGTAGTGTAATTATAGACTACCTACTTCATCATTGCTGATTCTTAAGGCGAGACACGGCAGGCTGTTCA
The DNA here is from genome assembly GCF_965113295.1 of Leuciscus leuciscus. Classification (NCBI taxonomy): domain Eukaryota; kingdom Metazoa; phylum Chordata; class Actinopteri; order Cypriniformes; family Leuciscidae; genus Leuciscus; species Leuciscus leuciscus. Next base: position 1,198,905 of record NC_138725.1, read on the forward strand.
ATTACTGTTCAATTGTGAGATTTTTGGATATTAGTCTGCAATAACATGTCTTCTTTCAGACTTGTGGTGAAAAAAAGTCTGAAATACACATTTAGGTCTTTATTTTACTACAGTTTGTCTGTTTGTGTCTGTAGATTTCTCATAAATTCAACAAAAGTTGGCGTTGTAAATCCTCCCGCGATCGCTGTCTGCACCCTGTCATCACACACACCGTTAGAAAGCTCTCTCTCTCCTGTACAATCCTGTTGGATCCAAATATGGTCATTTCCTTTTTATCAACAACCAATCCTGAAAGTAAAAGGGCTGAATGCGCAATCTCATTGGCTGATGATAAATCTTTAAAGCCCGTTTACATACACCAAACTCTCCAGTCTTGTACCTAGTTATATTATGAAGACATTTACAGAGGGATTTGTAAATATATTATTCCTAGCCTGATTTATATAACATTTTATTCCAAAAAACATGGCGAAAATAATTTTTTTAAGGCTATTGACAGTATATTCTGATTTACAGGATAACAAAAGTAGATATCCATAAATCCCTGGCTTTATCCAATACTCAGATTTTGTTTTTTTAAATATATGCAAATTAGTGCATATTTAATTAGACAGTGCCTAATTTGCATATTTAAACATTAAATTACAGAAAACTTGTAATACATTTTTTTCTCATCTTAATGTAAAGATTAATATCTATTGGTACAATATGCATCAACGTGGAAACGGCGTTTTCAAATGTAAAAACATAAACGTTTTCAAAAAAGTTTTAAAGTGTAGTCTTGTTTAACAATATGTAACGTTAATTATCATCCGAAACAAGCACCACAATTCCAGAACATGTATCGTAGCCTAATTATGCACACGTGACTAAAGTTAGCATTCCCCAAAACTAAATACTTTTAGCCAGGATCTCTCCATTTCTCATCAAAATGAAAACCCCCTCAGTCACCTATACTGTGTCAAGATGTCTGCTAAAATGATCTTCACCCGTCCACATTAGGTATATACCTATAATAATATACATTACTTTGAGTTATCCTTACCTTTTCACAGCACAAAGACAGGTAAACAACGGCTTTCAAAGTTTCAAGCTCACTCTTCGACGGATGAGTGGAACTAATGACTCAGATTCTGATTGGCTGGAAGGTGTGCGTCTAAACAGTTGATTCCAGTCATACTGTTTGTCTATGGTTCCAGTCCGCTTAATCACACTTCTAGATTAATGCGCTGCCTTCACTGAAGCGTGCTCCGCTTCCGGTGGATATCTCCATTTCCTGTTTTCAAAATATACAACTACACCAACAATGATTACAATTATAACGATAAAATTATTTAACATTAATAAAATAAATTAATAGAATTATTGATAATAGTATTGTTCATAAAGTATATTTGTTACGGCGTCCAGTGAAATCCCCAGTACTCAGTCTCGAGCGCCTTCCCCTGAATACTAATGATGCATACTCCTCCTAGTATGCATCATTGGCGCTCTGATTACCTTCCACCTGTCAGCAATTTACTCTTGAGTTCAAGCCTATATCTAGCTTGTCATCTCAGTGTTCGTTGCGAAGTATTGTCTCACTCCAGTGTTTCATGTCTGAGCGTCTTTTGATAAAACCCTGTTACTTTGATATACCGAACCTTTGCTTGAACTAACCTCTCTGATTGTGTGCAGCCCGCCTTGTGAAACTTTGCCTGTGACCCGACTCTGATACTCGCCGCCTGCCTTGAACCTCTGCCTGTCTCTGACCTGCATGCTTGCTGCCAGCCCCGAACTCACGCCTGGTTTACATCGACTCAGCCTGCTGCCTTTACTACTGTTTCGAGTTCCTTTATACTACTACTTACATTATCAATAACTTGTTGCAAATGGATCAGTCTCCGCCTTCTGAATCACAACAATATTGTAGTTGTCTAAAGATTTTTTATTAGGCTATTTTTTACTTTATTTTACTAATGATTTGATGTTGTTATTATTATTATTTTTTAAAAAGCAGGTAGGTTACTGAGTGTGCATTGTTTTAATGCAAGTTGATATAGTCATATAGCCTATAACCATAGCCTTCCTAGAATTCCACATTAGCATACTATTGAGACTGTAAAGTAATTTAGGTGGTGTAATTGTTGATGAGTTAAAGGGAAAAACAAGTTTTAAAAAAAACAACATAAAATATATTTTAAAAAATCGTATTTTTAGATCTGCATAACTAATAGGCTACACTAAAGAACACTTCTATGCTCGATAAGTCAGGGCAATATGTTTTTCCAATACTTTAACTCATCAAAATGTTCCAAACAATTTCAACTAATTTTTAAAGTCAGTTTAATATAATTTAAGTCAAAATGACTTGTACAGCCAGGAAATTTCATTATTCTTTAATTAAGGTTTTAATTTGTAAGGCAAAAGGGCCAAAAAAGAGATTTAACTGACACTGAAAGGTCAAAAATTTTGCAAATTAAAAGGTTATCAGACAATTAAATGCCTTGATATTGCAGGGTCACAAAAGCGTACTGAGAAGGACAGATGCACATAGCCTACAGCAGACGACTTTGAGAATTAGAGTTAAGAGTAAAACACCCTTTAGACTCCAGATCCCAGAACCGCACCTGTGGATCTCCTAAACTAGCACTGTACAAACTCTAACTTTAACAATATTCCCAAAATATGCTCAAAATGTTGCAAGTAAAATTTTCTAATTGTGTAAACTCGTCACATTAGAAGAAGGTTTTATAAAGAACATCTCATCTCTCACAGTTTCCTAATGAAACATTGGGACAATGTTATTTTGAGATTATTGTACAACTTGTTACCTCAGAAACATTCCCAAAACACCCTGAATGTTGCAGTTAAAATGATATATCTTAGTTTACATTTAACGTTACAGGAACATTGTTTAAAATGAGAAAACATTCTTAAAATATTCATTAAACATTACATTCACATGTTTTCTTCAGGACATTAACCAAACTTGTAGGGAATGTTAGCCAAAGTTCTAAAAGCGTTCCCTGCTAGCTGGATGCTAGGCGGCCTGACTATTTAACGCACTATATTCTGATTATAAAGTAAGTATTACACTGTTGTTGCTGTTAAAGATCAGAGAAGAGAACGCCACACCAACAAGAGCTGAAGTTCACGTGAAGAAATGTTATTTTGCTTATCTTAAAGGAACACTCCACCCATTTGCATTAAGCTTTGCAGTGTTAGAAACCCAGTCATACTATTGAATGGTCGTGCAACATTTTCTCATTTTCCCCTGAGACGAGAGAAATCTGTATTTACCTCTTTACACTTCCTCCTACAATGACACAAAAATCGTCATTTTGCGTCATTGTAGGAGGAAGTGTAAGAGGGGGGGGATTTCTGTTAAGACTACAAGCACTAGTTCCCACCCTTTCAAACCCGCCCATAGGGGGTTGGACCTAATGCGCTAACAGACCTATCACAGATCAGTGCCAGTGCGTTTGATTTCACCGGCAGAAACCTGCAGAAAACATGGACGAAGAAAGCTGAGTAGTAGGGGTTACCATACACTTTTTCCCGGACATGTCCGGCCGTCGAGATCGTCCAAAATGTCCGGGATTCGGCTTTTGCTTTCTACAGTTGCCATTCATTGTTTACATGCACACCTTTTGTTTCAATCTAACTGAATTCATTCCGATTGGTGAATCTGAATGTAGTGTTTACATGAACGCTAAACAAGTGATCGGTTGATGTGCGTTTTAACATTGCTAAGAAAATACCCGCTCCTCCGTGAGAGATAGCCCATGAGACCGGCGCCGCTCATCAGTAATCACGCCACCGGCTTTTGCGTTCTACAGTCGCCATTCATCATGTTTACTGTGGCGAGCAGGACGAGGCTAGGGCCGCAGGAGAACGACGCGAGGCCGGTGGCGTGATCGGTTGATGTGCGTTTTACCATTGCTAAGAAAATTCCCGCTCCTCCGTGAGAGATACGAGACCAGTGCCTTACAGGTGTCGGTCATCAGTAATCACGCCACCGGCCTCACGCCGTTCTCCCGCAGCCCTAGTCTCGTCCTGCTCGCCACAGTAAACATAATGAATGGCGACTGTAGAACGCAAAAGCCGAATCCCGGACAACTTACTTGCTTAATTTGTGTGAAAATTACATTAATCATTTTGTTGACAACTAACTGGGCAGTGGATCTGTAGTTCCCAGCATGCTTTGCAAGGGACTGCATTAGGAGGGTAAATTCAGGGATTAAAGTGTTATTTTATGTGTTTTTCTGTAAATGGAAAGATGTTGTTAGTTAATGTTCTTGAATGTCTTTGTGCCTTCCTAGAAGCAGAAGTGCAGGACATTTGAACACTTCAGAATACAACACAAGCTTATTATTCTCAGAGCATAAAACAGGAATCAAGTCTACATCCCTTAAAACACTTTTAAGAAAATGTTTAAGTTCCCCCAGAAAACGTCCACCGCAGGATCATGCCTTGTAAATGAAGCGCATACAAATTAATTTAATTACTTAACTAATTGAATTAACCTCTTGTTAAATGTAATTAATTAAAATAAGCAAAAGTAAGACAATTGTTTAATATTTTGCCACAACTCAATTTAATTGTGTTCAATCAACCTAATATATTTAAAACTGAAGTTTAGGCAAGGCAAGGCAAGGCAAGTTTATTTATATAGCACATTTCATTCACAATGGCAATTCAAAGTGCTTTACATAGAAGAAATTAAAATAATTAAAAGAAATAAGAATAATTAAAACAGTACAGTAAAATAAAAAAAAGAATTATTATAGATCTTTCCTTCAAAGGATTCCCTTAAGACTTAAATCTTTCAACCTTCTTTTAACCTTCAACCTTCAATCTTCTTACGACTTCCATCTATCAACTTTCCTTTAACTTTCTTTTCTCCCTCATTTACTCACACGTTCTTTTCACTTTCTTTAGCACTGCGTTCACATTCTTTCTCAGACGAAAACTTGAAATATGGCTGTTCTTCCCACCACTACCACCCCATGTTCTTTAGTCCCGTTGTTCATGCTGGGCCTGTCTGCGTGTTCCAATGACGAGCGGGACATGGGCTTGGGGGTCTGCAGTGTCCCGCCTACTGCGCCCCCCTCCTGTTTTCCGAATTCCTAGCCAGCATAGGGCATTCCTTGACCAGATGTCCTGGTTGACCACACCCCCAGCAAAGGCGGGCCTGTGTCTGCTGTATCTGCCTCCTGGCTGGGGGCATCGCCAATCCACGAATCATCTCCGTAATCTCCTCCAGCCACTCAGGTTTTGGTGAAGCCATGTCACCCCCTCCAGCTGCCCTGATCGCGGGGGAGGGGTCCGTTGCTAAACCCCACATTGCTGCTTCAACCGCCATTTCCCTCTCCAGTGCCCACTCCAAGGCCTCTGCCAAATCACGTGGGCGTGCAAGCTGTGTATGTATGCGCAGCTCCGCTGGGGAAAGAGCTCTGATGAATTGATCACGGGCCAGCTCGCTCTGCACTGATGGAGGAATATGTGCATAAGCTCGCCTTGCTAGGGATTCAATATCGTTGGCCAGCACCCGCAGTGGTTCTCCCGGAATTCTTTGACGGCTGTGTAATTCAGACCGGAGAAGCTCAGATCGAAAACACAGTCCAAAGCGGCGTCTCAATGCACCAACCAATGCGCCATAATCAGCCCTCTCACTAGTATCAAGCAGCAACAGACATGAAAGTGCATCATCTGTCAAGCAAAGAGCGAGTTGAAGGGCTTTCTGTTCCTCTGACCAAGCATATGCATGAGCTAATAGTTCAAATTGGGCATGAAAAGCCTCCCAATCCGATTTGCCGGCGTATTTTGGTGTTTTTATTCCAGCCGGCATAATCAATTCATGGGCGCCGCCATTATTGTTTACCTTTCGTCCCCTCACATCACGCGAGATCGACGCGCCGCCGTCTGACGTCATGGCGTTTTGCCGCGGCTGGTAATGGCGGCTCATGACGTTCGGCAGCGCCGGTGGATAATGGCGGCTCACTTCGTCGCCCGCAGCCGCGGCTTCACACGGCTCTTTTTTCACCGAATCTGCCTTGAAATGACTGGAGGCTGGCGCGTTGTGCACACCCAACATATTCGCCGACCCAGCTCCACCATAGCCGTCATCTTCTTCCATCTTAATACGAACTGGATTATCCATTCTCACCAGCGGAAGATAGCAGTTGCTCGGCCAATGCACGCTCAATCAGGGCTCAAATCAGCGGTTTAACCTCCAGCTGTTTTCAATTCTTTTTACTTCTGACACCAGTTGTAACGTTCACAGGCAAGGACGAGACGTTTTCAAATAACCAAGGGTGTTTATTAGAGGCTGTTGTCGGCCACAGCCCACGCCGTACACACCCGACTTATCAGAGAACCGCACTTGAACCAGCGAGGCGCTCTACTCCCCCTATATCCCAGGTTTCCCCCCCTAACTCCCACGGGGTGGAGCCATGTTCCATATTGAACTTGAACATCGAATCACATTGACTCACATAAAATGAATAAAGTGCAACATTAACATTAAATGCATCCTTATTTGTAACAGAACACGTTACAATATATAGAGGTAGCTCAATCATGTGGAAGATTGCCTATGTTAAGCTGTGTGGCGTTATTATGATATGCAAGTAATATTAAAAGTTGCTGCAAATGAACTACATTTTATTGAAATCAGAGCAACACTAACATGACAACAATGACAACAATCTCAAAAAAGCACAAAGTTTTCAACAGTCCCTCATTTCTGATGCTCAGCAGCCAGTGTTGACTTTCTGCAGTCTGGATAGATCCGTCGGTGATCTTCCACCACATGAAGGAGAAACGGCAACTGTTCTTCAGAGTGTGTGAGATAGCCACTGTATTCTTGAATCAGAGCCACTCCTCTCTCGGCGTGATCATTGACTACTGTCATTGCATGTATGGTTGCCTGTGCCTCCTGATAATCTGCTTGATTCGGCTAAAGTTCCGGGTCAATTTCAAGGAACGTAATGTAATTTTTTAAACCAAAAAATGTGCTCTAAACCCAAACAATAACCAAGGTGATCATCAATAGAAATATGTATTGATTCCACCAGGAAAAGTAAATCTGCTGGGAATTTTGGGGGAATTTTACTAGCCAGGTACAATATAATTACAAATGATCTGTTTTTACGAAAATCATCAAAATCTCAGAAAGTTTAAAGCTATTGAGCTACCAGTAATTATGATGTTACTGCCATAAAAATTGGCACGCTGTATTTTCTTATATAAAGGAACAATTTGAAGGGTTAAGAGCATGACAATTGGAGACTTTAAAAATAAGGACCACCCTAGACTACAGTAGCTTGAAACTTTTCTTGTTATTAATGTGCACATGCTTTCTGTACTCAACTATTGATCAAATAGTTAATATTTTTATATCTGCCCTGTTTCACTTTATTTATTATTTTTATTTATTATTACTTATTATTTTTTAAGTCTGATTATGTTATTACCAGACATAATCTGTGTGTTAAAATGACACATCTATTGTGTTAAATTCTACTCATGTTGTGCCCGAGCACACACATTACATGTGTTTAATTATACACAATATGTGTCATTTTTAACACAGCTCTTTTAACAATGTATAATTATTTATTGTAAGCACTTGAAAGACGTGTTCAGGATGCCTGTAATGTGAGCTGGGTTCAGTTCTAGGCGTTGACTGTGTTGATGTCTGAATAATCCGCCATTTTAAGAGCCAGATATTACGCTTACAGGCAGAGATTAAGGTGTTAATAGGCTACAATCTTTAGTAAAACAACAAATTTTGACATTTTGGACCAGTATTACAGAGTTTTATTTCAAACAAAGCCTAATTTAAAAAAAAGTATAATTTGTTTCCATTTTCGCCCGATTGTGTGTTTAGTTTCGGTTTCGAAGCGTTTTTATTTCGATGCGTCACAACAATATTATCCCCACAACTCCAATTACTACTTAATAATGTAAAACTGTACATTAATAGACTCCCTCAAACTGACCTCAGTCTTGATCTGTGTGTGTTTGCGTCCTCGTGAGCGATGCGATGAGCTCGACCTTCACGTGCTGAAACGGTGAAACTCTGAGGCTACACTTAACAAGCAGAACACAGAACTAATCTATACCATTTCATTTTAAAACATTTTCGTAAAACGAGATAAACAAGGCGTAAATCAACCCGAACAGAAATGAAAGCAACAGAATCTGTCAGCGTGTTATTTGCTCCTCCTTATTTCCTGCTGTCGTCTGGCTGAAAGCAGCACTAGAGTCTGAGTCTGCAGCCGGAGAGACTTCAGGACGCAGTTTCCCCCCCCACTTTTCATCAGAGTACCGCGAGAGCAGAGGGGATGAAAAAAACGTACAATATCTGATGAATGCATATGTAATAACGTGTCACTTGTTGTGCCAAGTAAGCTTATATGTTAAATAAAACACAACGAAAGGACACATATTTTGACAAGTTTGTATTGACGAACAAAGACAACAGTTTGCCAGTCATAAGTGAAAGTGTTTCAGCACCGCGGACAGCGACTCCTGATTGACAGCGATGGTGCTGAACAGGTCACGTGCGCTCAATCACTGCCACATCGCCTTATTCACCTCGAACGTTCCACCGAGCCTGAGGGGTACACTTACCACTTCCGGGAGTTCTCACAACGCGATTTATCTCAGTGCAATGGCGCCTCACGGCTGTGTTCCCCAATGTAAAAAAAAAAAAAATATTGCATTACAATAAGTGTGTTGTGATTGTCAAAACATTTTTAGTAACTAAACTGAATTTTATTAGGTTTAGTGACAACATGTTACAATGTTTACATGGTACAATTTCTGGTAAGCTACGCTTTTTTATTATTTCAATTCAATTCAGTTATTGTGATTTGATTTAATATTAACTAATTTGGTATTAGGTAGGCTACACAAGATAGGCATTACATTTTCTCAAGAAAAAAACAACTCACCTAATGCTGTAAACATACAGAGAGCCATATCAGCTGGCAGTATTATTTAAGGTTAAAATAACTCAAATGAAATATAATGCGTTTTTTTATTATAATAACAACTTTATTTAATGATATAAGTACAAATATAATAAATATGTAATATAGTAGGCCTACACATATTTAGCAAAATACTCTCTATAGCTCTTTTTTTCTTGCCAACTAACGTGCTATAGCCTTGACAATGGATAATACACATCAGAAGGGATCCTGGTCGTAATTTTAAGGTTAGTTTTATTATATGTCTGGAGCTGCTGAATCTTCTATAGAAGATCGTATGCGTCGGAGTCAAACTTCCGGGTTTGTGTACCCCTCAACGGCGTTCGAGTTTTCAAAATGGCCGCCAGGTGAATAAGGCGAAATTGAACTAGTTCAAAGTTCAGTTCATAAATTATAAAATGAACTAGTTCAGTTCATAGTTCATATACTAAAAATTTGAACTAAGTTCACAGTTCCAAAAATGAACTAGTTCATAGCTCTTTTTTTCCATGTTGCTGCGAGATATTATTTTTCAAAATGATTGCCACAGTCCATATAGAACCACAGACAATTATTTTATCAGTTTTAACACTGAAGCTATGCGTCAGATTTTTCCCATCCTCACCGACCTTGTCATAAAACTCGTTTAAATGATCATACGACGCCTCCTTGCTGCTTTTTGTTTTGATTTGATTTGTAACGTAAGTGATGAGTCGTTCATGAACGATCCATTCATTGCATCTGTCACGTGACAAATTAACGAAGGAAGGTAAAGTAATTATTTATTTTCCCTGTAAACGATTTTTGACTGCATTATAATGATTTATTAATTAAGAATATGATCAAGATTGCGTAGGTGGATGTGTTCGGGGAATTTGCCAGTTAATAGTATAACATTTAAAGCCCCTTAAATAAACGAAATGACTCGAAAAAAGATTTGTTCATTTTGATGAACGAGATCGAACAAGAGAGTCAGTGGACACTGGTGGCTGGTGTTGCCAGATTGGGTGTTTTTCCGCTACATATTAAGGCCGGTTTACGGTGGGTTTTAGGTGGGTTTTCGCCTGGAAGGCTCTATAGAAATCTGGCACTCTACTGAACGAAGTTAAACTGAGAGATCGTGGCGTTCACAGACATCAGAATGAACGAGTTCACAGTAACGTTCATCAGGTTAATACGGTACGTTCAGTTCACGTTCGGCCAGAATATGAACGAGTTCATCAACTATCGTTCAATGAACGCGTTCAGGCACAACACTGCTATTATGTAAGGGGTAATGTAGAGCGAGGCGGTTGTTATAGCGAATGACAACCCGGACAGGCGAAGCGGAGCTTGAATCAGCCTGAAGGGGTTGTATTCACTAGACTAGAGGGTCATTCTTCAATTGGGGTGGCAAATGAGAGGCAGAAATTGTAAAAATGCTTGTTTGTTTTCTTTTAATAAAATGTATTGCTATGCATTTAAAATTCGTTTAATATTCTATATCCATTAAAACTGAAGCTTAATAATATTTAGATTTTTAAATAATTTGAATCAAACACTGGTGAAACAACCACTTATGTCTATGGTGTTACCAATATTTGAAGTAAAATTTTGGTTTCTTCTAAAATGAGCAGGGATATGCAACTTTAGGTAATAATTAATAAATACATAAATTACTTTAAGGACTCTGTGTCATTGATCATTCAAATTTCATTTTTCAAAAGGAATGTTTAATTGTTCACCTTGGCACCCATTTTTATTATTATTATTTTTTTTTTAAATGTGTATTTACTTAAAAAAAGGCAGGAAAAATGGTCTGTGCTACTTTTATAGTCTTTATTCTAAAATATTAAAACCACTTTACAGTCTAAAAACATTAAATTATAATATTAAATGGCTCTGAAGGAAAGAAATTTCAGATACGTTTTGAAGTAACACCACAGACGTGATATTGCATAAAAGGTTTGACAATTTAAAGTGTATTGAGAAAAATAATTAAATTCATCACGAGCACGATTACAAGAACTATCTTCTCTGATAAAAGAACATTTAGAGAAAAACTGAATAAATATTATTAAAACACTTTAATTGTTTCTCACAGAGAGTGTTTCTCACTTCTCAAAAATTGTCTGCACAATTAGATTGTTCTGCAATCACAAACTTATTTAACACAAAACATTCAAAACAGCTCAAGGGCTGGGCCTATTTATTGCAGTCTGCCTATAGGTGGTTTGGTTGTTATCACCATTTTTGTGTTTTAGATTTCAGTGTTCTTGAAGGTATTCCCAAATGTCATGGTTGATCTGAACAGACCTTTTGTTGACCGGTAGTGGCACTGGGATGAAACAAATCACCTGATCATCACTGTACCAATTTAGGTCACCTCTGGGGCTTGGCCAAAAAAACGTGTTTATGCCGTTCCTGTGCATACATTTGATTTTGATGTTGTGGTTCTCCACTTCCTGAATGATGCCAGGGTATGGCTGTTCATCGTAATTAAGAACACACCACTGTCCAATGTGTTTACTCTCTATGACCTCTGGACGAAGTGAACAATCAAATGACAATTGTTCAGTTGTTGCAATATTTTCAATTTTTTTCATGCAAAGAGATGCCTCTTGGAGTGCATAACATGGGCAATCATACACACCCTTTTCAGCCTGGCAGAAACAACTCATGTCTCTGTATTTTAGACAGCTGGGTTCAGTGGGTTCACCACTTGATGAGTTTTCATCGTTCCCTTTATGGTGCTCAGTGTTTGCACTTCTTCCATCATTTGTACCCAGGCATCAACATCCTCTTCTCCAACATAAAACAGTCGGTACCACTGATCCAGAATGTTTCAAATGGTAAAAGAGGGATTCTGCATCGGGCAAATCTTGTCCATGCCTAACTAAATTGTCTGCAGTTCTTTTAAGTGTTCCGCCTATCCCATCCGGTGCCCCCTTGCCATGACTGGCTTCGAAGAAGCTCCAGGTGGTTGTGGAAAACCCTTTCTTGAAAGGTACAGTGGACAAAAGGTAGAAATCGGCTTTCTGCTTGTACTGTGAGGCTGGGCCATCACTAAAAAAGTGCAGACCGGTCACATTTGGATGGTTCTCTTGAATCATTTTAAGAACAGGATCCAAGTGGGCCCAAATGCTAGGAGGGTCATGTCTTCTGCTTGGTGATATAGTGCAGAAGGGCACTGGTGCTGGCTCAGCCTTGACACAAAGCACACCCGTATGAAGGGTGGCCTGTTTGTGTGAACCCCCAAAATGAACTGCCTGTATCTCTTTTGCATGGAGTAATTTTCACTGAAATGTACATGGATGAGGCATTCATTTGGGCCAAGATTTTCACACAGTTTCCTGTACATGGAATACTGCCATCTGATGTTAAAGATGTGTCCCCAAAATGGTCTCTGGGCACAAAAAAAAAAAAAGAGTAAGACACTTGCTTATGCTCTGCACTGAACTTCTTGTGGAGATTGACCATTGTGTCACAGAGAATTCTTCTTTGCTTTTTTATTTTTCTTACAGTGACTGTGTTCTTCTTTCCAGTGACAACCCTACTCACATCATCTCTCAAAAAGAATTGTTTGTCAGAGCTCCTTACACCTTGAGATATTATATTATTATGTCTTATGAAATCAAGTTCTTTCCCACATGTTTTCCACCTTTTATATGAAAAGCAAATCTGTTTTTGGCAGAAAGCACTCAATATTCACAGTATAACCACTTTATTTGTGTTAAAAATGTTATATTGTTGCAATTACATTCCATGATACCTCTCTGAGGTATGGCGGGAACATGCATATTTTGTTACAAATGCAATCTCTCAAACTCAATTAAATATGTATTTTAAAACAAAAATGTAATTAATAGTGCACAAATTGTGTTTATCCTACAGAATACAAAAATGCAAAAAAAAAAAAAAAAATGTTTTATTGGTATTTAAAGTTTATTTCAACTGTTTTAAAGTAGAGGGACACCACTTGCCACCACAAATGAAGAATGACCCTATAACAACCGCCTCGCTCTACATTATCCCGCTTATTACATGGCTACTTACAAAATAAATAAATAATTTGACACAAAATATTGATTTAAAAAGGAGTTTATTGATTTAAAAACGATTGTATTGCTTCCGCTAAAGAAAATAGTCAGTTCCGCGTCCATAGCAACGCGCTGTTTTTCATGGCAACGGTGTGTTATTCTTCGCAGCGTCTGTTATCAAGAAATAACACACCGCATTCTACACTGGAATTCAACCAAGCCGCTACAGGTGCGACATGAGAACTTAACTGGGATGAAAACTTCGAGAAAAACAACTGATTTATAACATTCTGACTGAGTGACTTATTCATAACTAAAATATTCATTTTTAAAGACGATTTTTTTTCTTACCATTTTGTGCTTAACGATCCTCCAGAACAAATAAATCTAACAGTGTTGAGTTGTGGATGATGATGATGATGATGATGAGAAGATGTGAGAGGAGCACATGATGCTACCACACTTTTCAATCAATCAATCAATCAACATTTATTTATACAGCCCTTTACAACACTCAAGGTGACCATGGTGCTTTCCAGAAAAAAAAAATATATATATATAATGACAACAATATAATGCAAAATATAATAAAATATATAATATACAAACTATAGAATGCCACAAAACAAAGTATAAAAACAAAATGTAGGCTATGCCACAAAGAAAACACAAAATGCCACAACAACTGCTATGAATTAAAAGCCAGTCTAAATAAATAAGTCTTAAGCTTAGCCTTAAAGAGGCCCATGTCAGTGATTGTACGTATATATACTTTTCCTACTATCCTGTTCTTTTCTTTTTAATGCGCCCGATTTATATTTTCTCTCCATTTTCGTAACTATTCTCTATATTATACATTCGCACCTCACGCCTGACTAACAAGAGCTGGATTATCTCAACGTTAGCTAATGCAGTAATCCGCTTTTTTCAGCTAATAATCTGCAATATGTCACTTTGCCAGGGCCAGTGCAGTGTGTCAGCTGACGAGGGCCCCGCTCCTGTCCAGTGAGGCGAGATCGGCGGTGTCTGGGGCGGCCGCACACACACTATCTCCGCTGCTGCGCGAGAGCATTGGTGTATGACATCAAAGAACCGCGAGAGCGATTAGAGAACAGTTCCGTGTGTGTTAGAATCACTCTCACACGAGTTTAACATAAACTGAACACACTCGAGTTAAACTGACTCTCAGCTGTTCATGAACACACACCTCTGAGATGACATCTTCTAAAGGTCTGTCTGTATACAGTAAAGCAAGCTGCAGTCTGCATTAGTGCTAGGGTATTGATAATTTATTGCAAGAATCCATATTGCAATGTATTGTTTTATCTTTTTTTTTTTTAAATAGATATGTTTAAACATCTTCTCATGTCGTACTGTATGCCTGATTTACTGATGATAAATTTTTGACATAACACTAATGAACAGCTAAATGCACCGCTGTCAAACACACCTTATGGTTCTTATGAGACAAACTAACTGCAAGCACACTCATCACTAATATTGTCTATAGAAGATTAGAAACCCAGTCCATGCTGCAGTCTCCTGCAAAGTCTTGTTCAAAGTAGAACCCTTGTAGTTTTCTTCACAGTCTTTGTACATATAATTGCATTGAATGCAACGGGAGATCAGATCAGGAGTTCTGCAGGTCCTTCTGTGCTCCTCTGTTGACCACACCTGATGACAGAGAAGAGAAAGGTTCATGTGTAAAACATTGATTTCTCAGTTTTTAATATGAAATGTTCTGGTAGCAGTGATTCCTCAGCATTCAGTCTAGTAGTGCTGTGCCACATCAGCAAGAACATTCAGAAACTAAAAGAAACACGTATTGCCTGAAACAAAAAGCATTAGTCTAGTGTAGAAATGAATGTTATATTATGATGATTAAGATCATTATAGCGCTAGAACCTTGACCTGAATCATAACTTAGGCCCACACAAAAGGACAAATGTAGAAGCGTCACTCAAAACCCCCACATCTGCACATAAACCACAGAGAAAACTCATAGTTGTAGTTGTTCCAGAGACAATGTGCTGTGCAACAGACCTGAGGAACACGACTGGCAAACAGCAGTAGCTCAAACAATCTGAGCAAGTCTGAGGAACACGACTTCCAGCAAACATCTTCCTTTTAAGATGTTTCGATAAGGTCCGTGTGCAAAGCCTTGTCCCATGACTGAATATTGGGAATCCAGGAACAGAACCTCTTTAACGTGGCTTCATAAGAAAAATATTCTTGGAAATGAGTCAACAAATCTTCTCCATTACGCCACAGATAAAGTCAGCTGCAGCCAGGATTACAAAAGACTAAAAAGAGAGGAGGACCTACACCTTCAATGCGTTCGCTTTATTCAGTGTGAATCCTTCTTTCCACGAGTGTGATTTTGCATCTTTCTTTTGGGGGTCCAACTTAAACAAGACAGAAAATAGTGCAAAAACTTAGTTCTGACTTCACTCTGACTTTTAACTCTTAACTTTATTTTTATTAAACTTGAAATGACATTTGCATTTCCTCCATGTTGTACGACCTTAAAGTGTTTTAACACAGCTTTTTGAATGTAGAAGTGTGATAAAGTGTTACGTCCGCAAGGACGTTTATAGTATTGTGTGTGTGTGTGTGGTGTATTATGTTTTCCGTCCTGTCTGTTTCTCTTACTTTCGCTTTCTTAGGTTGTTGCTGATTGGCTATCTTGCTTGTCAGTCAGGACTAACGAGATGAGTGGCCTTGGGAGGCGGGATCTGCATCAGCATGATGAGTGACACCAGGGCTGCGTTCAGCCCCGACAAAACGTTGCACAACGTTTTTTAAACAGAAACGGTGATGCGTTGAACACACTGTTCTGATGACGCAAGAGTTGCAACTATGGCAGCTGAGAAGGCCATTCTTTGTGTTCTTTGTGAAGAATTTTCGGAGCCTGATGAAGTCGGTATAAATATGTGTGTTTAATACTACAAAATATGCCCGATGTTACAGTTACTGCACTTGCCGCCCAGAACAAAAGAGAACATCCCAGTCGAGTGAAGGGATTGCTGAAACTGAAGCACACATCTTCCCTAATTCAGACTAAAACACATCTATTTAGCCTCACATACTGACTTTATTTGTAGGTCATACTGTTTTAATACCCTGTATTTTCTTTCTCATTTTTAGGAAAAGCACTTAATTACCATTGTTTATTTCTATACCAAATGTCATACACTTGCAATGAAGCTAAAAATATAAACAACTACATCATTATGTTGATATTAGAGATGCGCGGATGGGCTATTATTTCATCCGCAACCGCATCACAAAAATCATCATCCGTCCGCCATCCAGCCGCACCAACGTTTTTGATCAATTTTCAAAACCGCACCCACCCGCCATCCGTTGATTTGTGTATACATATATTTTTCATTTGATTGGTTCAACCGCCCGCCACCCGCCCGAATTTAATTAAAATATTATTTTTCGTCACGTCATCCGCCCAATCCGCGGTTTATCCGCGGAGTCCGCGGCTGTAACCGCCAACCGCGCATCTCTAGTTGATATCCTATATTTTTACAATAAAACTTACGACAAACATGTCTTCTAATATCCTCAGTTGTTGCGTATACCGAGCTGCATCGAACACATTTGTAAATTACTTTCCTTGAACCCATTGTGCGAGTTCACTTTAATACCGTGTGCTTTATATACATGTTGCTGCTGATTGGACTGCAGTTCTGACCAGGGTTCGAAATGACTTAGGACTTATCAACTCACAGACTTGAATTAAGTCCTGGTTATCTTTCGTAATCACTGACTGTACAAGTATTTGTCAGAATTGCGAGATATAAAGTCAGAATTGCATGAAATAAAGTCGCAATTGCGTCTTATAAAGTCAGAATTCTGACTTTTTTCTCGCAATTCTGACTTTTAAACACATAATTGCGAGTTTATATCTCGCAATTCTGACATCTTTTCTCATATATAAAGTCCAATTCTAAGGGAAAAAAAGACGGACTTTATATCAGGCTATTCTGACTTTATATCTCTCAATTGCGTATTATAAAGTCAGAATTGCGAGATATAAACATGCAATTTTGAGAAAAAAAGTCAGAATTTCAAGTATATTTCTCGCAATTGCGAGTTTATATCTCATAATTCTGACTTTATAACACGCAATTGTGACTTTTTATCACGCAATTTTGACAACACACAGTTGTGCCTTTATATCACGCAATTCTGACTTTATAACCTGCAATTGCGACTTTATATCACGTATTTCTGAGATAAAAAGTCAGAATTGTGAGATTATAAAGTCTCACTTTTTTATGTTTTTATTTTTCACTCTGTGGTGGAAACAAGCTTCCTGCTGTTAGCTGGCAGATCATTTGGCTTCATACACTTACAGCTAGCAAGAAACGCTGACAAACGTACTCTTCTAATCATTACACTGGGTATCTAGTTAATACAACTTTTCATATAGGAACTCGAACTCCTAATATTTTACTATAAGCAATTATGAAGATATAAATATAATCGAAGCACTTACAGGATTTTCATTCAGGATTTCACTCTTTGTGAGGTTTGGTTTTGCCGCGTTCAGCTACAGTGCGTGTCTGCGGGAGCACCACAACAACAATCTGTGACGCTGTATAGGAACTCACTCGGCTAATAGCTGCCCTGATTGCTGCCTCGCGCTAGGAAATAAATAAATGACTGTTATAAATATAAAACGTCACTAAAGACCTATCATTTTCACAATCATTTTTAATGTTAAAATATATTTGTCGGGGACCCCCCAAAATCCAAAAATAAATTCTTATGGGGGGTCCCTAATGACTTATGGAGGGTCCGGGACCCCTCATTTCAAACCCTGGTTCTGACACACCCACCAAACAAGAGAAAACGTATCTCAAACCCCGTTGCACACCGGTGCACGCCGTCTCCAGGAAACATGACGTTCAACCCGGAAACCGTAGCAAAACGTTTCGCACCGTTTTGAACTCGTGCCCCTGGTGAAGCGCCCCATGCTGCTGCTGCCAGTGTGACTAGAGCCCAATGCCTTTGATTGATATCCAACTGCTTAAAGAAAAGCATAACGATACAAATGGATTAGAAACTTTAGGTATGCAGCAATACATAGATCAAACTTATTATAGTGCAGTGCAAAATATACACTGATGGTTCAAAAGACCCAGACTTTGGGAAAACAGCAGTAGCGGTATATATTCCACTTTTTAACATTAGAATGTCAAAAAGAACCTCAGATCATATTTCGGTATTCACTGCAGAAATAATAGCAATATGTCTAGCACTTCAGTGGATAGAAGAAATACAACCAACAAGGGCAGTGATTTGTACAGATTCTCTATCAGCTCTAAATAGCTTGGAAAGTGGAACATCATCAGCAAGGCAAGACATGATAAACGAAGTAATGCAGAGTCTTTACAGAGCAAGACAGTATGGACTTCTGGTAAATCTTGTATGGGTTCCATCGCATATGGGTGTGAGAGGAAATGAGGAGGCTGACAATCCTGCTGAACAGGCATTAAATCATTCACAAATTGATGTTGCATTAAGTAAAACAGAAATTAAAGTGATAATAGCGAAACAAATACAGGAAATTTGGCAGAAGGAATGGAATGAAGGAGCAAAAGGTAGACATTTTTACTGCATTCAAGGAAAAGTTGGTTCAGAGAGAAGAAGATTCGGAAACAGGAAAGAGGATGTTTTAGTCACAAGAATGCGTATTGGACATTGTTTATTAAATCAATGCTTACAAAGAAATGGTAGACATGAGAATGGAAATTGTGATAAATGTGGGTTAGCTGAAACTGTAGAACATGTGCTTATAGAGTGTGAAGCCTATGAAGGAGAGCGGTCCCAGCTAAGACACGCTTTAAAGCTACACTGTGTGATATAATTTCGAGAATAAAGTCGTTGTGTTTCGAGAAAAAACTCGTTAAATTTCGAGAAAAAAAGTCAAAATAATCGTGAGAATAAACTCATTAAATTTCGAGAATAAAGTCGTGTTTTGAGAAAAAAGTCGTGTTTCGAGAAAAAAAAAACTCGAAATACAATCTTGAGAATAAACTCATTAAATTTCGAGAATAAAGTCGTCGTGTTTCGAGAAAAAACTCGTTCAATTTTGAGAAAAAAGTCTAAATGAAATGTAGAGAATAACACATTCGATCAGTGTTCATTCAGAGAGAAGAAGATTCGGAAACAGGAAAGAGGACGTTTTAGTCCCAAGAATGCGTATTGGACATTGTTTATTAAATCAATGCTTACAAAGAAATGGTAGACATGAGAATGGAAATTGTGATAAATGTGGGTTAGCTGAAACTGTTGAACATGTGCTTATAGAGTGCGACGCCTATGAAAGAGAGCGGTCCCAGCTAAGACACGGTTTAAGAAATATAGAAATCAATGAGCTGACACTTCAGGTTCTCCTAGGAGAAGGCACCAAACAATCAAGAATTTATCATGAGTTATTTATATTTTTAAAGGAACCAGGATTATTTAATAGGATGTAAAACTCCCTTCTGTGTAAACTCTTATGGTTTTTTGAAAGAGTAGATCTAGCTTAAACTTCCACTTCACACTCCACTTCAGTAGGTGGCGGGAATGCACCTTTTAAGTTGGTTTGCCGACCGCCATTAAATCTTAGAAGAAGACGACGTGTGACTAGAGAGAACGCCTCGGTTACGACTGTAACCTCGGTTCCCTGAAGAGGGAACGAGCGTTGCGTCGAGAAATGACGCTATGGGAACGCTTTGCGTGATGACGTCTTGAAGCACATGTAAAATCAGTCCAATGGTGTGGCGGAACGTCAGAGGCGGGTGACGTCACGTACCAGGAAACTATAAAAGCCGGCCCAAAACAGAAAACGAAAGCTTCGTAAAAGTCTGAAGTTGAGCTGACAGGCATGAAGGAGACATGGCAGGGCGACGCAACGCTCGTTCCCTCTTCAGGGAACCGAGGTTACAGTCGTAACCGAGGCGTTCCCTTTCAAGGGAACTCCCGTTGCGTCGAGAAATGACGCTATGGGAACGTCTATACCAACGCCTCCATAGCTACAAATGTCTGTCCTGTGTGAAATCCGTAGAGCAGCACTAGGAAGACAAAACATGAGACCCTGGAGCAGAGTCTAGATCCAGAGAGTAAAACCTGACGAAAGTGTGCGGTGAGGACCAGCCTGCCGCATCACAGACGTCCTGTAAAGAAACTCCTGAAATAAGGGCCTTAGAGGCCGCCATACTCCTCGTCGAGTGCGACCGGACAGCCAAAGGAGAAGGCTGCCCAGCCGCCTCATAAGCAAGTGAGATAGCCTCGACCACCCACTTGCTCATCCTTTGCTTAGACACCGGGCCCCCTTTGTTAGGGGACCCAAAGCACACAAATAATTGATCACTTTTACGCCACAGGGCAGCTCTGTGGACATAAGCGTCTAACGCCCGCACAGGGCAAAGCAAATTATTAGCCTCCTGGTCAGCATTTTGAAAGGGAGGAGGACAGAAGGCCTGCAGAACAACAGGTCTGACCACATTAGTGGGGACCTTGGGGATTTAACCTATATAACATGTAAACTCTTATGGTTTTTTGAAAGAGTAGATCTAGCTTAAACTTCCACTTCACACTCCACTTCAGTAGGTGGCGGGAATGCACCTTTTAAGTTGGTTTGCCGACCGCCATTAAATCTTAGAAGAAGACGACGTGTGACTAGAGAGAACGCCTCGGTTACGACTGTAACCTCGGTTCCCTGAAGAGGGAACTCCCGTTGCGTCGAGAAATGACGCTATGGGAACGCTTTGCGTGATGACGTCTTGAAGCACATGTAAAATCAGTCCAATGGTGTGGCGGAACGTCAGAGGCGGGTGACGTCACGTACCAGGAAACTATAAAAGCCGGCCCAAAACAGAAAACGAAAGCTTCGTAAAAGTCTGAAGTTGAGCTGACAGGCATGAAGGAGACATGGCAGGGCGACGCAACGCTCGTTCCCTCTTCAGGGAACCGAGGTTACAGTTGTAACCGAGGCGTTCCCTTTCAAGGGAACTCCCGAACGGATGTAAGCTGCCCTGTTATAACCTATATAACAGAAGGCCTGCAGAACAACAGGTCTGACCACATTAGTGGGGACCTTGGGGATATAACCCGGTCTCGGATGAAGGAACGCTTTAACCATACCCGGAGCAAACTCTAAGCATGACGGAGCCACCGACAATGCTTGAAGATCCCCTATTCTCTTAAGAGAAGAAATAGCCAGAAGGAAAAGAGCTTTCAGAGTAAGAAACTTCTCAGGAACCTCCTCAATGGGCTCAAAGGGGGCCTGGGATAAGCCTTGTAGCACAAAGGACAAATCCCAAGGTGGCACCCTAGAGCGAACTGCAGGCCTCAGCCTCCAAGTGCCACGAAGGAAACGAGATACCAAGGGGTCTTTCCCCACAGACATTCCACCCAAAGGAATGTGGTAAGCACCTATGGCCGCCACATAAACCTTTAAAGTGGACGGGGTCAGACCTGCAGTGAACCGGTCCTGCAGGAACTCCAGCACTGTACCAATTGGGCAGTGGACTGGGTCCAACCGACGGTCACTACACCAGGAAGTGAATACTCTCCACTTCAGGGCATAAAGTTTCCTCGTGGAGGGAGCTCTGGACTGTAGAATGGTCTCAACAACCTCGGTTGAGAGACCTGACTCTATGAGCTGGGCCCCCTCAGAGGCCAAGCCCACAGGTTCCACAGTTCTGGCCGAGGGTGAAATATCGAGCCCTCTGCCTGGGACAGAAGGTCCCTCCTGACGGGTAACTCCAGAGGATGCCCGTCGAGGAGGGACACAAGATCGGGAAACCATACTCTGCCCGGCCAGCGCGGGGCTATAAGAAGTAGATGGACCCGGTCCCTGCGAACTCTTTCCAGAACTCCCGGGAGCAGAGCAACTGGGGGAAAAGCGTACAGACGTAGCCTCGGCCACGTCTGTACCATAGCATCCAGTCCCAGAGGAGCTGGATGCGTGAGGGAGAACCAAAGTGGACAGTGAGACGTCTCTCGAGACGCAAACAGATCCACTTGTGCTTGGCCAAACTCCCTCCATATCAGCTCCACCACCTCGGGGTGGAGCCTCCATTCCCCGGGCCTCGGCCCCTGCCTCGACAGAGTGTCTGCTCCTATATTCTGGACCCCGGGGATGTAAGCTGCCCTGAGTGACAGTAACTTCCCCTGGGACCACAAGAGGATATGGCGTGCCAAGTTGGATAACGGGCGCGAGCGCAAACCCCCTTGGTGGTTGATATAGGCGACTACCGATGTGTTGTCCGTATGTACTAGCACATGGTGCCCCCTGAGATCTATGATAAAGCTCCTCAGAGCCCGGAAGACAGCTAACATCTCTAGGCGATTGATATGCCAGGAACGATGATGGTCTTCCCACAGACCTTGAGACGAGCGACCCTCCAGGATCGCTCCCCAGCCCGTGAGGGAAGCATCCGTCGTTAGCAATTTGCGACGACAAGGAGCTCCCAACACTGGGCCCTGGGACAGGAACCAAGGCTTCTTCCACATAACCAAGGCACGTAGGCATCGCCGCGTGACCTTGATTGTGCGAAATGGGTTGCCCCTCGGGGAAAACCCCCTGGTCCTGAGCCACCACTGCAGGGGCCTCATGTGTAGCAGTCCAAAAGGTATCACGTTGGAAGCTGCTGCCATGAGACCCAACAGTCTCTGGAAATGAAAGCTCTAGCATTAAGTTCTGCCAGGAAGACTTAATTGTTACGTCACTCTACTTTTTATCTATCCAATCACATTCCAACACTTGTGGTATATAAGATCGGTACTTACTCATGTTTGAGTTCGCAGATGCTGACGCTTCAATTCACCACCATCCTCCCCACCTCCTCCAAATTGAATCCTTCCCTCATCCTCCTCACCACCACCAGGATGGTCCCTTCCATACCTCACGGGGGTTGGCTGCGCCCCTGCCTTGATCTTCAGGCAGGATATGCAGAGTCCGGACCCTCAGATTTCGAGCTATGGACGGGGCCTACGCCAAAGAACTTTATTGCTTGCTGGGTTGCTAATAAATGGTTAATTGTCACAGTATTTAGTCTCCCGAGTCTTTCTGGTAGAACTGTTTGACAGTGAGTAGCTGGCCTAGCTTTACACTTTTCACAGCTGCAAGGATGGAATCTATCCGTGGCGGTGACAGGCGCGCCTGCATCGACACAGAATCCCAAACCACGCCTAGAAAAGTGGTCCTCTGTAGTGGAGAAAGCACACTCTTCTTGGCGTTCAGCCGTAACCCCAACTCTTTCATGTGGGCGAGAACAACATCTCGATGTTGAACCGCCATCTGATGCGAATGAGCTAAAATCAACCAATCGTCGATGTAGTTCATAATGCGAATACCCTGGAGGCGCAGTGGCGCCAGAGCTGCATCCATGCATTTGGTGAAAGTGCGGGGTGATAAAGCTAGGCCGAATGGAAGAACTCGATATTGGTATGCTTTGCCCCCGAAAGCAAACCTCAGGAACTTCCAATGACACGGACGGATGGATATATGGAAATATGCGTCCTTGAGGTCTATCGTGACAAACCAGTCCTCGGACCTGATCTGTGGCACGATCTGCCTCAATGTTAACATTTTGAACTTGAGCTGCATGACTGACTCGTTCAGAACTCGAAGATCTAAAATGGGACGCAATCCCCCGTCCTTTTTTGGAACTATGAAGTACCGGCTGTAAAACCCGGTTTCCCTGCTGGAGGGAGGTACATATTCTATGGCCCCTTTCTCTAACAGAGTGTTCACTTCCTGTTCCATAACCAGAACCTGCTCGGGGCCCACCACTGTGGGCAGGACCCCCATAAACCGAGGTGGGCGTTTCTTGAATTGTATCTGATACCCTTTTTCCACGGTCTGCAGGACCCAACGAGAAACATTTGACAGTAGCTTCCACGCTGTCAAAGATTCTACTAGAGGTACCAGCCTCTCGAGACTGGTTTCTGGATTTTGTTGCTGTTGAGTAGTCGGTTCGACGCCCTGTAACGGCGAACCGGCAGGGAACGACCGAACAGACTGCTCTAGCACCCTCCTCGGAGGGGGCGGGCATCCCGAGGCCACTACGTTTCCGGGTGGACCTTGAGATATGTGCTCGCCGGAGACCGCTGCGCCCTGTAACACCAGAGGTGGCAGGGTTGGCAGAACGGTCCCCTGAGGGTACCGAAGAGAGACGGGCACCGTAAAAAGAGGTGTTAACCGCTCTGCTTCGGGGGGAACTACCCTCATTTGTCCTGGGTCCTCGGACGTCAGGACTTCTTCCCAGCAGCCTTCTTGGCAGTAATAACGGTCCTCAGATCCGTTTTACCCCTCGAAGACTGCTGGGTTTGAGCGCGCCCTCCGTGTCCCCGAGGTTTTTGTGGGGGAGCACGGGAGGAAACGCTCTGCTTCTGAGTGGCACGGTGCTCAGCGCTCTTTTTAGAGGAGTGAGGTTGCTCCCGCCCAGCAGCCTCATAGAAAGAACGGCGGGGGAGGAGTTTTTGCAATGCAGCTGCCTGTTTAGCAGCTTCCTGAGATTTAGCTACCGCACTGTTTACTGCATCGCCAAATAAACCCACAGTGGAAACCGGAGCATCTAAGAGAACATGCTTTTCTCTCTCTTTTATATCACTCAGATTGAGCCACAGATGCCTCTCAGTGGCCACCAGGGCTGCCATAGACCGCCCGATTGATTTAGCGGTCTCCTTGGTGGCCCTGAGAGACAAATCTGTGGCTCTGCGTAGTTCAGCCACTGTATCGGGACCAATTCCCCCGCCCTCCTCTAAATCCCCCAATAATTCTGCCTGATAGGCTTGCATAATGGACATCGTATGCAGACACGCTGCTGCTTGACCAGCGGCTGCATAAGATTTATGAACCAGGGATGAAGTATATTTTACTGGCTTAGAGGGAAGTGAAGGAGCTTTCAGGGAAGATGCCGTTGCTGGAGAGAGATAGCTCGCAAGCGTCTCCTCCACCTTCGGCATCTCCCCATAACCATAATCTTTATAATTCTGAATAGATGAATAGTGAGATGTTTGTGGTGCATACACTCTGTATGAAACCGGTTTTCCCCACGATCTCGACACCTCGGTGTGGAGATCGGGGAAAAACGGAAGGCTTCTTCGCTGAGGCTGAGCACGAGATGGCAGGAAGCGTTCGTCGAGCTTACTTTTCGAACGAACGTCCTGCCTATCCTCTGGCCACTCAATAGATAGTCTGTCAACTGCTCTAGTAATAACATCGAGCAGTTCCTCAAACGCATGAGACTGAGGTGGCGAATCCTCAGACTCAGCTTCAACACTCACAACATCCAACTCCTCAGAGCTGGACAATTGCAGTATTGGTGCCTCTATCAGGGGGGAAGAAACCGCAGCGCGTGCTTCCACACCCTGATGAGAGGCACTGGATCTGTCAGATTGATGCTGAGATAAGGCAGAGCCCGTCTCAACATCCACTGACAGATCCATTTGCGAACCCCAGGTCTGAGATCGCCGCCGAGCCTCAGCCGCGGCGGGACCCGAGCCCTGGGGAACGTGGTCGGGATTGAACCGAGCCAAACGGGATCGGAGCGTACGCAATGGAAGCGCACAGCAATGCTCACAGTCACCACCCTCGAGTGCTGACTGGGCATGCTCCTCTCCCAAACAAACAACACAAAGAGTGTGTGTGTCACCTCCCGTTAAATAACGCGGGCAGGGATGGACACACACTCGATACTGCTGCTTGCTCGCCATAACTGAATCAATATATATGTATATAAAGACAGACAACACCAAATAACAAGGACAGATTTCAACACAGAGCGCAACTGAAGACTCAGAAAGCTTTCATTTTCTGTTTTGGGCCGGCTTTTATAGTTTCCTGGTACGTGACGTCACCCGCCTCTGACGTTCCGCCACACCATTGGACTGATTTTACATGTGCTTCAAGACGTCATCACGCAAAGCGTTCCCATAGCGTCATTTCTCGACGCAACGGGAGTTCCCTTGAAAGGGAACCTTTGTATTGAGAGAACCTTTTGTAAAGAGAACCTGTGTTATGAACCTTTGTTTTGCGATACGATCTTTGTCTTAGTTTTGCTTTGCGATTGAAAGCCTTTTAGGGTATTAGAGAACCTTTATCTTAAGAGAGGTTGGAGATTGAGAGAGCTTTATACACGAGACATTTTTGTTGGAGAAACTGTTTGTGTTTTATCTTCATTACGTTGTTCACATGTATGTTCATCGTTCCTTGTTTTGGCTGCGTCCAAAACCTTCTCATTTGTGAGCGTTGCGGTCTGCAAAGGAGAAGGGGATAGGTGGGTGAGATTGTCACGTGACATACATTGTACACACGTAGTTAAATTTGTCTGTATAAAAACACTAGTTAGGGCTTCGTTTTTTAGTTAGTGTAGTTTACTTTTAAACTAGTGTAGTTTAGTTTAGTTTTTTTATCTTAGTGTTAGAAGTTACATGTGTTAGATAACCTTTTTGCTTATATTACTTTCGTTTGTTTGGCACAATCCGTTTCCCCCTTTGTGGATGGGTTTTTGTTATGGTATATATTTATTCATTATATATTAATTAAACTCATATTCAGTGGTCGCTCGTGTTTTCTCTCGATCTCACTCAGTGTTATATGTTGATGTGTGTCTGAGATGGTTACATGTGTTAGACAGGTACGAGTCATAGGAGGGTCGTAACATAAAGACATGATAGGCTATATAAATGTTATGTGGATGAAGGCATATTTTGTACATGACTACACATGTCCTTATATAAGGCCTAGAACATTTGTCGTTTTAGTGACAAAATATCTCGTCATTACGACATAACTGAGTGGGAAAATAATATGTATGTGGCAGCAATGCGTCCCCGTACTGTTTAACTAAGGTCCAGATTTACACTAATAATAGTCTATCAATATAGCTACTATATCCAAAGTAAGGCCGGCCAGATTATACACTTTACAAAGAGATGTGTTAAAGATGACACATGTTGTGTGTGTGTGCTCAACACTTGTGGTATCACATTGTTTCTTAACACACCTTGTTGTTTATATAGGACTGTGTGTTTACATGTGTACATTACATTTACATTTATTTTTATAGCTGACGCTTTTATCCAAAGCGACTTACAATTTCTATATATATATATATATATATATATATATATATATATATATATATATATATATATATATATATATATATATATATATATATGTCAGAGGTCGCACGCCTCTGGAGCAACTAGGGGTTAAGTGTCTTGCTCAGGGACACATTAGTGTCTCACAGTGGATTTGAACCCGGGTCTCTCACACCAAAGGCATGTGTCTTATCCATTGCGCCACACCACCCACACATGTGACTGAAGTATAGGAGTATTTTATCCACTGTGTTTGGATGAACACTGAAAATGTAAGCTTAGCGTTAAGTTCTGCCAGGAAGACTCAATCAGCGCATCATGAATTAACTCCTTTCTAACCAATCATGTGTTAACACTCTCAGTATAAAAGAATGGTACTTACATCCGTCTGAGTTCCCAGATACTGACGGCGCCAATTACCTCCATCCTCCCCAACCACCTCCAAGATGGTCCTTTCCCTCCATCCTCCCCACCACCACCAGGATGGTCCCTTCCCTCCATCCTCCCCACCACCACCAGGATGGTCCCTTCCTTTTCCTCCAGGGGGTCGGCTGCGCCCCTGCCTTCATCTTCAGGCGGGATTTGCAGATTCCGTTACCCTCGCATTGCTTGCTAAGGACGGGGCCAACGCCAAAGACTATGCTTGCTGAGCTATTAATAAATTTACTCTTGTTATATCATTTTATCTCCCGAGTCTTTCTGGTAGAACATCTAAAAAGAGTAACATGATCAGACATGATAATGAATATAGATATGTGATGTATGATATATAACCATTTTCTCTCTTATTTTTTAAAGGCATCAACATGGAGATTGAATTGGAGACCATTGTTCTGTTCGAAGTGTAGTTTGTGGAAGATGCAATAATGAAATTAATTTGAATTGTCAATGTTGTATTTTAAGCATATAAGCAATGTTTAGATGATGGTACTGTAGCACTGTTTAAAGTTTTTAATATCGTTGTTATTTACAATG
Organism: Leuciscus leuciscus; assembly: GCF_965113295.1. Classification (NCBI taxonomy): domain Eukaryota; kingdom Metazoa; phylum Chordata; class Actinopteri; order Cypriniformes; family Leuciscidae; genus Leuciscus; species Leuciscus leuciscus. Next base: position 1,226,986 of record NC_138725.1, read on the forward strand.
GAAACTACTGTAACAGAAGAAAATAAAGAGGGAAAAATACAAATGATTTTCTCTAATGACTTTTTGTGTGACATATAACATACATTTCATGAACTACATATAAAATTATCTGTAAGCCATAATCAAAATCAAAATGCTGTACATGCCTTTCAAAATTATGGTCCATCACAGTTCATTTTTTCAAATAACGGTCAAACTCTGTTAAATAATGATTAAAACATGATTTCAGTTTACAGTCAAAACATGCTTTATGAAGTAATGGTGTCAACATGTCATTTATATCTACATTCAAATCATGTTTAGTTAAACAACTGCTACACCATGTTTTTACATTTACAGTTAAAACATGGTTTATTAAATAAGGGTTTAAACATGTTACGTGAACTTACAGTCAAATAATGCCATTACATTTAATGGTCTATGCATGTATTTGCAATTATACAGACAAAATATGTTATTTCAGATTATGTTTTAAACATTTTATAGTACTGTATGGTCAATAATCTTTTTTCATGTTGCTGTGTAAACATGTTACTTCAGTTCATGGGGTTTTACCGTTATTTTCATTAATGGCAAACGTTTGGCACCCTGTGCTGCCATGCATTTGCTCGTTTTTTTCTGTGTTTTTTTTTTACAGTGTAGATGACGTGTGATCCTGACGCAATCGCGGTTGGTCAGATGAGAGGAAGTTAATAACCACAGGAGGAGCTGATGATGTTTAAAGGAGGAGCTGTAACTATATATAATGAAGAGAAAGAGCTGTAACTATATATAATGAAGAGAAAGACTGACAGAAACAGAAAATGGCTGATAAGTGTGATCTGTGTCTGCTGGGACTGATCATTCTCTCTTCACTTCTCACAGGTAAAGAAATCTGTATTTTCTCTAAAGACATTTAGTGGAATTAGTCTGGAAAGAGTTCATTTGAACATGCTCAGTTTATTCTTGCACACATTCACGTTGTGATCTCAGAGTTGTGTATTGATACACACAGATCATACTGTATTATTCCCAGTGGTGGACAGTAACGAAGTAAATGTAATTCGTTACTGTACTTAAGAAGCTCTTTTGTGTATCTGTACTTTCCTAAAGTATTTCAATTTGGGGAGACTTTTACTTTAACTCTACTACATTTCAAAGTCAAATATCTTACTTTTTACTCTACTACATTTTCAAAATCAGTCGTTCCTTTTTATTTATGAGTGGATAAAAACTTAACTGATCAAACGAGCCACCAATCACAGTACAGCACGCGTTTTGTTTTGAACTTGTTTTGTTTGCCCCTGTTAGCGCATTGGCGGTATCTACTTAGCGCGAACATAAGGTTCAACGTGACATCAGTGCAACAGCATAACATCTTGAGTGCCAATGTCTTAATAAATGATGGAAGAAACTACTGACTCTAACTTGCCACAACTCCCATGGCCTTAGTTGTGTCACTGTGGGACCTAAAGTGAAGAGTGGTGTATTTTTGTAGAAAGCATTTCTTTAAAGTGAATTTCGTTTTGTATAAATAGTTTCTTAATTTATATCATTTTTTTATCAACCAATTGCCTGGATTTAATAAATAAGAAGCAAAGCAGACAATATAGTAGCCTAATCATGGAGGCGCCCGCTCAGTCACTTGCATTGCTCGTGAACTGGAGCGCATCTTATCATAAATTAACCGAAACTCAGTGTATGCCTCACAGACATGAGGAATACATCGAAGCTTGTAATGTCTTTAAACGAAACAATTCAAAACGAAAAGAAATAGGCTACTCTCTGATTATGTAATCCATCATGTGCATTTCTCTCTATATGCGCGTTCAATAGTACAGAGATGGCAATCGTCAACTTCATCTTTGCAACCGACACTGACAGAAAACGTCTCGGGTTACGACTGTAACCCTTGTTCCCCGAGAAGGGAACGAGACACTGCGTCGTCGTCGTGACGACACTTTGGGGAACGCCCTCAGCGTAACGCATCTGAAGTATGAATGAAATCTGTCCAATCCTGATTGGTGCTGCGTCATGACGTAGTAGATGACGGCATACCCGGAAGATACAAAGGGACGCCGGCACACACACACATTAGCTATTTGCGATGAAGCACGCGCTCTGCCCGTGATAGGTGTGGCGACGAGACGCAGTGTCTCGTTCCCTTCTCGGGGAACAAGGGTTACAGTCGTAACCCGAGACGTTCCCCTTCGAGGGAACTCGCACTGCGTCGTCGTCGTGACGACACTTTGGGGAACGTAATACCCACTATGCCACACCGTAATCACACCCGCCCTAGTATGAAGCTGTAAAACAGGCACACTTAGGACGCGAGCACTCTGGCGCCAGGCGTCACAGGGAGTTGCAGACTGTAGAACCGTATGAAGGTGTGCGGAGTGGCCCACCCAGCCGCTTCGCAAATATCCTGAAGCGAGACTCCAGAAAGGAGGGCTACCGAGGAGGCCATGCTCCTGGTAGAATGAGCCCTCACGGCCATAGGTGAAGGCAGATTGCGCACCTGATAAGCCGTGGCTATAGCCTGGACAATCCAATTACTGATTGTCTGCTTGGATGCAGGCAGCCCTTTCTTGGGTGAACCAAAGCACACCAACAACTGGTCTGACTTCCTCCACTGAGAAGACCTCTCAAGGTACACTCTCAGGGCTCTGACTGGGCAGAGCAGGTGAAGTCTCCCCTCTTCCGCCGTCACGTGAGGTGGAGGATGGAAGGCCTGAAGAACCACTGACCGTGCCACATTAGATGGCACCTTGGGCACATAGCCCGGTCTAGGATGTAAGATGGCCTTAACTCCGCCAGGAGCAAACTCCAGGCAAGTTGGCGTTATAGCCAAGGCCTGGAGATCCCCCACTCTCCTCAGAGAAGTGATAGCTAGGAGAAAGGCCACCTTAAGGGTCAGGTTCTTTGCCTCAGCCGACTCCAGTGGCTCGAAGGGGGCCTCAGCCAACCCTTCAAGTACCACCGCCAGGTCCCAGGTTGGGACTCTGGAGCGAGCCGCAGGCCTCATCCTCCGAGCCCCACGGAGGAAACGTACAACCAGATGGTGCTTCCCCAAAGGCCCATCACCTATAGGCGAGTGGAAAGCCGCAATGGCAGCCACATACACCTTAAGTGTGGACGGGGTAAGACCGGCGGAGAAACGATCTTGGAGGAACTCCAGCACTGAAGCCACTGGGCAGTTAACTGGGTCCACCTCACGCTCTCTACACCAAGTGGAAAACACATTCCACTTCAGGCTGTACAGTCTCCTGGTAGAAGGAGCCCTGGAGCTGAGTAGGGTCTCGACAACATCTGCTGACAGGCCAGCCTCTAGGTACCGAGCCCCCTCAGGGGCCAGACCCAGAGGTTCCACAGCTCTGGCCGGGGGTGAAATATTGTGCCCCCTGCCTGCGACAGCAGATCCCTCCTCAGAGGAACCTGCCACGGAAGGCCGTCCAGCAGTGCTACAATGTCCGAGAACCATACTCGGGTCGGCCAGCGGGGTGCTACTAAAAGTAGGCTGATCCCCTCCCGGCGGACTCGCTCCAAGACTCCCGGGAGCAGAACGATCGGGGGAAATGCGTACAGACGCAGCCTTGGCCACGTCTGCATCATGGCGTCCAGCCCCAGCGGAGCTGGATGCCTGAGAGAGAACCACAGTGGACAGTGGGACGTCTCTTGAGACGCGAACAGATCCACTTCCACTGGGCCGAATCTCACGCACATGGCTTCCACCACCTCTGGGTGGAGTCGCCACTCCCCGGGCCTCAGCCCCCGCCTCGACAGGACGTCTGCTCCCTGATTTTGGTCCCCGGGGACGTACATCGCTCTGAGAGACGACAGTTTCCCCTGGGACCACAGAAGGATCTGGTGTGCCAGTCTGCATAGAGGGCGCGACCTCAGACCCCCCTGATGATTCAGATACGCGACTACAGAAGTGTTGTCCGAGCGTATCAGGACATGGTGGCCGCGGAGGTCTGGGAAAAAGCTCCTCAGAGCTTTGTAGACCGCCAGCATTTCCAGGCAGTTGATGTGCCAGGAAGAATGCCGGGTCTCCCACAGACCTCTCGCAAAGCGGCCGTCCATGACCGCGCCCCAACCAGTGAGGGAGGCATCTGTTGAAACGGTTTTCCGGCAACAAGATGCTCCCAGCACTGGTCCCTGGGACAGGAACCAAGGTTTCCTCCATATGACGAGAGAACGAAGGCATCTGCGCGTTACTCTGATCATACGGAACGGATTTCCCCTCGGGGAAAACCCCTTGGCTCTCAACCACCACTGTAGGGGTCTCATGTGTAGCAGGCCAAAAGGTATGATGTTGGACGCTGCTGCCATGTGCCCCAGCAGTATTTGAAACTGCTTCACAGTGAGGTTGTGGCCTAGCTTCACTCTGGAGACCAACGCCTGTATGGAACCCACCCGAGCAGGAGACATTTGTGCCCGCATCGTCGTGGAATCCCATACCACTCCCAGGAACGTAGTCCTCTGGGAGGGCGTCAACACGCTTTTCTTCGTGTTGAGTCTCAGCCCCAAGCACCTGATATGAGCGAGAACGACATCTCGATGTCGAACTGCCATATCGTACGACTTGGCTAATATTAGCCAGTCGTCGATGTAATTGAGTACACGAATGCCCTGGAGTCTCAGCGGAGCCAGCGCTGCATCCATGCACTTGGTGAAGGTGCGAGGGGAAAGAGCTAGGCCAAAGGGAAGAACCCGATATTGGTACGCTTCGCCCCCGAAAGCGAACCTCAGGAACTTCCTGTGACACGGAAGGATGGAGATATGGAAGTATGCGTCCTTCAGATCTATCGTGACGAACCAGTCCTCGAACTGGATCTGACTCACGATGGCTGGAATTGTGAGCATCTTGAACCTGAATCTCCTCAGAGAACGATTCAAGTGCCTGAGATCTATTATTGGACGCAACCCCCCATCCTTCTTGGGAACTATGAAGTACCGGCTGTAGAACCCGGACTCCCTGTGTGGCAGAGGAACACGTTCTATGGCCTCTTTTACCAACAGGGACTGAACTTCCTGTTCCATAACCCGAACCTGCTCTGGGCCGACCACAGTCCAGACCACCCCGTTGAACTTCGGTGGAGGGGAGCTGAACTGCAGCCTGTAACCCAGCTCTACAGTACGCAGGGCCCACGCAGATATATTCGGAAGGCATGACCATGCGCCGAGATAATCTACTAAGGGAACCAGCCTCTCGAGGCTGGCCTCGGGTATTAACCGAGACTCGTTCCCGACCCCCTGAAGCGGCTGACCGGCAGGGAGTAGTCGAGAATGATTTTCGGTGTGCATACGCGTTCGCTGCCCAGCCACAGGTCTTTTTAGAGGTGGCTGGAGCGGCGTGCGTACGCGGGAAATCAGTGTGGCCCGAAACGTACTGGACGGCGGGAGCACAGCACTGATTCCCCGAGAGCTCCGGGAAGGAAGCGACCTCGATCGCTCCATCCCGGGGGGGACAGCTCTCAGCGGTCCGGTCGCAACTAGGACCGCTTAGAGGAAGCCTTCTTCGCCTGAAGGACGGTCCTTAGATCGACCTTCGGCTCCGAAGGCTTACCTCGAGAGCGTCGCCTCCTTTGCCAGGCTCCCTCGGGAGGGGCGCGGGAGGCAACACTCTCCTTTTGCACCCGACGGTGCGAGGAGCTGGCAGACGGCTGAGGCTGCCCCTTAGAGGCAGCCTTCCTAGAGGAGCTGGAGCGACGGGGGAGGTATTGCTGGAAGGCTGCTGACTGCTTTTTCACCTCCTGAAACCTTCCAACAACGGTATCGACCGCGCCACCAAAAAGGCCAAAAGGCGAGATCGGGGAATCCAGGAGAAAATGTTTTTCCTTCTCCTTCATCCCTGATAGATTTAACCATAGGTGTCTCTCAACGCACACCAAACCAGCCATGGAGCGGCCGATGCCATATATGCCCTGCCCACCAGCGCTGATGTATCTCGGCACGGCTTAGTGGGCAGTACCGGGGCCTTAAGGGACGATGCGGCCTCGGGGGAGAGATAGCTCGCGAGAGCCTCCTCAACCCGAGGTAATCTCCCATAACCAGATTCAGCCGCCCCCACAACATTTGCAAAATCAAGGACTGGGGGATTAGAGAGCCTGGCTGAAAATGGTTTGTCCCACGACTTACACAACTCGTTGTGCAAGTCAGGGAAAAAAGGCAGACCCCGGCGTGGAGGTTGAGATCTGCGCCTGAAAAACCTCTCATCCAGCTTACTGGGCGGCTGGATTTGAGGTTCCTCCTGTGGCCAGTCGATATTAAGTTTGGCCACAGCGCGTGTCAGAACCTCCACAAGCTCCTCTTGGGCGGGTGGATGCGCTGGCGTTTGAATTTCTAACGTCGCATCACCCGCCTCGATGTTTAAATCATCTGACTCCTCAGAGCCAGACAATTGCAACATCTGGTCCTCCGCCTCGCGGGAAGAAGCCGCCTCGCGAGCTTCCACACGGGGCGGGAGAACGTCTGAATCTTCAGACGAGGACTGGGAAGATGCCGTAGCAGTCCCATGTCCCGCTGACAGATCCATTTGTGAGCCCCACGATCTGCGACGCCGCTCTGCCTCGGCAATAGCGGGCCCAGAACCGCGAGGCTCGCGAGCCTGGCCGTGCTGGTCAAACACAGCGAGCCGTGAGCGCAATGTTCTCAGCGGCAGCTTATCGCACTCGCTACAAGCGGCTCCCTCGAGAGCCGCCCTAGCGTGCTGCACGCCGAGACAAAGCACACACAGCTGGTGTGTGTCCGAGCCCGAAATATAACGTGGGCACGGATGCACACACTTCTTAAACTGCTCGCTCATATTGATGCTTGTGGCTAGAATAGGACAGACAACAATAAATAGGACTGACAAAACACAGAGCGCTTCAAGCTGAAGAGCAAAAAGCTAATGTGTGTGTGTGCCGGCGTCCCTTTGTATCTTCCGGGTATGCCGTCATCTACTACGTCATGACGCAGCACCAATCAGGATTGGACAGATTTCATTCATACTTCAGATGCGTTACGCTGAGGGCGTTCCCCAAAGTGTCGTCACGACGACGACGCAGTGCGAGTTCCCTCGAAGGGGAACACTAGTTTATTAATAAAATCAATGCACCGGATTTACAAATGCACATCTTGCTTGTTGCACGCACACATATTATGTTGAAATAACATTACTAACCTAATAATAATAAATCTTGAAGAATATTTGATTGGATGTTGAATGTTGTGCTTGGTCAATTTAATAAAATTAATAGGCCTAATTTAATTGTGACAATTAAAATAATTGAATATTAAATATTAAGTGGCCAATTTTTGTAATAGTATTTATATTGGCTATATATCTAGCACTTGTGTTAAAAAATGATCTGGCGCCGCCCCTGGTTATAACGGCCCACGTATAAAAAAAATGGTCGGGTTTAAATCGGGCTCGGGCTCATAATTACAGTTAATGTGTTGTGTTGTGTTGTGTTGTGTTGTGTTGTGTTGTGTTGTGTTGTGTTGTGTTGTGTTGTGTCGTGTTGTGTCGTGTTGTGTCGGGCTGGGCCGGGCTCGGACACAACGTGCACGGGCTCGGGTAGGGTCAGGCTTGATTTTTGGGCCCGATCTAAGCTCTTAACTCAAAGTAGGCTACCGGTAGGTTCAAAGCCTTACCTCAAGGAGGAGAAGAGAGTTCACAAACAGACTGATTGTAGGTGCCGGACAGATGAGGCGAGCGTAATGACCGGAGGACAGGAGAGGAATGGGTTAATAAGAGTTATAAATCAAATCGCCCACCAAACCCAGATGATCCATGTCCTGAGTGAACCGGAGATTATGTCAGAAGATGGATATATTTTAGCAGAACAAAACAGGGAAGGAGTGGCTCTGCACTTGTTGTGGTTTAATTCTTTCTTTTCAGAGAAATGACTTCAGAGATTTTCGATACCAGAAATATTAGACTTTATTAACAAACAAAGCCGAGAGACCCTCTGCAGAAAGAGCCCCTCCAGAAAGATTGTCCAGCAAAACGTATATACCTACATCCTTCTCCCAAATATGGTAATACATTCTATAGGTATTTTGAGAAATAGTTTGTACCATGTGACATTACTGAAATAGAATTCTCTGCTGTAACCACACAGCTCTCAGGTTCCAAAGTCACCCAAAGACATACACAGACAGAAAGGAAATAATAGTGTACAAAAAATTGTTAAATTACTTATTTTCTAAATAATAAAATCTTCAACATTCCCTCCTCTGGGGCTTATTTAAGCCCCACATTTGCTATCCTTGTCCAGAGTGTAGTTTCAAAATCCAGTCCCCTCCGTTATACTACCTTAGTGACTAAATTAAGTCACTCATTCTTATTTTCAATGACTGAAATTATGCCACCACACTCCTGGAGGAGCAATCGAGCCAAACATCTTTCTCCATACATTTTCTTTCTTTCAGTTGTTTTTCTTTCTTTCAATGGAGAAAGTAAAAGACTCGAATCCTCCCTAATCAAACATCAAACATTGTTACAAGTGTGTTGATGAAATTGGTTCAGCATTGTCTGTTATTGTCACAGTTATGTATAATATGTTAAACATAAAAATCCCTTATATTATAAAGTTCTTCTTGCAATGTAGATATCCTCTTCGACCCAGACACATGATGGCTTATTCATTATCTTCTTCATCTTCAATAATATATGATTTAGTTGCCCTCTAAAATTAGTTTTCATTATCTTCTTGATATGGGAAGTACACAGCAGAATAATAACCCCCTTTCAATATTACAACTCCAAAAAACATTCCTAATACTTTAAATCAAGTTTTCCTTAACTTTTTGACTCAATCGTTTTTGCTCATTTTTCTCCAAACATAAGTCATTCTACTTTTTTCATGTAATGTTTTCATTATAATAAAGACAAATCATTATAATAAATCTCTGCTGATTATAGTAGAATCATTGGTTTAGTTTGCTTTTTCATTTTGCATAATCCATATGAATTTTGATTTAAAATAGGGCTGGGGAAAAATTACTTCCTCTCATTTTTATTCGTTTCTTATTTTTATGAAGGAATATCAATTCTTAAATTTGAAGAATCAATCTTTTAGTCAGTCATTTTTAGTTGATTAAACAAACATAACACTGTAGTGCACCTTCTATCCATTAAATCGCAATATGCTTCGTTATAACGTTTTACATTTCAAATTCTGTCTTCTTTATTACCAAATTTAAACAATAAATAAAATGTTTAATCTCACGTGTTGCAGCTTCTTCTCATTATGGCTCCTCAGTTCAAGCATACCTTTACTGAATACCTTTTCTTCCTTTCTACTAATTTCTAAATGAACTATCATGAATAAACTTAAATATGTCACATGTAATCACTCAAACTAAGAAAGCTTTAAGAGCAATGTTACATTTACTTCATAAAAGTCATTCAATAAACTCATTAGATAATTAGAAAAAATAACTCTCAAAAATAACTTTTTATACTATCTTACATATTCATTATACGTACATTTCTTTTTCTGTATATCTAATTTTAATCTTATTCATTTCAAACATAAAGCATTATAACTTAAAACTCCCTTTCTATAATTTAAGTCTCTGCACACAAATAATTTTAATCTTCAATTTCTCTGGAATGACTGCTGTCCCATTATCTAAACTTATTTCTGATAGAATTTAAAATCTAAGGAATACTTCTCTGGGAATATTTAATGACTTCTCCTGACCCTCCTCTGCTGATTTCATTGCCTTTACCTTTCTCTATCTTGCTCATATAATCTATTACCAGGTGTTTTATTAGTCCTTCTGGTTCTGATATATGGCCTATTTGTGTCACTGTTCCTTTTTTACCTTTTTTTTTTTTTTGGCACAAATTTCATATGTGTAGTCAAAAATTGCCAGAAATGCCTTTTATTTAATTTTCCTTTAATTCTTAATTTAGCCTTTTAATTCTTTCCTTATTCTTACCTTTTATTTAATTTTCCTTTAATTCTTAATTTAGCCTTTTAATTCTTTCCTTATTCTTAATCCCTCTTTACTCCCCCCTTGCGCACTTGGTGAAAACAATGCGCTTCTGGATTGAGAATATTCAAAAGTATGTTTTTGTGCAATAACCTGTCATTCTTACCCCCCTCTGGTACCATATAAATTGTTCATAAGGCCTGTTTGTTATTGAATTCGAACAATTTACAACTGAGGTGGTCATTCTATTAGCTCCATTTAAAATACATTTATTTAGTCAATAGCATATTGAATCAAATCATAATCTTATAACTTAAATTTAAATAAAATGTTTGTTAATAGCCAGTGTTAATCTTTTCTTTAATTTTCAACTGTAGCCTTAAATTAATCACTTATACTCCTGTATTGACAAATTACATTGGAGTAGGCCCACCATTTATGATCTTTTTTTTTTTTAAATGTCATTTAGTTCTAGTTGTATTTTCCTTCATGACTTGTCTTAATTCTCACTATGCTATGACAATTACTTGAATTAGTCGCTTATTCATTATTTTGTTTCTTTTTAAATCATTTATAATTTCTTTTCTATGTTGTTTTTGATATATTCTTTAATTCAATATTTTTCCTTCTGGTGGGGTTATTATTAAGTTGCTACTAGTATATTCAAAGGCTTTAACATTACCTTAAAATAAAGTTTGGTTGATGTTGACTTTGAACTTGTACTCATCTCTGTTGATTCTCTCTTCTTTGCACAACTTTTTGTGAGCTTTCCACATTCTGCAAATTTTCATTTTAAGTTCTTCTTGTCGTTTGTCTTCTTTTTGCATTCATGTTGATCATTCAGTTTCACCAGGGTGACTCTTTACGAGCCGTTGCATGGGCTTTCCCTCGACGGCGAGGGAGGCTGTTACTAGCACAAGCCCTTGATCCCTCACTTCCTGTTGTGGGGGGTTACTGGAGTCGTTTGGTGTATTTTAAGTTGAGAGGCATGGACTCAAATGTCAGTTTGCTGATCAATGCACAAGCCTTTTCTGAGATGACAAAGCAGTCACTGGTACTTTTTGTTTGCCTGGAACTGAACTGTTCTCATCTGTGAATGAAACCTTCATTATTTCTGTTAGTTCAGTGAGTGACAACAACATATTAAATCATCTGCTCATCTGCTCCATTGTCCTTCTTGCTGTCACCTGTAAAATGATCATGTGGGCTGAGTGGTGTTCTGTCCCCTTTCGGGGGTCTTTAACCCCTATATTACTTTTTACAATTAGTCAATTCAGCTCAGTTATCTCATTGTTTTGAGTCCCACTGTTAGCACACTATTTATCAGGCATCTTAGACAACACTCAACCCACTTTACTAAAAGACAAAAGTTACATGACAAGATTTCATACTTTTGACAAAACGTCAGCTCCTTCATGATATTCTGAGAAGGAAGTCAGATGTGTTATGCTCCTTCATATTCTGAAAGGAAAGTCAGATGTGTTAGGCGCTGCGCAAATGCAGTACTGTTTTATTTTATTTAATTTTCTATTGTCACTACAGTTTCGACCAGGAAATTAACCAAATCCATCCATGGTCATTATTGGGCAGAATATGCCCTGTGGGCCCACATATCAAATTTAGATACAGCTGTAGGCAAAATAATGGATTTGCCTTGGTGTACACCATCTCTCACTCATTCATACTCAGTCACTCATTGGCCATCACACATTCTTCTTCCTCAGGTTGTGCTCTATATGCGGATCTTGTAAATTTAGCTGTGGAATTCCAAAGGTCTGACGGACAACATCACACACAGCTACGCAAACACTATTCAGAAGTGTCAGTGATCTTAATGTTTAGTTTAACACCGTTGTTATAAACCCTTTTTTCTTTTTCTTTTTTCAAACTCTAATAGATTAAATATTTCAGAATAATAGGCCTTAGTATGGTGCAGTTGAGAGTAAGACCGCCAATTGTAATTTCTCAAATGCATTTTGTCTTTCATTTGTTTGGTCTACTTTTTCATATTCTTTTTATTTTTGCTCATGAGCTGCTTTAAGAAGAAAATTGGAAATCTCTACCTAATCTTGGATCCATGGCCAACAACATTTCCATCTCATTATCCCAGTTTCGACAGCATTTTTGATTTCATAATTTTTTCTTCTCCAATCTATCTTTAGAAAATTATTAAAACAAGATGGAGTGACCAGTATCATGGTTTTGCAAACAAAAATAATAATCATTCTTTGACATTTTGTGTCTATCTTTTTCTTTGCCCTATATGTCTAATATAATAGCCCTCACTATACCAAATCCAGCCTCAGTTTTAACTATTTGGTGAGTTGAGCACCCACTTCTCTGTATTTTCTTTTTCTTATAGAGCTGGACTTGTACCTACTGAAAAAGCAGAGAGGGTTAGTTTAGCAGAGAATATAAAGAATTGCTATGAGACCAGTGAATAATCAGAATGAATAACGTTAATATAATAATTAACCAAATTTGAAGCAGTCTCTAGAGTGTTCATAAGGTTTGTCACACCTGTGGTGTCCCGTAAGGGTCTGTTCTGCTGTTTTTAGCTTGGCTGTCGCTCTGCATGTTTTGCCAGCCGTCACTCAAAGGCCATTGCAGAGTGGAGAATAGGCTCTGTTGTTTCTCTGCCTCTTCTTAGTTTGGGCTTTTTATCGATCCTGCCAGTTTTGCATCTCAGTATTTCTCTTTGTCCTCAGGAAAAGTCTCAAGTGAAAGTTTCACCTTTTCCAGTCTTTGCATTAATTCAGTCTTTCTGAGTCTTTTTGATTGGTCAACTTCAGGAGGGGAGCTGAGAACCCCTCACCCACTCTCTGTTCTTCTCTCTGCATTCGCGTCTTTGCCCTTTGCCCTCTTGTTGCTTCCACAGGACACTGAAGCCATCTGCAATTTGAACACTCAGAGATCTGCATGAATCAAATTGAACTTTCACATATAAGCTATTAGTTCTTTATCACATTCCACTTTTTAACCTGCATCTTTTCACTATTTCTTTTTATATAAAATCTCACTGGTTGACAATAGCATTTCCCCAATTCTATTAGTAAAGCAGTTCTTCATTGCAGGAAAAAGCAAGCTAGTTCTGTTTTTCTATATCATCAATAACTCTGATGATCTAAGAATAATACAATTGAATAATGTTCCCTATCATAAAATTAGACTTCAATCTTTCTTCTATATTTGCATGCAGTGTTCACAATAATCTAGTATGTTTCTCAACAAACATCAAGGAATTCCTCTTATTATTTACTCTCATCAACTTCTGAAGTATTCATGACTTTTGAAACTTAGTCACTCAATCTTGTTAACCTTCAGCACTGCACAGTTATTTTTCTCTGAACACAAACTTATTAATCTGCAATGGAATACTTTTTCCACTCTGTCTTCAGGGATAATGAGATACAAATTTTAGACGTCTTCAGATATAATATATAATATATTAAGCACGTGCAATCTTATTTATATTCATCTATTAATATATCATTACATTTATTGATTAAACATATATCTTATTTTTTTTAACTTATTTTAAACTACAATATTCTTTATAGTTAATATCTTGGAACAATTGTTTTCCTTTAGTTTTCTTTCTTAATAATACACACCATTTAATATCCCTTCATTCACACATTCTCTGTCCCTTCAAGCAACCAGGGTCAGAGGTCACTTATTTTCAACCACAGGCACAGTCACAGGATCCTACAGGCACACCAACATGATCTCACACACTTTTTTTTTTTTTTTTTTCTCTACTCTGTCAGATCTGAACAATACATTAAAATATTACACTTTTAACTATCCTATTCCATAAACCTCTGTGATTCACTTCCTCAACACAACAGAGTCATATATGATCTTAATTCCCCTGAGCAAACTCTTATTGGAGTAATAAGGTACCCGGAAATTGACTAAATCTGCAATCATGCTCATTTGTATCCTTCAAGGCCCTCTTACAAATGTCTGCAGATCAACCATCTATATAAGCTAAACTACACCTGTATCAATCAATGCCCACTTACAGGTATAAAACATAAATAACTGATATCCTTATATCAGTACGCTTGTCATCCATCAAGGCCCACTTGACAAGTAAGACAAAACTTCTTCTGTGTTCATGCTATTCTTGTATCCATCAAGGCCCACTTACAAGAACCCACAAATCAATAATTGATATCCTTATCAATAAATTCAAACCCTCTGTGTGCATGCTTTTTGCTCATCATCCTTCAAGGCCCACTTGATTGAACAAACACAGAACTTTACGTACGTACGTCAAAACTCTTAGCGCTAAATCAGCATCCCCAGTAGTTATAGAATCCACTCAGGATTAAACAAGTACTAGCAAACACTATCGGGAGCTCCCCCACTACTTGACATTTACAAAGACAATGCATGCAATTATTTCTGATATCAAAAATCACTTTTTAAGTTCTTTAAATTTGGAGAAGCTTTTTCTTACCACATCCGGGCCACTGGTGACTAACACATACCTTATTCAAAAGCAAAACTGCTCACCTCAAAGTACAGCGGCCACTGTTGTCTGTGTAAGTCACCAGCGAGCCCTTCGTGGCTTCTTCAGCTCCTAAGCCACGTCCCTTCGTGGTCGCCATTTGTTGTGGTTTAATTCTTTCTTTTCAGAGAAATGACTTCAGAGATTTTCGATACCAGAAATATTAGACTTTATTAACAAACAAAGCCGAGAGACCCTCTGCAGAAAGAGCCCCTCCAGAAAGATTGTCCAGCAAACGTATATACCTACATCCTTCTCCCAAATATGGTAATACAATCTATAGGTATTTTGAGAAATAGTTTGTACCATGTGACATTACTGAAATAGAATTCTCTGCTGTAACCACACAGCTCTCAGGTTCCAAAGTCACCCAAAGACATACACAGACAGAAAGGAAATAATAGTGTACAAAAAATTGTTAAATTACTTATTTTCTAAATAATAAAATCTTCAACATACTCTGTCTTGGCATGTCCGTATGGTGTTTTGATTGAGAGACCATGCCCAAATCTAATGAAGTCATCAGAGACGAAGAGGAAAAAACAGCTATGGAAAGAGGAAATGAGTCAAAGCACATTTGAGTGACAGATAGTGTCTCATGACAGCCAAAGGCCCACACCTCATAGTCTTGTCAACATTAGACAGCAAATGAAGGATGCTCGCAGTGTACGCATGCAGGCCGAAAGTGATGGAAACAAGATCCATTTCCAAGCTACTGAAATTCCAAGGTCAGATATGGTGGATGCTGGTCGCTGATGTCAGACACTAAAGTAATAACTTACATACTTCAGTACTGGACACTGCAATATCTAATCCATAATATTAAACATATTTAACAGTATATGCGCTTCTCACACATTTCAACACTTCACAGTGGGACAGTGTCACCAATAGCAACCCTAGCAGAATTTAAACACCGAGTTGGTCAGAATAGAGGAAGTATAACCACAGGAGCTGATGATGTTATGTTCCTAATGATATCTGTAACTATATTTATTACATGGCTTGGTTGAATTCTAATGTAGACAGCGGTGTGTTATTTCTTGATATCTGACGCTGCTGAGTATAACACACTCCGTTGCCATGATAAACAGAGCGTTGCTATGGACGCAGGATTCTAACCGTAGAGACGGAACGGACTATTTTCTTTAGCAGAAGCAATACAATCATTTTTAAATCAATAAACTCCTTTTTAAATCAATATTTTGTGTGAAATTATTGATTTATTTGGTAGGTAGCCATGTAATAAGCGGGATAATGTAGGGCGAGGCGGTTGTTATAGTGAATACAACCCCTTCAAGCTTACTCCGCTTCGCCTGTCGGGGTTCACTATAACAACCGCCTCGCACTACATTATCCCGCTTATTACATGGCTGTGTGTGTGTGTGTGTGTGTGTGTGTGTGTGTGTGTGTGTGTGTGTGTGTGTGTGTGTGTGTGTGTATGTGGGACTCGTGTCACTGTGGGACCTGAAGTGAAGAGTAGTGTAGGGTTTGTGTGTGTGTGTGTGTGTGTGTACTCGTCTATCTATCTAAGAGGGGACCTTGGTGTCGTTACACACTCACTAACAGGGGACCGTCGAGCCAAGTGGGGACATTTTTCAAGTCCCCTGTTGGTCATGCTTTAAAACATGTTAAAATCAGCCAAAACACGCTCTGGTTAATTTTGTACATTTTTGACCAAGTGGGGACTTACATGTGTGTGTGTGTTTAAGTCCATACTCAGCAGCGCTCCTGTAGGCTGGAGCAGGAACTGCAGTGGCCCATTAACACACGTCGTTCACACTTCTCTATTGTCTGAATGGCTGCTGTCCTAGAGAGGCTCTGAGACTGTAGAGCTGCTGTTTAACTGCTTAGTTCAGGAGCTTTCAGTAACACTTAATAATAACTGCACGCTATTAATCATTAGTTAAGCATTAGTAAAGAGTTAATTCATTTATAAAGCATTAATATACACTAATAAGCAGTATATAAATGCAGTTATAAATTCTTTATTCCTGTTTTAAAAGCATATCTATAATGTGTTTAATAATTGTATTTTCATACTTTATTAATGATCAATTTATCATTTCTAAATGAAGTATAGCATCATTTACAAAGCAGTTATTTAGGAGTTGTCAGTGGTTCATAAGATCCCTTAGAAAGTGTGAGTAAATGATTAAACTATTTCAATGTACATTCATACATCATACACTTATTATTCAGACATATAGTAATAGTTACTTAGTGTGTTAATAAATGCTTTATTAACATGTATTTCTACTGTTTTCAGGTAGTTATAAAGCATTTAGTAGTGGTCAGTTCACAATTTTTTGTGAGCTCATCTAAAGTGAGGACTAGTTATGCTAGTTATGTAGGAGATTTAAGGGCTGTTAATATTTCTATGTTCTCTATCACTGTGTTGTGTTGTGTTTGTTTCCTTTTTCTGTTTAGAAGATAAATGAGTCTTTAAATCTCCTTTATAAATGCTTTACTAGGCATAACTAGTCCTCACTTTTGCTCACAAAATAGTGAACTGACCACTACTAAATGCTTTATAACTAAGTGATCTTATTAATCACTGACAACTCCTAAATAACTGCTTTGTAAATAATGCTATACTTCATTTAGAACTGATAAATTGATAATTAATAAAGTATGAAAATACAATTATTAAACACATTATAGATATCCTTCTAAATCAATAATACAGCATTTAAAGCTGTATTTATAAACGGCTTATTAATGTCTGCTTTATGAATTATGATTTAACTGTTTACTAATGCTTAACTAATGATTAATTAAATGCAGTTATTATAAAGGGTTACCATATATATATTATATAATATTTTTCATAATACAACTTCAAATATGCATTTTTTAATAAAAAAATAAAATAAAAAAAACATGCCAAGAGGGGATCTACAACTCAATGTTATAATTATAATGTAATTATTATTATATTATAAAAGTATTAATAATGCGACAGATAGTATTGGCTGCCTATTAATTAAAACATCATTTCTACAAAAAAAACAACAACAAAAAATCAATGGACATGTCCTTATTTTTCTGTTTCCTTTGTTTCTAGGATGTTGATGTACAGAGATATTCAGTGTTTGAAATATTGCTCAATTTAAATGCAACCAAACCATATGTCGGTTGTTACCATCCAACAGTGGACCTTTCTTTAAGATATAATTCTAAACTTTTGAGTTGACTTGCTGCATCTGGTCATTTTGAAGAAACAAAAATGAAATCATTTTTTTCATAATATAACTTTAAAAAAAATTAAAATTAAAAAAAGTAAAAAAATTTAACATGTCAAGATTGAATCTCAACTCTGAACGATCTCTACCTATACAACAGTGGACTCACAATAGCCTGCAATGGAACTGTGTGTGTGTGTGTGTGTGTGTGAACAGTTAAGTATGTCTTTATTTTGTAACTATAAGTTATATATATATTTATATATAGGCCTTCATAGATACTTTCTATGCTTGGTTATGCAGTCCCTAACAATTTACTTGCCATTGTTATGTGCCATTGCACTCACACATACATGTCTATATTACTAACAGACCAATGTCACTCTACACTGGCCTAGTGGGGACTCAATGAACGATCTCTATCTATACAAGTGAGGACTTGAACAGTGTGTGTGTGTGTGTGTGTGTGAACAGTGAAGTGAACTGGCAGTGAAGTCTGTCTTCATTATGTATATATAGTATATTATATAGTATATTATATATTATGCCTTTTATCATTCATAATATTTGTTTATTTTATTTAACACTTATTTTCTCTCTTCATAGATACTTTCTATGTTTGGTTATGCAGTCCCTTTAGGGTTTATAGGATTAATCAAACAGAAATAGCTCTTTAAGGTAACGATTTCAGGTCACTATAGTGACCTATATTTAGTATAGCGTAAAGCATACTTTATACAGTGAATAATGATTTTATTAATCAAAATGAACTTCGCGTCCCCAGTTGGATGGTAAAGAACGATACGTGTTTGGCTGCTTTGTACATTTCTTGCCATCACAAACACACTGTAAAGATTTTGGAGGTCAATCTCAAAATGTTATGTCGAAAAACTAAAGTGCAATAAATAATACACGCTTTAGGGTCTGTTTACACGACATCATTTTCAACTGAAAACTGAAAACGTTTTGGCCGTTCATTTCAACGAAAATGCCATTTTGGGGGCCTGACAATGAAAGCTTTTGAAAACGAGTTTTTGTGAGCTCATCTAAAGTGAGGACTAGTTATGCCTTGTAAAGCATTTATAAAGGAGATTTAAAGGCTGTTAATATTTCTATGTTCTCTATCGTGTTGTGTTTGTTTCCTTTTTCTGTTTAGAAGATAACTGAGTCTTTAAATCTCCTTTATAAATTATTTACAAAGCATAACTAGTCCTCACTTTAGATGAGCTCGCAAAATAGTGAACTGACCACTACTAAATGCTTTATAACTGCCTGAATCTACTACATTTACTCACACTTTCTAAGTGATCTTATTAATCACTGTAAACACCTAAATAGCTGATTTGTAAATAATGCTATACTTCATTTAGAAATGAAAAATTGATAATTAATAAAGTATGAAAATGCAATTATTAAACACATTATAGATATGCTTCTAACTCAATAATTCAGCGTTTAAAGGTGTATTTATAAACTGCTTACTAATGTCTGCTTTATGAATTATGATTTATGTTTACCAATGCTTAACTAATGATTAATAGGATGCAGTTTTTATAAAGGGTTACCATATATATTATATTATATTTCTCAAAATATAACTTCAAATTTGAATTTTTTTTTATAAAAAAAAAAGCATGCCAAGAGGGGATCTGCAACTAAATGTTATAATTATAATGTAATTATTATTATATTAAGATATTAATAATGCGACTGATAGTATTGGCTGCCTATTAATTCAAACATAATTTCTACTCTTAAAAAAAATCAATAGACATGTCCTTATTTTTCTGTTTCCTTTGTTTCTAGGATGTTGATGTACAGAGAAAGTCAGTGTTTGAAATATTGCTCAATTTAAATGCAACCAAACATATGTCGGTTGTTACCATCCAACAGTGGACCTTTCTTTAAGATCTAATTCAAAACTTTTGAGTTGACTTGCTGCATCTGGTCATTTTGAAGAAACAAAAATGAAATCATTTTTTTCATAATATAACTTAAAAAAAATAATAATAAAAATTAAAAATTAATAATTAAAAAAATTAAACATGCCAAGATTGAATCTCAACTCTGAACGATCTCTACCTATACAACAGTGGACTCACAATAGCCTGCAATGGAACTGTGTGTGTGTGTGTGTGTGTGTGTGAACAGTTAAGTATGTCTTTATTTTGTAACTATAAGTTATATATATTTATATATAGGCCTTCATAGATACTTTCTATGCTTGGTTATGCAGTCCCTAACAATTTACTTGCCATTGTTATGTGCCATTGCACTCACACATACATGTCTATATTACTAACAGACCAATGTCACTCTACACTGGCCTAGTGGGGACTCACTGAACGATCTCTATCTATACAAGTGAGGACTTGAACAGTGTGTGTGTGTGTGTGTGTGTGAACAGTGAAGTGAACTGGCAGTGAAGTCTGTCTTCATTATGTATATATAGTATATTATATAGTATATTATATATTATGCCTTTTATCACTCGTTTTGAAAACGATGCCTTTACCATCTGCATGTAAACAACATAAACGTGAATTTGTGAAATTGTTACGTCATTCCAACCCGGTCACACTAAATGCGTCTCTATAGCACACATTGTGTTTATTGTGCAATTTATACGTGCATATGATAGGCATGGGTGGGTTTAGGGTAGGTTTAGTAGTGGTGTGTAATATGTAATATGTATTATATGTTTGGTTAGGATTAGTTTTGTAGGATGTGTGTGTATTACACTCAATAAAGTGCGTATTATATGCATGTAAAAAAATATATTTTCGCGTAAAAATTGCACGATAAACACAATGCGTGCCATAGAGATGCATTTTCATGAGATCAGGCAGGTCATGCACAAGTATATAACATGGTCATATGCGTACTTATCATCACGTGTTCACATGTTCATGAGTATTTGAGGTTTTTTTTGTTGGTTTTTTTGACAAAGTAAGAAAGGTTTGGGGTGTGCTTTTAGATGGGCCTTTAAAATTTGACAAACAAATATCTTCAGTAATTGGATCTAGTTTCTATCAACTCCGTCTTTTGTCTAAAATTAAACACTTCCTAACTGACAAAACACTAGAGATGGCTGTTCATGCTTTTATTACCTCCCATTTAGACTACAGCAACTCATTGTATTGCGGTATTTCCAAGTCACAAATCGCTCGCCTTCATCTGGTCCAAAATGCTGCAGCAAGATTTATTCACAAAAGTAGTAAATATAATCACATGATGATGATGATACATTTTATTTATATTGCGCTTTTCTGCTTTACATATAGCCTCACATTCAAGCTGGGGGCAAGCTGGGGCCAGTTGTACTGTTAGAGGGGCCAGTTTAGACCTTATTGTTGTCATATCATTTTCTGCACTGCACTATAGGCATTAACAGGCAAAATACCATGATTACCAATCATTCAACAATGTATTTGCATTGCCATTATATTTTTTAAATTTGCATTACATATTCAGAATCAGTCACATTAACTGCATTCTACGATTTTTGTGTTTTTTTGCAAAAAGATCAGCAAATTCATCTAGATTTAAGGCCTTTGCCCTCCTTGACTCAATACTTAGAACACCTAAATTGCTTAATCTGTCATCTGACATTGTGGACCTGAGATAGGTTTTCACCAGCTTTAGTGCATACAATATAATATACAATTAAATTATGCTTATTTTAAATGTATTGTGCAGGCTAGTTATAAAAAATATAGGAAAAACCATGATAATATGAAACGCTTCAAAACAGAGCGCACAAAGCGCGTATGCGCATCGCGGGTGCAGAATGATGTGCTCAAAGCAACATGGAGTCACAGTGTTCAGCGCTGCACAAGTGCGCATTTAAAAGTTCACGGCACAAAGCGAAGAAATTTCGAGCGCACAAATAAAAAATGAATCATGAGTCTTGTAATTTTCATTAAACAAATTGAGGTGATCATTAAAAATATTATGTATATTTCATTAAGAAAATTGTGGTTCAGTGTTTATTAGAAAATATTGAGAACATTTCACTAATAAAACCAAGAGATGCATTTTCCTATTTTTTTTAAGGAAACATAGGCCTACACAATTTTAAGGCTTGAATTGAGGAACTGATAAACCTCATAAAATTAAGGAAAAGGGGCTACCTATTTATTTTAAGAGAATTAGCTCATTTATGCATTTATTTAGAGACGCCATTGTTTGTTCCCAGCATGCTTTGCACATGGCTGGAAATGGAGAGTAAATCTTGAAATTAAGTGTTATTTCATGTGTTTTTGAGTAAAGGGAAACATCTGTTAATGTTTAATGTTCAGGTATGTTTGACATTTGAAAGAGTTTCTATTATGTTAAAGTTTTGATCGTTACCATTGTGCAGAAGAGTAGGGCTTATGGTTAGGTTGTGAATAACTGCATCTTTTAAATATTCTGAAGCATATTGTTACATATATGTAGCAATAACTCTGCTAGTGATAGTGCAGTAGCAAGTTTGATTCTGTACTGTCCTAGCAGCATACAGTCTTTTTATAAAACAATATATCTCAAAGTTAAATATAAACAAGTCATATCCATTCACTTGAGAATAAAAAAAATACTTCAAATAAAAAAGCACATTTCACTAAAAAATTGTAATTCATTATGTCATAGACTAAATAAATTAGGGCATTTTACATGATTTATTCAGGTAGATTCCATGAATGAAATCAAGCTTTAACTACTCAAAAATATTATGTGTAGTATTGTTACCATAATTTTTTTTAAGTAAATAGCAGTAACATTTTTTACAGTGTAGTGTAGCCTATATCTGTCCAACAGTTTATTGATCATTTGTTTCTTCACATAGTGAAGTTTTAAATTCCAGTTATTGTGCGTTTGATGCCGATTCATAGTCCTTGTGGTGTGAACAGGCACACGGTAGCGAGTCGTTTTAAAACAGCAACAAACATAAAATACAAATACACAAAATAAAGTCATTTTATGCAAATCCACAGCCTTTTATCTACAGATCAAGCATTATAATGTGTATATATCATATTGGAGAGAGTTTTACCGTGCATATATATAACATAATATAAATTAACATTACAAAAGTTAATGATAGTACATTTCAAATACCTAAAAATTGACAATTAAGTGATTTTGTTCGAGTCAAAAATATTACTTAACATTAATGAACCAACGGTACACATTTTTTACTTTAGCAATCTTATGGGTTGTGGTCTCTCAGACATTGGCAGTAATAAAAATACAATAAAAACATAGTTTCCCTTTGGACTTAAATTACATATCTTTGTGGTATACGGTAGAAATATTGCACATTTCAGTCTAGCTTAGGTTTTTAAAATAAATAACACAGTCTTGGAAATAATATGTAAGCATGTGCAAATAAGCCTGTATAGTAAATCAAGTTCTGTTGGTCTTTGTGTTTAAGTGAGAAATTAATTCATTTAAATTGAAAGATCTCAATGTTTATAAGATCTTTCAATTATGTTTAACAGTTTTGAGCGTATAAAAGAGTGTATAAAAATGGGCTCTGAGTTTTGGCAGTGGTTGTGTCTAAGTGAAATATGTAGTTTGGAAGATGTAGTCACTGAATGCATTAATACAACATTGAATGACACAGACATTTGCAACACTTCTACAGTAATACCGTAGTAAAATATTTTCAGAATCTAAAAAATTAAATACTATCAAAACAATTAGATGTAGCTGAACACATACAGGTATTAATCTTTCAGTTTCATCACCATCTATAAAAAGGGGAAACTTGGGGGAAATGTGTACTGTACTGTAAACAATGACCATGTGACATAAAATGCTGTGAATTCTGAAAAACAGAAAACCGAAGAAATATGTTAGAATTCTACCCGTTATTTGTGTGTTTTTTTATTTAACGTGTGTTTTTGGGGGGTAAAACCTTTTCTAGTGTTCTGGAAGAATGAGTTGATCTGAGAATGAAGTTTCAGTGCATTTTGAATGTGAAATGAACTGCTGTCAAGCTGTAAGTTGGTTTGGAGAAGATATCATGGTCTTTTAACCTGATATCATTTAAGACATCATTTAAGACTGTGGTATAAATGATTGAATGATTTAACCATAACTCATTACTATCCTTGATATTCTAAAATAGGTATTTTTCATGTGTATGTAGACTAGGGTGTGTGATATTGAGTTGTTGCACTTCCCCCCCACACGCAATTTACATATCAATGCAGGAAGGCCTTAAAGGCCAGTGTTTTTCTTAGGTGAGAAAACTGGCCAACAACCCCCAGAGTAGTGTTACCAATATCTGTGCAACTTCTCAAATACACTAGAATAAACTAGAGAAAACGCTGGGATTTACCCTGCCAAATTTATTTTGTAAAGTTTTCTTTTGTAAAAATGTATTTAAAAAATAAATAAAACAAGAATTACACTATCTACTGTTCACTGCAGTTAATGTTACATTATCCACGTTTACAATACTGTACAAAAATATGAAACTGAGATTAACACTTGTATAGGTGTTTAGTTAAATATAATTTTTTTGTTTTTGTTTTTTTTAGATTCAGAATTTAAATATTAGGTTTTGAACATCAGTTTTGATTAGAGAATGTAAACATCTGCAAATTGGCCTGTATAGAACATAAATGTCTGTTGGTGTTTGTGTTAAGTTAGAAATATTTTTTTTTTTTTTTGCCAAAGCAATAATAAATGATCCACAGTTTGGCTCACATAAGCTCCGTTCACACAGAGATTCCGGAAAATACACCTTGCACAATTCTGAAATCAGTATTATATATTATAATATAATATTTAAATATAAAATCTTGTTTACTTGTTTAGCACTATGTTTACAATGATACTAAATTAATGATTATTCCAAACACAAATAAAATGTAAGTTTCCCAATTCTAAAGTCACTTTTTCAAAACTCTCTTCACACAGTGATCACACCTTCCGTCTATGTGAGCTAAACTGTGGATCACTGCTTTGAAAGATGTCATTGAATGCATTTTGTTCCATTTACATTAATTATTCTTAAACACAAACACCAACAGAACTTTATGTTCTATACAGGCTAATTTGCACGTTTACATACTCTTTTTAAAACTGTTAATAATAATAGTACTGTTAAACTGTTAAAAATAACAAGTAATATCAGTAATATCACATTGAAATAGATATTCTGATTCTAAAATATAATAATATCAAAATAATTAGATGTAAGTGTTAGTCTTTCAGTTTCATCACCATCTATACAAAAGGGGAAACTTAAGAATATTTTAGTACAGTAATGTTAAAAAGTTAGTTTGTTAGTATACTTTACTTTATTGTCCTTTTTCAGGAAATTTGTCTTGGACTCAAAGCTGCATTAGTACACAACATATACATACACACACAAACCAAAAAGAGTTTAAAACTACATATATGTATAACTACATCTTGCTATTTAACATATTAATAGATACTCTAACGGTTCCTCTTACTCAGTGGGACTCTATACCGTCTCCATGATGGCAGAAGCTGATACATTGGAAATAAAACATGGCTTGAATCACTCACTATTGTCTGTGCATTTTTAAAAATCCACGATTCGCAAATTGATTGAAGTGATGAGTACTCTCTTACACCCATAACTTACATTGCAGTTTTCACAAGACATGCAAGCTGTGATTTTAATTGGACCGAAAGATTGCCATATGAAGTTTGCATCCTATAATTTAAAAGACTACCTAAAACGGCATAATGAAATAATTGCATAATTCTCTGATTTACACCAAACAGCCTAAGTCTTCTTAAAAAAATACAATCGTTGCCGGAATTTTGAACAAAGATAATCAATGTTGGCTTTCCAAGTAAATGAACGATCAATGACCACACCTATATACTTATAGGTATCCACCTGCTCAATATTATCATAGATGATAACTGGGCTGTAATCAGAAAGGATCATGTAACATCAACTGCAGTGAATTATAAACAGTAGATAGTGTCATTCTTGTTTTATGAAAGCATTTTACAAAAGAAAACATTGTGTAATGCTCCTATTGTTTGTGTTTTTTTGTTTTATGTGTGACAAAGTGTATCACTAAGTGTATGGGTGAAACCTTTTCTAATGTTCTGGAAGAATGAGTTGATCTGAGACATGAAGTTTCAGTGCATTTTGATTGTGAAATGAACTGCTGTCAAGCTGTACGTTGGTTAGGAGAACTGAGTGAAGAGTTTTGAAAATGTACCTAAATATTGAGAAATGTGTCTTAGCGATTGTAAAAACCTGTAATTTAATTTAATTTGGCAGGGTAAATCCCAGCGTTTTCTCTAGTTTATTCTAGTGTATTTGAGAAGTTGCACAGATATTGGTAACACTACTCTGGGGGTTGTTGGCCAGTTTTCTCACCTAAGAAAAACACTGGCCTTTAAGGCCTTCCTGCATTGATATGTAAATTGCGTGTGGGGGGGAAGTGCAACAACTCAATATCACACACCCTAGTCTACATACACATGAAAAATACCTATTTTAGAATATCAAGGATAGTAATGAGTTATGGTTAAATCATTCAATCATTTATACCACAGTCTTAAATGATGTCTTAAATGATATCAGGTTAAAAGACCATGATATCTTCTCCAAACCAACTTACAGCTTGACAGCAGTTCATTTCACATTCAAAATGCACTGAAACTTCATTCTCAGATCAACTCATTCTTCCAGAACACTAGAAAAGGTTTTACCCCCCAAAAACACACGTTAAATAAAAAAACACACAAATAACGGGTAGAATTCTAACATATTTCTGCTGTTTTCTGTTGTTCAGAATTCACAGCATTTTATGTCACATGGTCATTGTTTACAGTACAGTACACATTTCCCCCAAGTTTCCCCTTTTTATAGATGGTGATGAAACTGAAAGATTAATACCTGTATGTGTTCAGCTACATCTAATTGTTTTGATAGTATTTAATTTTTTAGATTCTGAAAATATTTTACTACGGTATTACTGTAGAAGTGTTGCAAATGTCTGTGTCATTCAATGTTGTATTAATGCATTCAGTGACTACATCTTCCAAACTACATATTTCACTTAGACACAACCACTGCCAAAACTCAGAGCCCATTTTTATACACTCTTTTATACGCTCAAAACTGTTAAACATAATTGAAAGATCTTATAAACATTGAGATCTTTCAATTTAAATGAATTAATTTCTCACTTAAACACAAAGACCAACAGAACTTGATTTACTATACAGGCTTATTTGCACATGCTTACATATTATTTCCAAGACTGTGTTATTTATTTTAAAAACCTAAGCTAGACTGAAATGTGCAATATTTCTACCGTATACCACAAAGATATGTAATTTAAGTCCAAAGGGAAACTATGTTTTTATTGTATTTTTATTACTGCCAATGTCTGAGAGACCACAACCCATAAGATTGCTAAAGTAAAAAATGTGTACCGTTGGTTCATTAATGTTAAGTAATATTTTTGACTCGAACAAAATCACTTAATTGTCAATTTTTAGGTATTTGAAATGTACTATCATTAACTTTTGTAATGTTAATTTATATTATGTTATATATCTGCACGGTAAAACTCTCTCCAATATGATATATACACATTATAATGCTTGATCTGTAGATAAAAGGCTGTGGATTTGCATAAAATGACTTTATTTTGTGTATTTGTATTTTATGTTTGTTGCTGTTTTAAAACGACTCGCTACCGTGTGCCTGTTCACACCACAAGGACTATGAATCGGCATCAAACGCACAATAACTGGAATTTAAAACTTCACTATGTGAAGAAACAAATGATCAATAAACTGTTGGACAGATATAGGCTACACTAGGATTTGTGCGCTCGAAATTTCTTCGCTTTGTGCCGTGAACTTTTAAATGCGCACTTGTGCAGCGCTGAACACTGTGACTCCATGTTGCTTTGAGCACATCATTCTGCACCCGCGATGCGCATACGCGCTTTGTGCGCTCTGTTTTGAAGCGTTTCATATTATCATGGTTTTTCCTATATTTTTTATAACTAGCCTGCACAATACATTTAAAATAAGCATAATTTAATTGTATATTATATTGTATGCACTAAAGCTGGTGAAAACCTATCTCAGGTCCACAATGTCAGATGACAGATTAAGCAATTTAGGTGTTCTAAGTATTGAGTCAAGGAGGGCAAAGGCCTTAAATCTAGATGAATTTGCTGATCTTTTTGCAAAAAAACACAAAAATCGTAGAATGCAGTTAATGTGACTGATTCTGAATATGTAATGCAAATTTAAAAAATATAATGGCAATGCAAATACATTGTTGAATGATTGGTAATCATGGTATTTTGCCTGTTAATGCCTATAGTGCAGTGCAGAAAATGATATGACAACAATAAGGTCTAAACTGGCCCCTCTAACAGTACAACTGGCCCCAGCTTGCCCCCAGCTTGAATGTGAGGCTATATGTAAAGCAGAAAAGCGCAATATAAATAAAATGTATCATCATCATCATGTGATTATATTTACTACTTTTGTGAATAAATCTTGCTGCAGCATTTTGGACCAGATGAAGGCGAGCGATTTGTGACTTGGAAATACCGCAATACAATGAGTTGCTGTAGTCTAAATGGGAGGTAATAAAAGCATGAACAGCCATCTCTAGTGTTTTGTCAGTTAGGAAGTGTTTAACTTTAGACAAAAGACGGAGTTGATAGAAACTAGATCCAATTACTGAAGATATTTGTTTGTCAAATTTTAAAGGCCCATCTAAAAGCACACCCCAAACCTTTCTTACTTTGTCAAAAAAAAACAACAACAAAAAACTCAAATACTCATGAACATGTGAACACGTGATGATAAGTACGCATATGACCATGTTATATACTTGTGCATGACCTGCCTGATCTCATGAAAATGCATCTCTATGGCACGCATTGTGTTTATCGTGCAATTTTTACGCGAAAATATATTTTTTTACATGCATATAATACGCACTTTATTGAGTGTAATACACACACATCCTACAAAACTAATCCTAACCAAACATATAATACATATTACATATTACACACCACTACTAAACCTACCCTAAACCCACCCATGCCTATCATATGCACGTATAAATTGCACAATAAACACAATGTGTGCTATAGAGACGCATTTAGTGTGACCGGGTTGGAATGACGTAACAATTTCACAAATTCACGTTTATGTTGTTTACATGCAGATGGTAAAGGCATCGTTTTCAAAACGAGTGATAAAAGGCATAATATATAATATACTATATAATATACTATATATACATAATGAAGACAGACTTCACTGCCAGTTCACTTCACTGTTCACACACACACACACACACACACTGTTCAAGTCCTCACTTGTATAGATAGAGATCGTTCAGTGAGTCCCCACTAGGCCAGTGTAGAGTGACATTGGTCTGTTAGTAATATAGACATGTATGTGTGAGTGCAATGGCACATAACAATGGCAAGTAAATTGTTAGGGACTGCATAACCAAGCATAGAAAGTATCTATGAAGGCCTATATATAAATATATATAACTTATAGTTACAAAATAAAGACATACTTAACTGTTCACACACACACACACACACACACACAGTTCCATTGCAGGCTATTGTGAGTCCACTGTTGTATAGGTAGAGATCGTTCAGAGTTGAGATTCAATCTTGGCATGTTTAATTTTTTTAATTATTAATTTTTAATTTTTATTATTATTTTTTTTAAGTTATATTATGAAAAAAATGATTTCATTTTTGTTTCTTCAAAATGACCAGATGCAGCAAGTCAACTCAAAAGTTTTGAATTAGATCTTAAAGAAAGGTCCACTGTTGGATGGTAACAACCGACATATGTTTGGTTGCATTTAAATTGAGCAATATTTCAAACACTGACTTTCTCTGTACATCAACATCCTAGAAACAAAGGAAACAGAAAAATAAGGACATGTCTATTGATTTTTTTTAAGAGTAGAAATTATGTTTGAATTAATAGGCAGCCAATACTATCAGTCGCATTATTAATATCTTAATATAATAATAATTACATTATAATTATAACATTTAGTTGCAGATCCCCTCTTGGCATGCTTTTTTTTTTATAAAAAAAAATTCAAATTTGAAGTTATATTTTGAGAAATATAATATAATATATATGGTAACCCTTTATAATAACTGCATCCTATTAATCGTTAGTTAAGCATTGGTAAACATAAATCATAATTCATAAAGCAGACATTAGTAAGCAGTTTATAAATACACCTTTAAACGCTGAATTATTGAGTTAGAAGCATATCTATAATGTGTTTAATAATTGCATTTTCATACTTTATTAATTATCAATTTTTCATTTCTAAATGAAGTATAGCATTATTTACAAATCAGCTATTTAGGTGTTTACAGTGATTAATAAGATCACTTAGAAAGTGTGAGTAAATGTAGTAGATTCAGGCAGTTATAAAGCATTTAGTAGTGGTCAGTTCACTATTTTGCGAGCTCATCTAAAGTGAGGACTAGTTATGCTTTGTAAATAATTTATAAAGGAGATTTAAAGACTCAGTTATCTTCTAAACAGAAAAAGGAAACAAACACAACACGATAGAGAACATAGAAATATTAACAGCCTTTAAATCTCCTTTATAAATGCTTTACAAGGCATAACTAGTCCTCACTTTAGATGAGCTCACAAAAACTCGTTTTCAAAAGCTTTCATTGTCAGGCCCCCAAAATGGCATTTTCGTTGAAATGAACGGCCAAAACGTTTTCAGTTTTCAGTTGAAAATGATGTCGTGTAAACAGACCCTAAAGCGTGTATTATTTATTGCACTTTAGTTTTTCGACATAACATTTTGAGATTGACCTCCAAAATCTTTACAGTGTGTTTGTGATGGCAAGAAATGTACAAAGCAGCCAAACACGTATCGTTCTTTACCATCCAACTGGGGACGCGAAGTTCATTTTGATTAATAAAATCATTATTCACTGTATAAAGTATGCTTTACGCTATACTAAATATAGGTCACTATAGTGACCTGAAATCGTTACCTTAAAGAGCTATTTCTGTTTGATTAATCCTATAAACCCTAAAGGGACTGCATAACCAAACATAGAAAGTATCTATGAAGAGAGAAAATAAGTGTTAAATAAAATAAACAAATATTATGAATGATAAAAGGCATAATATATAATATACTATATAATATACTATATATACATAATGAAGACAGACTTCACTGCCAGTTCACTTCACTGTTCACACACACACACACACACACACACTGTTCAAGTCCTCACTTGTATAGATAGAGATCGTTCAGTGAGTCCCCACTAGGCCAGTGTAGAGCGACATTGGTCTGTTAGTAATATAGACATGTATGTGTGAGTGCAATGGCACATAACAATGGCAAGTAAATTGTTAGGGACTGCATAACCAAGCATAGAAAGTATCTATGAAGGCCTATATATAAATATATATAACTTATAGTTACAAAATAAAGACATACTTAACTGTTCACACACACACACACACACACAGTTCCATTGCAGGCTATTGTGAGTCCACTGTTGTATAGGTAGAGATCGTTCAGAGTTGAGATTCAATCTTGGCATGTTACATTTTTTTAATTTTAATTTTTTTTAAAAGTTATATTATGAAAAAAATTATTTCATTTTTGTTTCTTCAAAATGACCAGATGCAGCAAGTCAACTCAAAAGTTTTGAATTAGATCTTAAAGAAAGGTCCACTGTTGGATGGTAACAACCGACATATGGTTTGGTTGCATTTAAATTGAGCAATATTTCAAACACTGACTTTCTCTGTACATCAACATCCTAGAAACAAAGGAAACAGAAAAATAAGGACATGTCCATTGATTTTATTAGAGTAGAAATTATGTTTTAATTAATAGGCCACAACAGAGAATGAATTTCTTAAAGCAATAACTTTGCTGTAATGTCCACAACATAAAGCTTCCTATGTTTTATAGTGCTTTCATTGAAAGTGTTATGATATTCTGTATTATTTGGTGGTATGGAACTGCTACTGAGGTACAGAAGAAATTATTAAGAAAAGTAGTAACAAGTAAATTGTTAGGGACTGCATAACCAAGCATAGAAAGTATCTATGAAGAGAGAGCGTTAAATAAGAAAAATAATATTATGAATGATAAGAGGATATTCTCGCCTCTGCTTTTGAACTGTTGCCGTCGGGCCGTCTGTATTTTTTACCCCGTTGTAGATTTAAATGGTCTTTCCTAAAAAAAATCGTATTTAAAATGTTTTGATAACTGATGGGTTATATATATATATATATATATATATAGAGAGAGAGAGAGAGAGAGAGAGAGAGAGAGAGAGAGAGAGAGAGAGTTACATAATGAAGGCAGACTTCACTGCCAGTTCACTTCACTGTTCACACACACACAGCTCCATTGCAGGCTATCAAGTCCCCACTAGTATAGATAGAGATCGTTCAGAGTTTCAGGTCCCCACTTGGCATGTTTTTTTTTAAATAAAAAAATGCATATTTGAAGTTATATTATGAAAAAAGAGCTTAAAAGAAAATTTTGTATGTCATTTTTGTTTCTTCAAAATGACCAGAAACACTAGTCCCCTCTTGGCCAGTGTAGAGCGATAGTCCCCTGTTAGTAATATAGACGTGTATGTGTGTGTGTGTGTGTGTGTGTGTGTGTGTGTGTGTGTGTGGGACTCGTGTCACTGTGGGACCTAAAGTGAAGAGTAGTGTAGGGTTAGTGTGTGTGTGTGTGTGTGTGTGTGTGTGTGTGTGTGTGTGTGTGTGTGTGTGCGTATGTGTGTGTGTGTGTGTATGTGGGACTCGTGTCACTGTGGGACCTAAAGTGAAGAGTAGTGTAGGGTTAGTGTGTGTGTGTGTGTGTGTGTGTGTGTGTGACTCATGTCACTGTGGGACCTGAAGTGAAGAGTAGTGTAGGGTGTGTGTGTGTGTGTGTGTGTGTGTGTGTGTGTGTGTGTGTGTGTGTGTGTGTGTGTGTGTGTGTGTGTGTGTGTGTGTGTGTGTGTGTGTGTGTGTGTGTGTGTGTGTGTGAATGTGGGACTCGTGTCACTGTGGGACCTAAAGTGAAGAGTAGTGTAGGGTTATTGTGTGTGTGTGTGTATGTGTGACTCGTGTCACTGTGGGACCTAAAGTGAAGAGTAGTGTAGGGTTAGAATAAGAATAGCCTGTAAGGGTGGATGTCCTGCAGGGGTTCAGTCTGCAAGACTGCCGAATGACTAAAGAAACGTTGTCAGCAAGATGGTAGAAAACTGCACATTTCTTGTCTATTCCACCCACTGCCACTTATACCAACGACGCAAATAAGCGCAGTTACAATAGCTTAATATGTGGGAGAGCGTTGCTGTAGAGAGTGATGATATTGTATTGCAATATGAAGCATTTCAAAGTCAATACCAAATCAAAACTAGTTAGCACATTATTTGTAATTGAAAAGGTTTAATGACAAAATATGGTTATGGTTACACTTAAAATAGTTACGAAATAGATGAATGAGATTATAACTTGTACCGTTAATCTTACCCAGCATGTAAATGTTTCCTGAGAGATAGAGAGAGATAGAGATAGAGAGAGAGAGAGAGAGAGAGAGAGAGAGAGAGAGAGAGAGAGAGAGAAAGAAAAAGAGAGAGAGAAAGAAAAAGAGAGAGAGAGTAGGAGACAAAGAAAAGAGGAAGTAAAGAGAGAGAGAGAGAGAGAAAGAAAAAGAGAGAGAGAGAGAGAGTAGGAGACAAAGAAAAGAGGAAGTAAAGAGAGAGAGAGAGAGAGAGAGAGAGAGAGAGAGAGAGAGAGAGAGAGAGAGAGAGAAAGAAAAAGAGAAAAAGAGAGACTTTTAACCCCTTTTATTTATAACAATTAAGGGTTTTAAAACAACTTACAAAAATACATTTCCAAAACAATTTAACAAAAACACCAACATTTTACCAATTAAAAACTAAACTTCTATTCTCACTCACTGTCACCAGTGCCTCTCTCACACTCCATCTCCATTCAAACAAAGCAACATTATCAGTGTATTTATAATATGTATACTCAATGGTCACTCGAGATTCTATTAAAGACCTGAACATAGCAACCATATCAACCTCTGTTCCTGCATTTTTACACTGGTGGGATTTCAGAATGGCTAACTTAGCCTGGCCAATTAAAAAATTGGCAAGAACACATTGTTGTTGCCATGACCTTCTATATTTATATCCCAGTATAAACAAGGTATTGCTATATGAAAAACCTAATTTTGTGATCAACTTTTCTAGTATTACAAATACCGGACCAAGTCTTGGACATTCAAAAAACATATGAAAAACAGTATCATGAGCATTACAGAAGGGACATAATAAAACAATCTTATTAAATTTTGAAACCAAGCTATTTGAGGCTATAGCACAATGAAGTACTCTCCACTGAAGATCTCCACATCGCTTAGAGATAGGAGGTTTATACAATACTCTCCATGATGGATGTACTTCTTCACAAATAGAGATCTTAGCCCTCCATTTAGTATCTGTTTTTCCTTGCAAATGCCAACATGCACAGATTTGACACAAATATAATAAAGATTTTTCTTTGCCACATCATGAAAAAACAAATCCCCATATCCCTTCAACAATGTATTCTGGTTTATATTACCCCCAACTCTCCCATCTCTAGGGGTCACCTTCAGCTCAGGAAATGTCTGAGGTGTAAAACCATCTACCAGGGCTGAATTTATAAAGGACATTAATGCAGGGGGA